>NW_021620537.1:1301693-1357204 GCF_004785775.1 Grammomys surdaster | reverse complement strand
TCTCTCTCTCTCTCTCTCTCTCTCTCTCTCTCTCTCTCTCTCTCTCTCTGCCCTGTGCTTGTATCAGGAGAAGTAATGTCATGGTACTGCTTTATCATGCACACCTTTGCACACATGACACATGCCCACACCTATGAACATGAACATGCATATGTATTCACCATGTGCACATGCGTATGCCAAAACTACATATTGAGTGCATGTTTAGACTTAGACCCTGCCTTAAGTTCTATATTGTAGATATGTGAATAGTCCAAGTAAAACAGTCCCAAATACGAAACACTTGCTCCTAAATGCATCAGATAATGATACTCAGTCTGTATCCAGAGTTGATGGAGAAGCATTTTCTCCTGGGATAGAGGTGACTGAGACGTTACATGTAGCTTCCATACGTGAGCTGATGATAGTATCCACTGTGGTTCTGAAGGCCTGAACTAGAGGAGCTCATGATGTTGATCTCAGTCTGAGAGTGGAAGGAGGTAAGAGATACTCCAGCTCAAGCACGTTGTTGATTATCCTAAAGACTGAGCTGAATGAGGTGAGTAAGTCCAGGGCTGCAGCTGTACAACATGGAATCTACCATCAACAACACTGTGTTCAGAGATCTATTGAGAAGCTCAAACTTGTGCTCCATGTGCTTAACACAGTACAGTAGAAAGAAACCTAAACCTTAGGCTGCCTTTCCTATGAAAAGGAAAGTGGCCAAGCTATCATAAGGATGGATATATCCTCCAATCTATCTTGGACATTTCTGTCTGCCATTGAATTCTCTTCAAGACTGAAAACTGTTTTCAATGGATTGTAATTACAAATAAAGTTTATAAGTGTGTTGTGGCAGGCAACAGAGAAAAAACATTTGGTTTTTTGCACAAGATCACGCCAGTGAACATTCCATCCTGGAGGGTCTCTTGTGGTCCCACTTCTAGTTGAGAATCTATTGCCATTTGATGGATTTGGAGGCTGGGAGAATCAGTTGCTTTCAAAGAGTGTGGCCTCTGGTACACGGCTCATACTCAAGTGGCCATATACTTATGAATATATGAGCAGCAGAAATTGGTGACTTGAAAAAAGTGAAAAGAAAAGACACAAAATTCAGAGAGAGAAAGAGAAAGAAAAGGAGGGAGGGAGGGAGATGAGGGGTATAGTTCTGGAAGCAATCAAAGGAGGAGAGGGTTTGAATATGATAGAAATATACTTTAATCATGAATGAAGCTAACAGAGAATTGCTAAAATTATATATTAAAAGTTATAAAAACATAAAGATTTGTTGTAGAAAACTGTCTAAGAAGAAGTACACCAAAGGAAAAATGCTATAACCAGAGTGAGCTCGGTGTTCTCGGTTTGTAATGGTGGTGCTCTTGAGATATGCTGCTGTATAGATAAGAGAGGGTATTGTCAGAGCCCTAGAAGAGTTGCACAGACAGGATCTCCTTGAAAATCCAGGGGCTGGTTATAGACTCACACAGCCAGACCAAGTCAGACCTCCATGTCAGTTAGTCAGAGGAATGAAGGAATATTCTGATATCTTTGCTGATGTCCTCCATTAGCTAAACAGAAAAAGAACCAGAGGGTGAGAAACCCCATAGATATTTTTCCAGTATAGAAAGCCGTGAGGAGCAGAATGGAAAATATGTTCAAAAGGGAAAATGAACAAGATTTAGCAGCATTAAAACTGTCTGCAGCCACATTGAAATTAGAAGCATCCAAAAAGTACTTGGGCTAATTCTGTTATTTTAGAGGTGAAAAAGGCAGCGTGCTGAGGAGCTGTGATTTACCACAATAAAGATCCATTAAGGACCGGAACACCTTGCTTATTTCACAGTCCTAATATCTAGCACACGGTCTGGCTCATAGTAGGTGTTCGGTAAACGTTAATTTCACAGAGTTAGTGGAATCAAATCAGATTAGAGGAAGCAGAAGCCCCGATCTACGCACTAGTGTGCCGATTGGTGATTGTACACCACCACCTCCAGATATGATTTTAATTTTCAAACATCAGACAGACTGGAAATTGAACAATATAACTTCCCTTTCCACTCTCACCTCCACTGTATGTGATAAAACTCAGAAAGCAGGAAAGAAGAAAACGAAAGGGCCTGCGTGATTTACCAAATGTGTAATTAGACTCCAATTAGACCTGAAGAGGCTGCAGCCCTCTCCTGCTGAATCTTTTAGTACCAAGTACATTGAATGCTTTGTCATGCCTTCAGCACCTCAGGATAGCCAGCCCAGCCCGGAGCCTTCTCATGCTTTGAAAATGAATCCATATTTCTAATGCCAGTTTCCTTCTCCCCTTTTTACCCTATTTGTAAATGATTTATTGTGGTAGCAAATCAGATCACGATAAGATAAAGCTTTTTAGAGGTCATTAAAGAGTTTGGGGGAAGTTCCTGCAAAGACGCTCGAGTGTCGCACTGTCTGGACGATAAGGCAACTTAACAATTTATGTCAAAGTTTGCAAAATGTGTTTGTCTGATAAACAGTTTTCTCTGTGGGCATCAATCATGCTTGCTCTCTGTGGTGTGTTGTATTTTTCATGAAGTGAACTTTAGTGACTTTGCCCATCTCTGTTTTTTTTTTTCCTTTTCTTTCTTTTTTTTTCTTTTTCTTTTTTCTTTTTTTTTTTTTTGAGATTGCAGCAAGCTGAAGAGAGCTCCCCACTTTGCTGGGCAACTTTTCTAGATATCTTAGCACAGATGCGTAGCACAGGGTGCCAGGGTGGGCAACCTCAACAAGCAAGGGGAGGAAGGACAATTTGCAGGAGCTGTGTCATTGAGAAGAGAAGAGACAAACAGTCTTTGGATGGATCCGGATAATAGAAGCACTGGAACTAAGGAGATAAGGGTGAATGCATACTCTGTGTGTGTCTGTGTGTGAGTGTGTGTGTGCACGCGCCTATATGTGTTGCTGGATAGACACACACTCTACGTGTGTGTTGCTGGGTTGTGTAAGAATCAAATGGATGCAGCATTTTTTGAGAATCTAAGTGTTCACAGGGGTGAGGTTCTGGATTCAAGAAGCTGAGCCTCACTCTCAGCTCAGACCCTTGTTCTTTCTCGTTAACAAAATGGAGGTGGCAATACCTGTCTACTCCCATGTTACACTTAGATCAGATGCCAGAAGGAAGTTGTGACCATTTCATAACCAAAGTCACTGTGCAAATAGAAGCCATTGTCTTAAATGTTGATTCAGGCTGAGAGGATATATTTATTATTCCTTCATAATTAAAAAATAGTAAAATAAAATAACCAGAGACCTCGGGACAACTTGTTTCATACAGATTCAGCGCTCTCAAATCTTACCGTTTCAGAGGCATTTTGCAACTGCTTATAAATCACTTCTCCAAATTGCCCTGAGCCGAAATGATATTTCTGAGCGCATGTTAAAAGCCTATAAGTGCTTCTGTTCTTGAACAAAGTGAAATCAGGTTACGTTAATAGAAGTATTAATTAATTTGCTCTAATTTTATTCAGCCGAATTAGCATTACTGAAAAGTCTTTCCCACCCTTGAGTACTCTAAAGTGCATGAGGCTTTTGAGGCAGGGTGGGGTGGGGTGGGGAGTGGGGCTCCAGCTGCAGCACCTAGCATGGGTACAGGGGGAGGATTATTGTCTAATTTGGAAACCTGAGCTGTTACTTGGAAGTGCTGTGGGGTGTGTTATAATGAAAATACCAATCCACATTAGCCACGGTTGCCATAAGCAAAAATCTTAATATCTTGGCCAAACCTACTTAAGGTTCATGTAATAAACCCGCATTCCTAATTTTATTAGTGATGTGCCAAGTTAAGCACTTTGCTGGCCTTTGGACAGATTTATAGCTCGACTGTGCTGAATTAGTGATGACTGACAAGGGGACATTGTTTTATAGGATGCTATTTAGATAAAAACCTGCAGGGTGTTTCTGTAATGTTGTCACTTCAAGTCCAAACAGGAAAAAAGAAATGTGTATTAAGGAGGACTCTTCATTAGCTTTTATGAGTTTAATCTAGTGCAGTCAAATGCTTCCTTATAAGGCAAGACACACTAATGTACGGACACAGCGTTATCTCTGCTCCAGGTTTCAGGATAAAATGATCTGTAGTATTGTATAAGCAGAGAAAGTCCGACGAGGTAATATTTGCTAACACTTAGAATGGTGAGTGGTACCTAGCAGGCCACAGGCCACCCCTGTGTCTATTAAATAAGCCAAGCACATAGAGGTGAACACAGCTTTCCTCATTCCACAGGGTATTTATAGATGTTTACAAAAATAATAAATGAAATTACCTTTTGCCCATCTGCCCCTTCTTAACCAGAATTTTCTTGCTAAGGGAAGTTTCTAAACCCTTAGCCATTGTTTTCTTCCACAGTCTATAAAATGTAGAGACTTCTTGTTGTAAAAGGGGAAAAAACCAGAACTTTCCATTTCTTGTTGACAGCACTGGCCTTCCTGCTGGGTTTTTTCTAGTGAAGGCAACCTGCTTGTGGGTTTGAGGGAGCCTGCTCGCTTCAAAAGGGTATTGGTGCAGATCTGGGGTTTGGGACCTCACTGTTCTTCACTGATACCAGCTGAATGACTTTGTGAACAAACAGCTTGGCTTCTCTCCTGATTTGGTTACAAGTCCAAGTCCTCCTTAGAAACAAAAGCCAAGGTCTATAAATATGTTTTCCCCTCGGTCTATGGAGATCCTTTAGCCTGAATGTCAAGTTCACTAATCCAAATGCAGACCCTTCTCTTTTTCCATATACATGTATTCATACATACATATACAGAAAGAACAAGACTCACTTGAACTCTCTATCCTCTAGGAATAAAGAAAAAAGTTTATCAGGGTTGCTGGTGTACGGAGTCAACACAAACCTTTAGTGTAAGCTCAAACCTCTAAATGAAAGATCTTCCAGGGTACCTTAGAATCCATGTTAAACTCATTTTAATTTGCCAAACAAATGGAAGGAGACAATAATTATGATCTTGTTCTAATACTTACCAATAGTGGATGTCTATTGCCCACACAACATCAGCTGACCACAGAGCGAGCAGATTTCGGTCGACTCAGGCAGACTAGAAGCCATCTCTGCTTTCACTTGCTCGTGCCTGTGGATACATGGGGTCCAAGCAGTTTGCAAGAATACTGTAAGGTTTTTCACCATCATTTTTGTGATTTGCTGGGGTGGATGAAAATATCCTAAATACCCTCCTTATGTCCGCCAGCCCTTTTCTAGCCATGAATTTTAATCCTAATTACCTAAGCATCAAACCCACAGGTTAAACATGTACAAACTACAGAGAAAATATGGACTGGATTCTGCCAGCAGCTGCCACTTCTAGAACTTGCACCCCTAAAACAGGCATGCTTCAAGGCTTCCTAGCCACCTTGGAAATTCAGATTCAAGGGACATGAATTTAGTGGTGATCTGTGTTATTTCATGTCTCTGTGTTCTTAATTTGTTGCTGAAATAGCTGCCTATAAAACTTGGTTTTCCAAGAACTGTGGGTGGGACACCCCAAGGCTTCCTTGTTTCACCCAGGAATTAAACTCATAAGCAGCACTTCCTACCTCTGCTTATTTAGAAAGTTACAAAAGGGTCAGGGGAAGGGTCTAGCATTCGGTAACTTTCTAAGAAGTTTGAACTTAATGAAGCATTTGGAAAAGGAGGCAAGAAAAGATCGTTTCAATAGTTTTCTTTTTAAAAAGTTATGTTAGACCAGACACGCTGCCTGCTTTGTTTTACTTGGTTTGGCTTGGTGACATTCAAGGCAGGCATGACCTGAGTTTAGCACATGTCAATGTGGATATGGGGGATTAAGCCCTGAAAGTCATCAAGGTACCTGATATGCTTTGTCAAGACCCATGCCTCTGTACTGGTTGTTGGATACAATACTCAAATTTTAATGTGTGTTATACGTCTGTCTACAGTTGCTGTTTCTGTTATTTTTCTGTCGCTGTGATAAAATGCTACAAGGTTAAAGGAGAAGAGGATTATTTTGGATTCCAGCTTCAAAGGGTTAAAGTTCATCATGCTAAAGAAAAAAAAAACATAGCAACAGGCAGAAAAGGCAGGAGGCAAGAACCGGAAGCTGGTTAATCACATGTCATCCGTACACAGGAAGTAGCGAAAGAGAGAGCAGGAAGTGGAACCAGGCTACAAAACATCAGAACCCAACTCCAGTGATGTGTTTTCTTCAGCAAGGCTCCACATCCTAAATTATGTAAATTTTCCACACACTGCCACCCACCAGGGACCAAGTGTTTAAAGACATGTCACCAGGCTGTCCTAGGCATCTGTGTATCTCCATAAATGCACAAAGTATAGTAGAATTTGGTGATGAAAAATGAACGTGAATGTAACTGTTCCAGGGCGCTACCTGATAACCTTGGTTATATTGTCTTCATTTCAAAATCGTCTTGTGTGATTCAAACACTCTGATGCCCCTTCAGACATTTAGAAATCTGATTTTTGCTTAGGAAAGTAGTTCTTACTTTCCCTGGGAGAGTGGTCTCTACTCCCTTTCCCTCTCCTCCTGCCCTTCTCCCCCACTTTCCTCTGTTTTCCCCCTACTCTTCTTCTGTCTTCTCTTCTTCCCTTCCCCTGTCCAAGTCCTAGATGGCAGATGAGCCTTCCTTTCTCCTTCTCTGCTTCATTAAGTATGCTGGTTGCTTTTTGGAGCCTGGATGAAGTCACATGGCTAGGATGCCATCTCTAATCCCATTTTCCATTTGTATATTGGATTTTTGTTAACCACTTTTTAAATAAAAATACAGCATGATTCTAATGTACTAAGGAGTTCCAGGGATAACCATATAATTTCAAAATGATACTGATTTTGTTTATATGCCGCATAATCTTTTACAGTCCTGCGTCTTTATTTGAAGCATTGCAAAGTGGATTTTTATGAAAGCATTATAAAGGCCTCCTTGTTTCTCCATAACAGATCTGAACATTAACTGATCAGAGTTCAGATAAATAGTCTTTACTCTCCATTAAAATATTAAAAAGCCTTTGGTAAGAAACTGGCATAAAGATCCTTCATTCTTGTTTAATGAACACTTGTTGGCAAGTATAACACTTTAATAGCTTCATAGAATGAATTTTGTGTGTGCATCCTCCATTTCCCTGTCAGACACTTGTCCAGGTGCTGAGAATTTATTGGAGGAAGCATATTTTTGCTCATTAGTTTTGTATTTGATTACAGAATAGTAAAATATGAACCACTGGGTCCCCGAGGCATAGCTGTGTACACTGAGATTAGTAATTGCACGTCATCGTGTTCCATTGGAATTTATATGGTCAGATGGGATAGGTGCTTCTTAAAGAGGTTTAAAAGCAAAACAAATTTGTACTTAATCTTTTTTTTTCAGCTATAGTCTTTCTAATGGAGAGAAGCTCTGGCTGCCCCATATATTTTTAACAGTTTTAATTTTTCCTTTCCTAGTTTTCTTCACAAATGAAGCCTATCAGATTTTCATGTGAACAACTACTAAGAAATCAATGCCTATAAGGAAGATATGATATAAAACTTGTCAGCAGAGACCAGCTTTGCCCACATTCCAGCAAGCACAATGATGGGGGAGGACGATAAGTGTAGACAAGTCCTGCCATTCCAGCAAGAAGCTTAAAGGCAAAAGAGAAATTACACAGAGATCTTCAAGAGACACCACCCCCACCCAATCCAACGTGAGGTTTGAATAGCACACAGATTGTTTTGTCCCCTTGAACAAGTTATAGGCTTGCAAGCTGAGCTTGTATTTTTTAAAGTTAGGCCTGCCATAAGAAATTATCATTTTGTTGTTTTGCCGTATAACAATAAAAAGGGAGCCGCATTAAATCAGTGATTCTGCTTTTAGCCTGTGCTCTGGTTAGCCAATGCCAATCACGCTAAGCTCTTTTCTATAAAGATGCTCATAAATGCAGTTTCCAAAACAGAATCTAATGAGGTACTTAATGGTCACAAAACTGGCACATTTGATAATTAATGTCCCTTACTAGGTTTTCTGCTGAAGCAGCACAGTGATAAACAGTGGTGTAAGTTAACTAAACACATCCTCGAACCGTTAGTTAAAAGTTAAAGTACAGAAAGAAGTTTAAGAACACCGTTTTCGGCCGTGAAGGAACGCTTCACATCCTTCCACAACCAATCAAAGAAACGCACGAAAACAAAGAGCATCTCCTCCAAGTAATTGGGAAAGCCGCGTCTGAACACAGAGGAGTCCTGAGGGGTTCCTGCAACTTATCTGCTCATGTTCTGTTGCACTCAGAACGCTAAGCTACCTCATGTCCAAGATTCTAAGTTCTGGAAGTGCACGCAGTTGATTGAACACATCTTGGCCAGACACTAAATCATGGGCTTCCACCCTGCATCTGGGTAGCAACTCTGTATACAAATTCTCCTATGCAGCTACTGAGGCCCAGCAACGTTAAGTCCACATGCTTTATATAAGTAAGAGGGCGTCTATGACGATGCAGTGGTATATAAAGAAAAGAGTAGCCTTCTCTTGTGGGCGTACTCTTTAAACAAGTCTTCTGGGTGGGGCGGGGCGTTTTCATGCATGCATATGATGTACTTCAGTCATATTTACTACCTTCTCCATTGTTTCTATCTCAACTCCTCCTTTCCCTACTGATGGTCCTCCTTTCTTCCCAAATAGGTCATGTCTTGTTTGTTCATTTGTTTATTTTAAACCTTGATTGTTTGTGTAAGGAAAAAACGTATGATATCTGTTCTTTTGAGTCTTGCTTAATTTATATAACATGATCCATCTATTTTTCTGAAAATGACATAATTTCATTTGTGGCTTCATGAAACACACTTTTCTTTTATCCATTCATCTGTTGATTGATACCCAGGCTGATCGTATAACCTGGATATTGGGAATAGTTCTGTAATAAGCATGAATGTGATGACATCTCTGTGGTATGGTGACCTAGGCATGTCTATTGTACGATGATATAGATTCCTTTGGTTATATGCCTAGGGGTGGGATATCTACACCATATGGTAGTTGTATGTTTACCTTTTGAGGAAGCTCTGCACTTAATTCCATCTGTGTAGTACTTTACATTCCCACAAACAACATAGAAAGGCACTAAAGAGGTCAAGCCAATGAATAACGTTGACACCGTCATCTACCTTCACCTACTGTTTATTGTCCACTATGTAAGACTTGGCTTGCTACAGCCGTAATTCATCTACAAAATCTACACTGCCTTATAGCACAGAAGGACCAGAGATTTAATCTATAATACAGGTAAGAATACAACTTGAAGATGTGAAATGGGCATGAAATGGCAGTTCTTTCCTCTTAGCACAAGCATGTGCACAGAGGCACACACACCACGCCTCCCAATAGCCAGCAGAATTATCATAGAAGAACCCCTGGTCCTCGAAGCTCAGCACCTTCCCCAAGACACTGTTCTGTCTTTTCTTTTTATGAGTTATGGATGATTCTTGTCTAAAAGCACACAAAGCAAATCTACATTGTAGTGGACAGATACGCCAATCTTAAGATGTAACACATGATTTCACGAGTGTTTTTAATAAAAGTATATTAAGTTCCAGTCAACCCCATGACTCTTTGAGTGGAATCTATATGAACTTTGGCAACCATTTGTAATAACTGTGTGAGAAATTCAGTTGTTGCAAGTGCACGCAGAAAGTAATTTCTCTTTGCCCCCGGTTATTAATCACAGAATCTGATTTGGGGTGTGTGGGTGTATGTGCAATTTTTGACATTATTTTGAGTAGTTCACTTGAAACCACTTTTTAATGGAGAACACTCTAGATTAAAATAAAAATGTAGGAATGGTTGAGGAAACAACGTGACCTAAGATCTTTCCTAAACAGTACTTTTACAAAAGAAGAAAAGACTAGATGACTTTGTGGTAAAACATCACTTCTAAACTTTTTATTTTTTATTTTACTTAAATTGCACCAGCGTTGTATGGCAGATGGACCATGTTTATTTTTTATTGTTGTTGTTTGTAAATTCCCATTGACTTCAAAGGGACAAGCCTACTAAGAATAGTATGCATTTCACAGTATAGATTTAAGGGATTTGAGGGACTCAGAAACGCTGAGAGATAATTGAAGACTCACAGGGGAAGCAGAGAGAGGATCAAAACAGCAGAGGGAGGCTCAAGCAGGATTGTGGGGACTCCAGAGGAGCTGTGAGTGGATCAGTGTAACAAGCAGAGGCTAGACAACACCCGCACCCCCAACACACAGGAGCACAGGCACACATGCACGCGCGCATGCACCATACACGCATGCCATGGCACAGTAACAGTAAGAGGGAGTTAGAATGCACAGGGGACAGAAAAGAGAGAGGACACAAGTACTTCCTGGGACTGCTGAACTACTCCTGGGTGACTTCATCTTTCCCTATAGACAGATTCAGTCTTACATGAGGGACTCTCATGCTAGACCACAAATCCAACTGCCTGTTGGCTATTTCTGTGGGGCAGGCCAGTGGGTACTTCAGACTTAGTATAGCTGGGTTTCAATGAATCCTTTCTTCTCCCCTGAATTGATTCACATGTGTGAGTTTCACAAGGAACTTCCCAGGTTCTTTTCTCTACTTAGAGAATCTTCACATCCCTAGATAGTATTCTTCTGCTAAACCCTCTAGACTGCCTACTTGTGTTGAAACCCTCTAGTTGAGGGTCTGCATGACCTTCATGTTCCGCTTTGTTCTATACATGCTGCATTCCTGAAGGTCATCCCTGCCTCTTCCCAGGCCCACATCACAGACACCCACATCTGCCTTCTTTCCTGTCTAGAGAAGAACTGATTATGATTATCTAATACAGAAATGCATCCTAGTCTAGATTTTCCCCATATGCTTACCTTTATCTCCTAATCCAGTAGACGGATTATTACACCTCTATATTTCACCTCTTCCTTTGTGCAACTCATCTCTCCTCTGCCATTTTCTGTGGATCCATTACTTCCCCAGCCCTTGCAACAATCTCCTACCTGACGTTTCAGTCTGCATACTCAATCCTCTCCCCCACTTATGATCTAAATATAAATGAAAGTCCATCAAATCCAACTAAGAAATTTAGGTATTTCCCATTACCTTTACAATGAAGTCCAAACTCATTGAACTTGTACATTTTCCTTCTGATGTCATGTTATACCTTACTCCTTTATGTCATTTTCTGACATTCTTCACCTCCTATGTTACCTGCCAGCTACACTGTTGTACTTGCATCTTGGTACTGAGTTAGACTATCATAGCTGTCTCTTATCTCTTGCATTTCATGTCTCTGTCTCTTAGACCCTCCTCTTCAACATTAATCTCACCAACAACTGTTCTTCAAGACTCAGGTTGAATGTCATCCAGTTGTATATTATAAAGGATTTTAGGCTTTCCAAGAAACTCTTGATTTCACACTCCATAGTCATGAGCAAGCAAGGACATTTTCAAGGTTGGAAGGAAGGAAGGAAGGAAGGAAGGAAGGAAGGAAGGAAGGAAGGAAGGAAGGAAGGAAGGGAGAAAGGGAGAAAGGGAGAAAGGGAGAAAGGGAGGGAGGGAGGAAGAAAGAGAGAGAGAGAAAGAGAGAGAGGGGAAAAACAAAGAAAGAAGAAGGAAGAGACAAGTTCTAAACATACACCTATCATACAGTGAAAGTATATTAGAAGTAGAAGTTCATAGCCAAAATGTGATACTGGAGGAAGTCTGGCCCAGTGAATTAAGCTTAGACTACATGTATAGGTCAGTGCAATACATATATGAAGATAGTCGAATGAAACTCATCGGTTTTTTTGAATAAGGAGAAGGGGCTCCATGAAGGAAATCCTGTAGAAGTCTATTAACTCAAATAGGCTACAGAGTTAGCATCTTATGGTTAGGGATATCAAGATAGTTTAATAAAATGGGGTTAGAGACTCAAAAAAACATGATAGATAAATATATAGTAACTGGGACAAGGGAAACCAGGTGCTTAAAAATGCTCAAAAAAATGCAACCAGGAGAAATCACACATACATTAATTAGCCCATGAAGAAAGCTGAGTTACCAATGAGCCCCGGCGATATGAGTGGACTTCCTTTGCTGTTGCTGCTCTGCAGGGCTTGTCAAGCGTGGAGCTACATAGGGCCTGGTGTCCTCACACTACAGCCAATATGAATTGTGTAAGGAGAATGGTCTTTCTTGACTCCTGACTGTTCTTATTCCTTCCTTTTATGCAGTACAGTCTGGAGCGCAGTCATCACAGTGCTGTACTCTGCTCTGCTTATACCATTTCTAACTCTTCTTATTCAGAATCTACCTGTGATATTTTCAGACGTCCAGTCTCTTCACCGAGCATCCTTAACCTCTGTGTGCATTCTAGGCAGGGTGTTTCATGAATCTTTCCCTTTGACAAGCTTTACCTCTTTTCCAACTCAGATAGAGCTGCTTTCAATGAAATAACTCAGGAGATACAACGAGGCTCCACAGTGTAGTAGCATCACCGTTCGCCAAACTGAGCAGATTGCTGCAGAGACCCAGCCTGTCTTCCACTCTGCAAGAGGCTAGGATGCATCCTTTCTCTTGAGGAAACATGAGAACCCTTTCTCAAAGTACAATAAACTCTTTGCCTGGGTAGTGAGCATCAAAACTTCTATCTACAGAATAGAGTTAGATTTTATGGCTTCGTGGTTCCATGCAGCAGCACGTAACTAAAATAGTCCAGAATCTTGGTCAAATTTTCCCTAGATCATTTTGGAAATGTTCTTTAACTTCTGTAGGCTCTGGTTTCCCTATCTGTAATATGCTATGATAAACAACTTTAAAAGCTTTTCTAAGGAGAAAATACATATGAATACTTCAGCACAATGCCACACACATAATCGTTTTAGCAGATGGGTTAGTAATTGTAACATATGTGGGAAAACTCTTGGGTGCAGGCTTTTCTACAGCCTGTCTTTTTACCTGGGTTTTAAAAATGGATACCTCCTGAGTAGTAATGGAAGGAAAACCATGTTTCCTCGAATTTGAGGATTTTAATCCCCTAATTTATAGTATTCTTTTCCTCCCATACTAGTAAGTCAAGATTTTCTGCCAGGCTCATTACTCTTTAGAATAGCAACTAGTGTGAAATTCTAGGAAGTTTCTGTCACCTTTCAGTTAAGATCTTTGTTGATATGTGTCATCCCTGGCTTAGATTCATGATTAAATATAATCCCCTCTCCAAACTCACACCAAAGCATGCTGGAAGGGAACTGCAGATAGAAACGTGAGGAGGTCTGATTCACCAGAAAGCCTTTCAGCATGGACAGCCTGTGTGGGTCTCACACTTATACCCTCCCATTTCTCCCAATTGTCACTCTAAGCCTATAAGGTAAGCTGTTAGTTATCCTTACTAAGGCTTATTATTTTATAGACACTAAAACAAATTGACTGCAAATGCTGAGTCTCTTCAGCCTGGGTCTACAGTGGGCAAGATAGAATGTAGATGCTTAGACTTCTAAGGCTATCCTATTGTTAATTGTATTAAGCAGTTCTATATTTGAAACAAGGATTTCTGGATTTAAATGTTGATCCAATCTATTATGAACTATGTGGTCCTGGATAGTGCTTTAGTCATTATAAGCCTTGATTTTACCTGTAAAATGTGTATAAGCATCCACTTTGGAGGACAGTTAAGTAAACTGGCGCCGTATGAATTGGGAAGTGAGCCTCTCTACTCGCCTGTTTTCCTCTCCTGGGTCCCTACAGACTCAGCTCTCACTTTTAGTTCCCAGTGTTATGGCTTAGATGCATCATTTTGCAAAATCCATGTATTGACAATGTGATAATATTAGGAGTTGATGCCTTTTAAGAGATTATTAAGCTGTGAATACCATTCCATCCTGAATAGAAGTGAGATCTTCATTTGGAAGGCTTTGTATGGTATTAGATTATCAGCTGCCTGTCTTGCTCTTACACTCTCTTCCCTGTCCCACCTTATGCCATATGACTGCAAAACAAGAAGACCCCCATCTATTTCTTGTCCCTTGGTATAACATTTCCATCTCTCAGAGTTGAGAAAAATAAACTTTGATCCTTTAATAAGCAATTTGATCACAGTTATTTTATATTAGCAACAACAACAACAAAAACAAACAAACAGATAAAGAAACTGGACAAGTCTACTTTGTTCATGAAGTTATTAATGATTGTTGATACACTTGGTGTGAAGATCAGATTCCCGTCTCTGTGTTAACTCTCCAGGTACCTAAAGAAGGACTTTTAAAATTGTATATAAACCATTTGGAGGATCACTCCATCTAGCTTTACTTAAGCAACCTACTGTGTGATGTTTAGGAAGAACTGAGAAGCAATAAGTTTGAGATATATATATATATATATAATTTATTTTAAAAAGTAACACACAAAAAGACCCTTTTTCCCCATCCTCTAATGAATAGGTTATCACAGTACTTGCAAATTGTGTTCAGTCATACTACTCATTATATATTCTACCCATTTCTAAAATGTCAACATTGTGTGCAAGAAATATTTTGGAAATGACCAATTGATCTTACTTCCTACCCAAATCCAATGGCTTGCTGTCCAGAGAATTCAGAATGATTTCCTTAAGACAGTAATTACTGATAATTCTTACTTTTTTTTTATTTTGACCTATGACCAAGTTGATAAAGATACCATGTGTCTGTCTTTTAAACAGCAGATAACCTCTGTCGCTGGCTTGTATGGCTTTGCTCAAAAAGACAGGGCAGCTCTCAGACTCGGGTTAAAGGGCAGATACCCCACTTATATAACAGATGATGGGGAAAGATGTCTTCTAAGTCTTCATGGTCTCATCTACAACAGACAAGCATCCGTCCTTTCATGAGTAACTACTGTGACAGACACAGGTTAGACATGAAAGATTCAACATTGAACCCAACACACAAACGCATATGCCAGATAAGGAGGCAGACTGAACAAAAAGGCAGCAATGTGTCTGATGGCAAAAAAAAAAAAATACCAGTGTAGAAAAAAATCACAGCAAGTTAAGAACAACATGGGCTGATAGAGAGGTAGAAGAGAGCTGCTTTCACTGGCTTAGCTCTCCTTCCATCGAGTGTGTAAAGAACCACATAATACAATATAAACAGACCAAGTGTTGCACTGATTCAGGGAGATGAGTACTGAGATGATAAAAAGGAGGAGAAAGCTGACAAAGGAACTAATCAGTTAAATAAACACCCAAGAGACGTTCAATTTTTGGTCTGTAACCTAAATATGTTAGGGATGCCAGGAGCCTTAATTTCTTCCTCTGTAAAGGTGAGATGGTATAAAATCTCCCTCAAGAAGGGTCCCTGTGTGTTATTAGGTAGCACTTCCTGTGAGATGACTAGTATTTGTAGACACAGCTAGCATTCTAGACCTGGTCTCGTGAAAATCTAATTAAGCATAGAAGACTGGCTTCCTCCTTCTTTCAACATTAAAGTATTTTTATTTTCCAAAACATGATAGTAAAACTTCTCCACCAAATTTTACTTAATATTTGCACCCTTTTCCATCTCTAGAGACTATTTCAAATGTAAGTGAAGGTAATGTTTCTTGTGGCTATTCAGTTGTTGGGGAATGAAACATCACTTCAAAATGCAACTTAGATAGTTACTTATATGTGATCTGTCTGATGGATGGAAGAGAAACAGCAGGAACATGTGTTGATATATCCTTCTCTGTTTCTTGACTAAGCTCTCTATCCAGCTTCCTGCTCTAGAATCTGTGATTTCTAGTTACGGATGGTTTTTAGTCTAGAATGCTGGGTGGAGGGGGTGATGTGTTCTGACGGATCTTGCTATTCTATGATTCCACACTCACCTCTTGTGCGATTCATTTCCACTTGAAACTGAACAGAAGCCCATTGATTATCACTTCAGGTAGTGACTCAGTTTCTCCTATGCAGAAGGAATACAGCAACTCAAGTCCCTCCTTTTGTTTGAACTCACCAAAGGGTTATTACAGGTGGTGTTGAATTTATATGAATAATTTGAACATTGACACAACAACAAAGCATTTTATAAATGTATATAACCTTGTTTTTCTTTAAAATCCCTGAATAACTGGGAAGTCATGGCGGTGGCTTAAGTGGGCTAGCTCTTTTCTCTCTGCTGCCTCCAACTCTAAAAAGCATGCATTCAGTTTCTGGCTTTAAAGTCAAGGCCATGTGCTGATTGACTGTGCAGACATAATTGTGTTAATGACAAGACAGGAAGGCTCCATTGTTACATAGGTAACTTATCATCACTATTTATTTAGTTGGCTCTCCCAAGTCTGAATTATACTTTTTTTATACATTGTGGTTAGAGCCAGTCATTTAAAGTGCTTTACTGTTGAGACGGCTGTTTTTTTTTTTTTACAACTCTTTAGCTATCGTTCAAGAGAAGGAGGAAAAAAAGGCTTCTACCATCATTAAACAGAGTTCAGAGTAAGTCCTTGCTGAAAGATACGAAGTTTGAGCTCTTAGGAAATGAAATCTTTGATCTTTAAAATGATTAGTGAAAACATTTTTGTACACAGGCCCATTTTTCAAATCTCATGTTCAAGAAAATAGTATGACTGCATCTACATAATACCTCTTTCTCATGCCTCAAATCAACCTCTGTATCCCGGTATCTGAACTGCCTGCGAGTCTCTGCTCAAAGCTGAAGGAAGGAACTGGAGATCTGCCTATCTTCCCTGGCATTAGAGCTGTTGGTCTGACAGTAGACGTGGCTTACTTTATGGTGTTGCCACCCGAATTTGGGAGGGCAGCATTTCAAAGTTACGAAATTCTCTTGGTCTCTCTTCACATGAAAATTATGGGAGAATTAACATTTTAAAAAATGAAGAAATAGCCCTGAGTCACTGAATGGAGCTGTTCAAACAATAGGCAATCTCCCAAGCCATTCTGTGGAAATACCAAGCACAGCCTTTGGGATAAAGACGAAGGACAACTATCAGGCAGTCAGCCCACAGGTTCAGCATACTCTAGATGGACCTATCAAAATGGATACCATGGTGGAAAGGCTAGGCTGATTGCTCTGGTTCAGAGACTGGCTTATGTGGTTATACCAGCTTTGATTTCCCTTGTTTACGTTTTTAAGCAATATTTGTTTACCTCTTGCCAGCAACAATTCTGGATTCTGAAGTTAGTGATGAGTGAAGTCACTCCTCTGTTAGAATGAAGCTTCCACTGACTGGAAGAAACTGATGAATAAGTTTGTTCGTGAATCCTGCGCACTGTGCGGAGCTTGGATTTCTCCAGGATATTCCTGATCCCTTGATGGATGACAAGATCTACTCAGCCACTTTCCCACATACTAGTACAAAGGGCTCCACTTAGCTCTCCAATCTTTGCCATTTTCAGAATTTTTGCTTTTGAAAATCTGGTGAAAGATTTTATGGCATAATGAATTCAATATTTCCATGTTGCTGGCTAGAGAAGACGCTTCTTCTTTGTCAGTCAACATGTTTTCAAAATGGTGTGGTAGTATTTGTGGCCACTCTCTTCCCTCTTTTGCCTGTCCCTGTCACCTGTTCTTTTCTCCTCTCACCTCCAGTTGTGACACTTGTCTTTAGTCATTGCTTTGTCTGGTGTTGGATACTTGGTGTAACGAGGTTCTTCCATGTGCTGCAATGATTTAACCAGGTCATGCCTTTCTCTCCTCTCTACTAGTATCAAATACTGGGAGAAAGTTCCTTATGTCAATTTTTTTTTCATTTTCTTTTTCTTGTGGATTTGGTATTGAATTACCTTTATCCTATACTTAGATCATAAGAGATTCTCTCCTTTATTCTAAAAGTTTTCATGTTTATATCCATATTCAGGTATCTGACTCATCAAAAATGAATTAAGTGCTTATTTTGAAATAATAATCCTCAAGTTTTTAGGGGGTGGGGAGATAGCTCATGCAGGAATACTTACTATGCATCTGTGAGGATGTGAGTTAGAACCTGTGACCCACATAAGTGCTTGTTGAGAGAACCCATGTCTGGAACTACAGGGCAGACTGTTGGAGCTCATTAGTCAGCAGCAATTACCCAAATTGTTCTCCAACTGGGCTCCAGGTTAAGAGAAAACCCATCTCTAAAAAAGAGGTAGAGAACAAGAGAGAGAGAGACACACAAGTTGTTGACCTCTGAATTTGTATGTGGGGGCACATACATGCAATATGGTGAATGCATGCATACCTGTACACACACACAAACACACACCAGCCGTGAGTGACAGCTCAGGCCCTATGTTCTCATCAGCATTTGGTATTGAAAGTGTTTAGGAATTTGGGCACTGTGATAGTCACGCCCTCATGATGTCATATGCTTCTTTCCAGTTGTATATCTTCTTTTGGGAGGTTTCCGCTAAGGTCTTCTGTCCTTGTTTATGTTTTCAATTTCTAAAAGCTTAATAAAATTAAGAAAGAACTATTCCCTTTTTCTTCTTCTTCTTCTAAGAACAGTTTGTTTTTTACTAGGATTATGTGTTCCTTAAATGTTTGTAGAAATGATCTTCATGATCAGTTGGTTCTTGTGGTTTTAATGGGAAAGAATTTTAATGATTTAAATGATGTGTTAGTGTGTTTGTGTCTATTAAGATTTCAATTCCCCTTTTAGTTGGTTTTAGGGTACTATAATTTCTGGGAATTTTTCTGGTCCATTTAATTTTTCAAATCCATTTACGTTACATGTTTTCACAATTATTCTAAATTCGTTCTCTTCACATCGGAGTCCTGTCTTTTGTGTAATATTTTTATCTGTGTCTCAGGCCGCTCTTTTTCCCTTCAACTGATTCTACCACTTTGTTGAATGAATTTTAATCTTTATTTTCTATAGTTTTATCTTACTAATTTCTGCCATGATTTTTTAACATTTCCTTCCTTTCTTCCTCTCTCATCCTTTCTTCTTCTTTCTTTGGTTTTAGCATTATGCTTTCTCTGACTTAACAGCCAAGTACTGATTTAAAACTCTTCAGTCTGCCTTTTTACATAAGGCCATATATTGTCAACTATGTGGTATCTTTGTTGCACTCTGGAATTTCTTTTACATAATATTTCCATTTCTTTTAACTTTTAAACATCTGTAACTTTCAGTACATTATTTTAAACTATGCCTTTAACTTTAAAGCTGAATTTTTAAAATACATTTCAAATTTCAATTGGTAGATCATTTCACTGTTGATCATGTTTGGAGAAAAGTAAGGTTCAAGAAAATTGTCCAAGTTTTTGCTAACTGTTGACTTTCCAGATCAAGCTCTACCACCAGCATCTACAGGGTCGTTTTGTTTGTTGTGTTGTGTTGTGTTGTGTTGTGTTCTACTCTGTTGTCAAGCTCAAAGCAAACCAAGAACTTTAGCAATATACAATGTCTATTCTAAACATCCAATATACAGCTTTTGAAACTTTCTCATCCTTTAATTTTAAAATGTCTTTTTTTCACTCCTCTGTCCTCCCTCTTTCTCCCTCCATCCCCCTCTCTAATACACAGACAGACAGACAGACACACACACACACACACACACACACACACTAACACACACACACACACATTTAAAAAAAGAAATGTACTAAAATCAGCACATGTTCCTTTGAAGAGATCCCAGTGCCATTTGACCCTAATCCACCTTCCCAGGAGCACAATCTCATAGCCTTTAAACCCTGTCTTCTTTGTCACACTACCAAATTCTTGCCAAATATAATTATTAAAGATGTTGCAGGTAATTGCAAACTAAAGCTTCAAAGTAGATCATACTGGGTCTTCTAGTGTGTTGTTCCCGCCCCCACTATTTGTGACAGCCTAGGGCTTCCTCTGTGCACCCAACACTTTCCCCAGGACTTTCTCTGTTATCTACTACTTCTAAAGGTGAGAATGTTCTTTGATCAAGGGAAGTCTTTGGGAATAACCCTGCCACAGAAGTCTGATGGGAAGAAAGTGAGAGATGAAAGAAGGTAAGAGAAGATCGGGAGAGGATGGTATGAAACCTGAACTGTTAATTCCTTAATCCATTCATTCATCTGTCAGGGAAAGCATCTGCTTTAGTGAGGTCAATAATTATGTAAGCAAAGAGTTACTTCTGTCAGTGGCACACTTCAGCTCCTCCACCTTGAGGAACCAGGATGGGGCAGTGTGTTGAGTTCCAATGTCTATATCATTGATTCATCACATCTTGCAGACTGTGCATGAGTGTTTATCAAATCCAAAGATGGGTGAAGCAGAACGGAGTGGAAATTTTCTATGCATAGTGTTTCTCTGACATTTCATCATCAGTTCAAGACTGGAAATAGGAAAGGCTCACCAATGAGAACTAAGGGCTTCGGGATTTCAGAAATAGATAAACAGAAGACCATGAGACTGAGAACAAAAGGTAAAATGGTATCACTACAGCAAGAGAACAGAATACTGAAGTCAGCTAATGACTAATTCATTATATCCCTGAATATTTATGAAAACAATAGTAAGAATTTACATAGTATCTCCTAAGTACTGAGTCCTCTTCATTTATTATACTTAATATTCATAACTACCTTCAAATGTTATCTCTGATCTATAAATGGTACAACTAAGGTATGCAAAGATCAAATGCCACATTTGCTCTTAGAAGCCAGTTCCAAAATTTTAAACAGGGTAGACTTGTAACAGAGTCCAGATTCTCCAAACCAGCTACAGGGTTATGTATGTTTAAGGTTTCTACTTAAAACATGAACACACACTAGTGTGCATGATAGATGCCTCCATAGTCGGAGTCAAATGTAGAATCTATTTCTTGCCTTCAAGATAATTATAATGACGTTAAATTGGTACTCAAGAAAGACCTAACTGAAATACAGTATAGAAATATAAGTACCTAAGGAGAAGGATAGATGAGAGCACCTAAAAGACAGACCTTCTGATTGTATAGATTCAGACCAAATGGTAGAAATTATATTCCAACTAAGACCGACAAAACAGCAACAATTATTCACACAAAGAAAATGGGAAAAAACAAGTTCCAGGCAAATTAGAAGATAGATAGATAGATAGATAGATAGATAGATAGATAGATGATAGATAGATAGATAGATAGATAGATAGATAGATAGATAGATAATACTCAAAAGCTCCTAGACATGAGAAAAAAATTTTCAGACTCACTGTAGACCCTATGAGAGAAGCAAGGTTAAAGCAAGGCAGTAAAAGCTGATATGGACCCACTTGGGAACTATTACGAGACCTAGACCCAAGAAGACTAAAATTAATATCTATAAAGGACAATGGCGTTGAAATAAAATATTTAGTCAGAAGAGAGACCATTTTTCATTGTGGCTTGAATACCATGAATATTAGGAGGAAATACAACATGCAAAAGAAAGAGCTAAGAACAGCCAGACTTGCAACATATCAGAAGATGTTATAAAGTTATAATGTTATAAAGTTCAATAATGTTCATATATTTATCACTCATATGTCTTTCACTGAGTTTTAAGTACATAAGTGATGTAAAAATTACATCTTCATTCCATGCATAAGTAGTTCAGAAATCATATTACAGCTGGTTAGGAAGTCCTAGAATCATTACTTACATCTCAGGCACTTGGGTAACAGTTTACATGACTTTGGGTCTGTCCACCTTTGAGGAAGAAAGTAATAAAACATCCAAGATGTAGACATGCATTAGTACAGTTTTCTTGCTTGATGTAATTTGTTGAAAGTGAATTTTATCCCCTAGAATCTGATAACCAATTTACAGTCATTAGCATGTGAGTTGATACCAATTTTCATGTGCTTACCAAATCGATGTTATTTTTCCTTTACTCCCCTACTATTATAAGGATGAACAGACCACATATTTTTCTAAAATATCATTTTCTTTATTCCCTCAGAAAAATATTTAAGCCATTAGAGAAATCAGCATCTTTGGTACTTGTTAAAAGCAATGATGTATTTCTATTCTCTGGAATAAAGAAACATGTACGCTTCCCCCAAGTGAATTGCTTGCTTTTTGTAACACGGATTCACTGGAAATATCACTAAAATTTACATAAACATGATTTTAATTTTCTTCATTGTAATAGGGGTACAAAAGTTAAGATAAGTGTGGTGTCTTGAGTAAAAAGGCCCCCATAGGCTCATAAGGATTGGCACTTGTTGGAGGAAATGTGTCAGGAGGGGCAAGGTTTGGGGTTTCAGAAGCTCAAGTGAGGCCCAGTGTCAATCTCTGTTCTGGCTGCCTACTGTTCTGGATGTAGAACTCTCAGCTACATCTCCAGCACCATATCTTCCTGCATGCCATCATGCTTTTTGTCATGATGATAAAGGACCAAACCTCTGAACTGTAGCCAGCCTCAATTAAATGTTTTTCTTTGTAAGTGTTGTCATGGTCATGGGTGTATTTCACAGCCATAGGAACCCTAACTAAGATAATATAGAATTCTGGTCTCGGGTACCCTCATTTATTCTGGTATTGAGAGCATGTTGTGTAGAAGTAAGGCATCACTTTCCCAGATATACTTAAAAAAAATTCATAGGTCATTTTATCTATAAACAGATAATAGATATTACCTTTATATGTGCTTACTTATTATACCATTCTCAATTTATTTACATAAATTAATGAAATGCCATCAGGGTACAAAATATTTTTATAGCAACTTTTTTTATTAATATAAATGTCAATGGAAAGTTAAATATAGCCATCCACTAATCTCAGGTGATTTTTATGAATCCTATATATTCTTAGCATTCTAATGTGCTTGTCATTGTTTTGGGATCTTGGACTCTATAATATGAGGTCATAATGCAGTGTGCATGGACTTAAAAATGTACCTTGAAGAAAACTGCCCTTGACAGACATGCTTCTTTTGAGAAAATAAGTATTAGTCATTCTTGATATTTTCTTTATATTACATAGAGATTAAAACTAATACAAGGATCCCCAAAAGAAACCTTTGCTCATCTCAAAATTGGTAACTTACTAAGAGGTGAAAAATATGCCAGTGTTTCCAGAGAATGATATGCTTTACACACAATGAAATTTGATTGCAAGAAAGTTTAAGTCCTATGTTCTACAGCAAAGTTAAAGAACGTTGGCCCCAGTGGACATTTTAGCAATGTTTTTTTAGTATAATCACCCAGAGTCTAATTCTGATTCTCAATCAAATGTGGTGGTGGTTAACATTTATAATCCTAGGATTTGAATGGCTGAGTTGGGAGGCTTCTCATGTGTCGATATTTAGTCTGGACAGAGCAGATGAGGACAATCAGGGCTACATAATGAGACCCTGCATTTAAGATGAAAGTCAATTCTAGGTTGAGGGTCTAGCAATACAATAGATGCAGATAGTCAAGGAACAAGCAATACAATAAACACAAATAGTCAAGGAAAAAGCAAGGCATTAAACCCAATTACATGAACAATCCCATGATCACTGTCTCTAAGGGCTTATCAGGATGACCAAAGTATCTGAGCATACTCCCCTGTCCTAGTGCAAGGTCATTGTCATATTTGAAGCCTACTGCCTGTAATCAAAATGGTATAAAACCATAAAGGAGGAAGGGGAAGGAGGTTCTAGGGAGGAGAAGTGGGGAAAGGGGATGACAACTGTATTGTAAATAAATAAAATATCCAATAAAAAATAATATTCATATAAAAAAACTAAAGTCAGCAAGAGTAAAGAATGCTTTCAGGGACTTCTGGTCTGGGCCCCAGCAAAGAGCAGATCCCAGGTGGCAGCTCTGTACCCAACCTCACAAAACCCAGAGGAAGAGGGCCTCCCAGGAGCTTTAACTCGGGCAATATCACAGGTAAAAATGAATCATCCGTGATATCTGCTGTTAGAAGTTCTAATCCAGATGCTGGCCTCTGAACTTTTACTACTCAGACTTCGACAGGCCATTGACAAGAACATCAAACAGCTAGAGTCTGACATCACTAATCTGAAGAAATCCCTCGTTTCTCTGTCTGAAGAGACCTCCAAAAATCGCAAAGATCCTTATTGGACTTGATTCACTCTATTACAATAGAAAAGGCTGTGTACAGCTCTTGACTGTGTACAACCCTTAAAAGAAGAACATTGCCTTTGCATAGACAAGACTGGGATGGTTAAAGAGAGCATGAAAAAGGTCAGAGAAGGCCCTGAGAAAAGTCAGAGAGAGAAAGAGACAAATGAATGCTGGTACAAGAATTGGTTTTCAGCCTCTCCATGGTTGTCAACCCTACCTCCTCCCATCTTGGGACCATTAATTGGGTTATTTTTGCTTATTTCTTTCTGGTCCCTGGGCCTTAAATAGGCTGACTAACTTTGTGAAACAACAGATAAATAATTTGGTAGCAAAACCTATTCAGATACATTATCATAAGTTAGCTATGAAGGACCACGAGACTCAAGATGAGGTTGTTACTCTATCCAGGGTGTTCCCAAAACCCATCTCCACCCAACCTAAAAGAGGGGACTTTTGCCCCTAGACCAAGCAGAGAGGGGCCACCCAAAACCCCTCTGACTGACAATCTGAATTCTTGCTTAGGCTGCAAGGCTAAGCACTGCAAGGGAATATAAATAAAAGTTAAAAATATCTCTCTGGGTTCCCTGAGGGACAAGCCTGACTGCATAGGGGTTGATGTCCAAAGTATCCTCTCTCCAGGAAAAAGACATCGAGATGGGTATGGCCCTCATGCCTCACTGGACAACGACAGGGGGACAGGAGCCATTACAAGGTTCCTTTCAATTACTGGAAGTCAGGCCTCTATCTCCACCTTCGCAAGATTAGAATTGCCACAGCCCTTCTATACTTAGAGAAGGGAGGAGATGTCAGGGGCAGCCCTGCTTACACACTGAAGGCCTAAAATCAGCCATAGGCCTAAAATCAGCAAAAGGCCTGTCATACTTGTATGCTATAACCAAGTCTTGTGTCTCTATTGCAAAACATTGAAACAGATGGCTATAAGCTATTGTAAACAGGCAGCTTTTGTGGAAATTTACCAGTCTGAGTAGTCATAGACCTTGTAAATAGGTAGCCTTGGTAGATAATATCAACTTAGATAAGGACAAGTGAATCATAGGCAGAGTCATAGCGACCTGTCCCCTGAACCTTCACCAAGCTGATACCCTGTTCTGAAAGATATCTGTATTCCCCCTGAACACCCACACTCCAGTGTCATCCCCTTCCCCACGTCCTGCCTTTTTGTGTTTACAACCCCTGTGTGAATAAGCAAAAATTACAATTTGAAAGAAAAGAAAAGAAAAGAAAAAATAAAGTTACCATTAGCAAAAAAAAAAAAATTACATTTCCTTCTTCCTTCAAATTCTACATTATATATGAGTCGGTGGTTTGGTATGGTTTCTCAGTCATTGTCGCAAACATCTACTTTGTATAATTCTTGATCATTTATTAGGAACACACATTTATAAAAACACATACAACTTGAAAAGCACATGGGATGTGTTCTGGCAGATATTTTTATTGAATAAGAAACAAGATGAGAATATTCTATAAAGCAGTTTTTAAAGTTTTCTAGGCGAAGTAGGAATGATGAAGACACTAATTCCGAGTATTAATAACTAGCTTATATGTACATTAATCCATGTTAAAATATTCACTACTAATCTCTGATAATTTATAATGGTTCAGAAATGTTCTGGGTGATCAGTAGTATTATTAATAAATTCCAAATAACTTGGCAGCCAACAATTTCTTTAAATGACTTGTGTTAAATGACATAATATCCCCTCTATTTATTTTATAAAGGACA
Source organism: Grammomys surdaster (assembly GCF_004785775.1). Taxonomy (NCBI): domain Eukaryota; kingdom Metazoa; phylum Chordata; class Mammalia; order Rodentia; family Muridae; genus Grammomys; species Grammomys surdaster. The sequence continues at coordinate 1,331,540 of NW_021620537.1, read as the reverse complement.
ACTTCACAGTCTTGGATGTTAAAGTTTCATCAACTGTCTTTGCTTTCATTCTTTGAAAAGACAATATGATTTTTCTCCTTTCTTTCATTAATATGGTTAATACACTGATAAAATTTTAAAATATATTTCAATTTACTTTTATTTGCTTTTATGCATGAACTTATGTGTGCCACGCACATGCAGAAGCCCATGGAGACCAGAAGAGGGTGTCAAGACCATGGAACTGTAGTTATAGGTGTTGGTGAGATGCAATCTGTGGAGGTTGAGAACATGATGCATCAAGTGCTCTTGACCACAAAGCCAACTAATGCTCCAGCCCCTTGACTAACCCTCTAATGTTATCAAAACTTTATATTCTTGAACAAAGTAGACACATATATGAGGTCTACTAATTTGATACATTCCTAGAGTCCATCTTCTCCTGATTTATTTAGGATTTTTACAGCTAATGTTTGTGTGAAAAATCAGCTCAGACTTTTCCTTCTGTAAAACCAGTCTATGGTGTCTTACCAGCAAGGGCGTGGGAGTATTTAGGTTGAATTATAAAGTATATTCTGTTCTTTGCCTTGGGAAGATTTATACGAAATTGGTGTGATTTTATGCAAACATTAGGAATAATTCAGTAATGAAGCCACCTGGGTTTATAGAAGTTTCCGTAGGAAGGGTCTTTGTAGAGGAACTGTTAGAGTTCTCCTCTACTATACTAGCTTAGAGGAACTGTTAGAGTTCTCCTCTACTATACTAGCTTAGAGGAACTGTTAGAGTTCTCCTCTACTATACTAGCTTGGAGGTGTATGTTCTAGAGATTGATCAATTGTACTTAGATGTTTAACTTCTCTGCCATAGAGTCACTCATACTATTCTTTCAGTAGTAGTTTTCTATGGTCTGTAGTGATGTCTCAGTTTTCAGTTGGAAACCAGCTATTTGTAGCTCTTCTTTTCATTATTCAATCAACTTAAAGAATGTTTTCAAAAGAAATGCATGTTCATATTTTCCCTTTTATTTTTAATGGGCTCTTTTTCTTTCCTTCTTTCTTTTTGACCAACTATTTTATAATTTTGTATTTAATATTTTATCTAATTTGTTTTCACTTGTGGTGAGGTTTTCCCCTACATTTCTTAAAACATTTTACCAGATAAATTCTTAGCATACACTGTTTTCTGATTTAATTTTCTTAGTTTTTTATTCTTTTTTTTGTTTACTCATCATTAATTTCTTTGCGAGATAACATCTACTTATATAGCCCAGGTTAGCCTTGAACCTGTGTCTCACCTACCATCTTAGTGCTGGAGTTATATGCATAGACCACTGCACCAAAGGCATTCTTTCCTTAAAGAACTTTACACAGGCTATGGCAAACTCATAATCCTTTTACTATATCATGTTTTATTTTCTTTGGTGAAAATATTTTTCTAGGATTGGGAATGTGCTGAGTTGGCAGAGTTCTTGACTAGTATCCAAGAGGCCCTGGCTATGATCCCTACCTCACCAAACCAGCATACTGTTCCAAAGCATCAAGGAACTGATACTCAAGAATGAAAGAGTGGTCAAAAATTCAAGGACATCTTTGGCTAAATAACAATTTCAAGATCATCTTGCAATACAAAAGACCTGTAGAAAAAAATTCCTATTTTGCTGATAATTTCTCACTTTTTACATAATTTGCTTATCTATGCATTCTTTCTGTAATGTAATGTGTTTATAAATATATTTGGATTTATTCTGCTATCACCTGAGTTTTTGGTCTTAGCCATTATGACTGGTGTGAGGTCTAATCTCAGGATTGTTTGTCCTGTCCAGCAGGGCCTTAAACAGGGGTCCAAGGAGGTCACCTGAAAGAGAAGATGGGGGAAACAGGTGAACACAAAAAAATGACAATCTGTCTATAATCTGATCAAATCTCCATTTTGACTTTTTCACACATGGGTTATATACACAAAAAGGTGGGATGTGGGGATGACGCAGGAATGTAGGTGTTCAGGGGGAGTACAGATATCTTCCAGAACTGAGTGTCAGCTAGCTGAAGGTTCAAGGGACAGGCCACTATGACTCCACCTATGATTCACTTGTCCTTATCTAAGTTGGTACTATCCACCAAGGTTACCTATCTACAAGGTCTATGACTATTTAGGCTGGCAAATTTCCACCAAAGCTGCTTGCTTACAACAGCTTCTAGGCATGTGTTTCAGTGTTTTTTCCACAGAGACCCAAGACTTGGTGTTAGCAGGCATGTATGTCAGGCCTATTGCTGATTTTAGGCCTATGGCTGATTTTAGGCCTTCAGTGTATAAGCAGGGCTGCCCCTGACCAGTTGTTTTGATTTGCACTTTCCTGATGCCTAAGGATGTTGAACATTTCTTTAGGTGCTTCTCAGCCATTCAAGTTTCCTCATTGAAAAATTCTTTGTTTAGCTCTGTACCCCATTTTTAATAGGGTTATTGGTTGTCTGGAGTCTAATTTCTTGAGTTCTTTGTATATATATTGGATATTAGCCCTCTATCAGATGTAGGATTAGTAAAGATCTTTTCCCAATCTGTTGGTTGCTGTTTTGCCCTATTGACAGTGTCCTTTGCGTTACAGAAGCTTTGCAATTTTATGAGGTCCCATTTGTCAATTCTTGGTCTTAGAGCATAAGCCACTGTTGTTCTGTTCAGGAACTGTTCCCCTGTACCCAAGTAATCAAGGCTTTTCCCCACCTTCTCTTCTATTAGTTTCAGTGTATCTGGTTTTGTGTGGAGGTCCTTTATCTACTTGGGCTTGAGATTTGTACAAGGAGATAAGAATGGATCAATTTGAATTCTCCTACATGCTGACCTCCAGTTCAACCAGCACCATTTGTTGAAAATGCTATCCTTTTTCCACTGGACAGTTTTAGCTCCTTTGTCAAAGAGCAAGTGACCATAGGAGTGTGGGTTCATATCTGAGTCTTCAATTCTATTCCATTGATCTTCCTGCCTGTCTCTGTACCAATACCATGAAGTTTTTATGATTATTGCTCTGTAGTATAGCTTTAGGTTGGGGATGGTGATTTCCCCAGAAAATCTTTTATTGTTGAGAATAGTTTTTGATATCCTGGGTTTTTTGTTATTCCAAATGAATTTGCAAATTGCTCTTCCTATCTTAACGAAGAATGAGTTGGAATTTTGATGGGGATTGCATTGAATCTGTAGATTGCTTTCAGTGAGGTAGCCATCTTTACTACATTAATCCTGCCAATCCATGAGCAGTCCACTCCATTGCTTTACAGTACTACTCCTTTATAATGAACAATATGTCTATTATCATTTTACAGATTTGGGGGAGGTACTATCGTTGGGTTTTGTTTGGAGTTTTGTGTGTTTGTGTCTGAGAAGATCTTGCTTGGTAGCCAAGGTTGATCCTGAACTCAAGTCCTCCTTCAGACTACTAGGCATACAGCTCTGCCCAACCCATAACTTAACACTGGCCAAGGAATTCTTTAGTCTTTCTCTTTCTCTCTCTTTTTCATGCTGAGCATTCTCACAGGTGGGTTCATCTGTTCCTACAAAATCTGGCGTTAGAATCATTTATGCCAGAACCATTATTAAATAGAACTTTAGCAGAACAGTCTGTAGTATGTAGGTTGAGGCACAGTGGTGAAGAAGGAAGTATAAAAATCACCAATTCTAATATTTTGCTTACCATGAGATATAGATCAGTGTATGTTTCTTGCCAACTCTATACATATTTCCTTATTTTTAAAGTGAGAGCAGAGAATTACAGAAAGATGATTGCTGTTTCAGTTTGAAGGAAAGAAAGAAAAAAATGAGATTCTTATCTTCACCAGGATTCCTCTAATCAACTGCGTTATATCTCATTCTGTCTTTTATTCTTTATTATTAATATTTAAACTTAATTAAATTACAAATTTATATTAAAGGAAGCAACAGGTTTGTTTTATTTAATTATTTTAGTGCAATTACAGACACAAGCAGAGTTAACTTTTGTCATCATGACTCAGATCTGAAACTTGAATGAACTCATGTGCTTTATCATTAACTTACTCTATGAAAATTAGGGTTTTAGTTAAATGTAACATTTTGAAACCCTTAAAAATGTTTAAAGGTTGTTCCTTTCCTGCATATATATTAGATACATATGATTCTTACCTTCAGTGCCAAGTAGACATTCAATCATGTGCATATGCACACATGCACACTCACACATGCATGCCCCACACCCACACAAATAAAAAAGGCCAATTTTCTTCTGTAGTGTGTTATTTTATATTTCTAATTATCTCAAGGGATATTATGAAATTCTCCAAAATCATTTTAATTTGCTTTAATTTAAAATAAACATACTACATACCATGTTGGTTACTGAATAGAATAATATGAAAAACGTTGCTGTTAGGGTTGTTCTCAGACAATAACAGGTGGGAAACAGAGCTGAAAGGTAAATGGAGTTCATATTTCTTTTATGTAACAGGAAGTCAGTTGACAATGAGTGGATAAGCGAATGCCAACTGTAAAAACAAAGTAAGTCCCTTTTCAAAATGGCTTACATGGAACTATAATTGTGACTGATGTCATAATTTGGCAAAAATCTGGAAAAATGGGAATTATTAGATGACTTCTTTACGTCAGTGCCAGAGATTCAATCCAGGGCTCAAATAGGCTAAGCAAATGTTCTCTCACAGGGCTTTAGCCCTAACCTTTGATTTGCTAACCAGAAAGAAACATTTACAGAATGGACAGGATTTTATTATTTTTTTTGTCTTCACAATACAGCCATGTAGTTATTAGAATTTGCCAGCAATATTTTATCACACCACTGTTGCTATGTGGAAATTAATACTTATCAAGGAAAGTCTTGCTTGTATCTCTTTTAAACAGTACTCATTTTTAGTTCCTCTTGAGACTCCAAGCTAAAATCAGTTCAAAGTGTCTAACTTCTTAAACTTGGATACTATCGCTTACAAAGCAAAATAGTAAGGTATATTGTATCATTCCCTCCACGTCCAAACACTGACTTGTCTAGAGAACCATTATTTGTTGATGTTGGACAGAAAGAAGGTTTTCAGTTTTCTAACAAGATTTCCGAGTCAACTTGTTCTGTTCCTCTCTTGTAAACACATCCCTTCATATACCCACTTACACTGTGGGATGATAACGCAGGGATTAACAGGAGACCTGACTCCAAGAGTAATGACAGCCTGTACCCACCAAACAGTAAAAAGTATTTTCAAAGAAGTAGTGGAGTCAGTCAAGGCTGTCCTTGCTGATCTACACAGCTCAAGGCTATCTGCAGAACAAATGTACTGGGGACAATTGCTTGTCTTGCTCATGGAGATAAATAAAAATTTAATCATCAACAGATTTTTATGCACCCTGATGGTTTTTTGTTTCATTACCTGAGCTAAGCATTCCTAAGAAATTCTACAGTCATAAACAAAATGGCAATATAAATGCTGAGACTCTTCCTAGCTTAGTCAGCATTCAGACATTTATTGACCAGAGGCAGCGTGTATAGGGTAAAGAGTATCTTTGCAGACAGACCGAAGTGCTAGGATCCAGTGAAGTTTTTCCAAATAGTAGCTGTGATTTGGGACTAGATAGTCACCCTTCCATGCCTCTGATGTCCTTTATAAACGGTGATAGTGTGACCTACTTCAGGAGGTGCCACAAAGGTAAGAAAAAATTCTTGAAACACAGTAAATGTTCAGTATGTGGTATCCACTGATGTAAAGTATCTACAGACCAGGTACTTGCTCAATACATCATTATATGAATATAAACTCGACATAGTGACTAATCCAAGCTAATTTACAGCATAGCAGGAAAGATAAAACACGGACACAAAACTAAATCACAGAGGCTTGGATTCAATGCGTCAAAGCCCTGTTATTAATTCCGCATTGCTCTGGGTAACCCTCCCGTGACAGCATAAATAGAGCCTACTAATCATGACTTATCAAGTTCTACAATTAATTATGCGCACGTCTGATCTCTCCTACCAGATTTCGATTTTCCTGAAGAAAATCTGTCTGTGTGTCCTTCTTCCTCTGAGGCTGTTCTACTCACTGACCTGCAGTCAGGGTTCAACAAATGTTCAGAACATGAATGAATGGCATGACTAGGCAAGCCATGGCATGGACACAAGTGCATCATAGCTGAAGCACTGTGGGTATTCATTCTTGTCTCCTGCTTTGACTACCGGGATGCTCATGTTCCACTTCTAATTTGCATTATTCTGTCTTCAAAGATGTGCCTTAAAAAACGTTAAGTAATTTTTTAGCCTCAGTTTCTTTCACTTACCTTTTATCCTCAAGGTAAGATTCGAGAAATGTGTATTTTTTTTACTCAATACCCGCATGTTTTCTCAAATGTACAGAAATAGCCCATGCACTGAGGCCCAATATATAATCACTCCTGGTACACATGTCCTATGAAATGGAGAGTTGGGTGGCAGAGATACACATCCTATATCCAAAGATAACTTCATCACGGTCTCTGGCTTGTTAAAATAGGAGGAAACCGTTGCCTTTTAGAGAAAAGTTCCATTAAATGTCACCCTATGCATAAACATCGTCGTGACGCGCTTAATCCTGGTTCTACTTGTTATGATTATGCTGACTGACTCTTACCACCAGAAGTGAGTCCCTCGTATTTCCTTTCACATTAACATTTACGACGAAGGGGCAGCTTTCCCCTTTGCTCACATCAGCTGGAATGAGTCCCTTTATACCCTGCAATATTTCACCAGTCAGAGGCCAGCAGGAGCCCAGCTCCCAGCCAGCTCGCTCTGGACCTCCACAGGTTCCACCAGCTTTCCCCCAGCTAACAGAACCGCCATTTGAAATCCATCTGCTGCTGCCTTTCAGGGACCTAAATTCTGACCTAGCCAGGAGAAGTTGAACTGAAAGTGAGCAGAGAGGACCAGAGATTCTAAAGGGAAACATTGTTCAGTGCTGCTGTGTGCTCCCTGAGACGGGAAACGCGCGGGACAGTGCCTGAAGGCGTATTTTTCACTGCAGAAGTAGCAGAAAGAGAGCATGACTCCCCTCTCCCTTCTTTATATTCCAATGAGATTTGCTAGTTTAACCAGAGCCACGGTACAAAAGCGCTTGTGGTTCATGTTATATTAATAGTGTGGCCTGATTATCAAAAGCCATTACTCTTGGTTATCTTGCAGCGACTGTAAGGATGTGCTATAAGTCAGTGACTGCCCACACAGCGTTTGCTCCATGCTTATGAGAACAGAGCTCTTAGCCTCTTAGTGTAAAAGCGCATTTGTGAAATTATTGCCTTTTAAAGATCAGTTCTGTTGGAAATGAGATGAGATCATTCCGTTTCTTTTCTTTATATGAAAAAAAATTAAAAACATAAATTAAATGTCAGTGTCCTGCGTTGCCGTGGCTTCATATGAGTCAGCTTTACTTGTGGTCAAAGGTAGAGGTATGTCTTTCAGAGGAGATGCGTTCTTAACTGAATTCCAGCCAGGGATTTCTCTTCTATTCTGGTTTCTCTGATGGTTCTTTTGTAGGGCTGATTAAGACCTGCAGTATCCAACTCCCTTTCCAACTTCGATAGAACCATTGCCTTGTTTCATTTCCTTTTGTTTTGTGAAAAGCAACTGCTACAATGATTGGAAGAGTAGACCTTTTCCCCACAGACAGGCTACACTTGCATCTCTGTGGTGTTAGGGACATCATGGCTACTGTTTTCTCCTGGCCCTCTGACTCTGACACTTGCACCCAGCTGTTTTGTGTGTGTGTGTGTGGAAGGAGAGAGACAAAGACAGGCAGGAGAGTAATTCCGATAAAGTAAAAGAACCCAGCTTTGAAGCTCAGTAATCTCCTTTAGTTATTGTCTCATTGTGCACATCATAACATCAGGGAATAAGAGCAAGATGGCTTGACTCCTGGACACAGAAGGGACTCTGTTATCGTGTCCAAGGCTCCCAAGCTCCTTTAAAAGCAAAAATATAAAAGGTAAATACTTCACCCTGCTCTCTTCTCTGTCTTCCCTATTGGAACAGTGATTTTAAATAGCTCATATTATAGATGGTTATACCTTTCTGACTCAATTTATTAAAAAATATATTTCTGTAAGTTGTTTGGAACATGGTCCCTTAAGCAGACGCTGCTGTTGCTGCTTCTCTCCCTTTTCCTCCTCTTCCTCTTCCTCCTCCTCCTTCTTCTTCTTGTTTTGACTTTTAGAAACAGTTTCATATCACTACCTAAGAAGAAAATCCAGCCAAATTTACATTTTAATTCAGTTAACCAAATACTTCAGAATGTATTCTCCACAGACAGAAACTGGTCTGTAAGTGGGCTGGATTTTCCTGTATTTTATTGCTGTAATTTGCATGAGAAACACCAGATCCTGTATAATTGTTGCTTTGTTGTTCTGATCCGAGTAGCTGTTTCCAATGTCAACAATTATAACTTGAAATGAAATTTAGTAGCAGTTAGGGGGTAAGGGGTGGAGGCAACTGCCAGCCAGTCAGAATTTCACATCAGCTAACCACAGTCTAGCCTGCTAATGCCACCACGATTCCAACAGCAACCAAGCTTGCAACAGAACTCCACACGAAGTCAAAGGGACCAAGCCAGGCGCGCAAGCTCACCACATTATATGTCTTGTGGTATGCCGGTCCAGTTTGGTGTCTAATGAAGGACCAGCATGTTTTATATATGATGGCTGCTAATTGCTTCATTATCCATGCAAATCACACAGGCAAACTGTCTTATCATAAAATCAGTAACTGGGCCCGATTAAAATCGAGGCTCAGGAATGTCTCGATACTGCCCAAGCTGTTTTAGCCTCTGCTTCCCTCTCTTGATTTATTTTTTTTTTATGACTTTGGTTTAAGTTGTAGTGTTTTTTCCGTGGTCATTGGTTCCTTTAGATTAGTCCTCAGTAAAGATAAGCTTGTAATGGATGAATCGAAGGGCTGTTGGAGATTGCTGTTGCCAACGCCACCGCCACCACCACGGAAGCTCTCGGCCAGCTGTGTCAGCAGACTCACCCACTACCCTGCCCCATACTCCCAACTTATCTGAGAGGAAGGACATGCAGAAACTCGGATCAGTCTGAGGAGCTTAAGGTGCACCTCTCTCCATCTGCCTTTTGTCAAACGGGGAGATTCCATTGAAGAGTTCCATTGCTGCCTCAGCTTTAGTAAGGATAACCAGAACCCAACAGAGTGGAAAAGTACACAGGCAGAAGAGCTGAACACCTTCTAAGACACATCAGGGTAGGGTGCAATGACAACGAGTTACTTCTTCATTACTAGAAATGCAAAACCTTCTAAGCAACTTATTCCACATAACAAACACCTCAGTGTGACTGAAGCCCCTTCCACGTTTGCTGCCAAGCTACTAGGCAGCATGGTTTTTGTCCTTTTTCTCTTGTCAGGGGGAGAAGCAAAGTCTTCAGCGAAGGGATAGAAAGGATCTAGAAATTCATAGTGCAAGAGTACAGTGTTACCAGCTAGCTTCTAACACAGCCCCTCTACTCAAGGACTGCAAGCCGTTAAACGGGAAGATGCTGACTATAATTCTAGACTAACTAGCAAAGGTAATGTCAAGGTAACAAAGAAATTCTGCCTGTGCACAGATTCCTCGCCACAGCTGTCGGGGTGTTAGAGTGGAAGGCTGTACACCTTTCCCAGGAATATTAAAGCAGACTGTCTCGCCGCCTGTGTTTGTCCTCATAGCCTCGTTCTCACTGCTGGCAGAGCATGCTCCAACTGTTGTCAATTTATCAATGTAACGTGCACTGGTGGGCACAGTGTGAGCAGCCATTAGGACAGGTGCCTCTATCCATCACAGCCAGTCACTTATTCCACCTTGTCAGGGAAACTAAATGGAGCTTTTGGAGAAATGTAAACAACTCTCTAATGGACAATCAAAGCACCACGTTCTGAAGCAAACAAGAGGAAGAAATCTGACAAGACATTTTTAGGAAGGGGGAAGTTGGTATTTAAGTGTTTTTCTGAAGAATTTTTAATGGTTGTGGTTTTAAAACACCCTGGTAGAGTGAGCAAGTGGGGGTGGGGGTGTAGTAAAAGGAAGGAATAAAGTTAAGAGCATCAAAGTTCGCTCAGTGGAGGAAGACTAAGAAATTGGAATTTTACAGAGGTGGCCCAAGTGAAAGGAGGAACCATCTGACTATTCTCAGAAAAAGTCAAAAAGTTGCCAAAAAAAAAAAAGTCAACTTTCAAAACACAGACAAACAAACAGGCTCCAAACAGGATGTGAAGACTCGGAACTAAACACTTTTTTTTTTTAATTATTTCCTTTTCTGAAATTTCAAAAGCGGGAATTTCAATATCCACTCCCCAAAAGGACTCTGCGTGGCAGAAGCCTACCTTAACAGATGGCATTTTCACTGTGTCCCAGAACACAGAAAAGTTGGCTTTGTCAAACCAGAAATAAATTCCTCAGAAAATGCCCAGACTGACTTTAACCCCCTGCCTGGGACCATTCTTGGCTGATGAGCACCCCGCTGCTGCTATGTTGCTAAAGGGAGAAGAGAAGCCCTATGGAGGTGATTTCCTGTGTGGGCATTCAGGCCTGCACCTTGAATGTCACTGGGAAATGATGAGGTAGCCAAGACGACCAAGGAGCGCAGGTGTTCATGGCACAGAGGGCCTGGTGCCTTTCGGCAGATGGACAGCACCACACTGTGCCAGCTGAAGCTTCTGGGTGGTCTTCCAGAGATGCACTGGTGTTATCCTCCATTCTAGAGGTAACAAAGACCAGCGTTGCTGCCAATAACTGTATCACTGGGGAAGAGGAGCAGCGGCCAATCTCAGAACAGGATGCAAATGAGGAGCAAAGAGAGATGCCCTGGGAAGGGGTTAGCTTCTGAGACTCCAGTAGCAGTGAGAGGGTCAAGAGGTGACTCTAACCTTGCTAGCTGCCTTGTGTGAGAGTAAATAAGATACTTAAGTGCAGAGCTTGAAACTGACCCTGATGCCATCTCATGAGAGGATGCCGCCTCAGTCAATTTGGACCTGGCTGTATCGGCTACTTCGTTCTCATCAGTGTCCCAGTTCGTGGTTATACTGGGTTCTTGAAGTCAATATCCTATTTGGATAAGGCGAATCTAAGTCGATGTGATCTGCTTTCCATAAGAGCTATGATCCAAATTCTCTAACCAAGTCTCACTCGCAGAACTCAACCAAGTACCATGCCAGGAATAGACATCTTTATTTCTGCCATCCTGCAACACGTTTCCATCAGAGCTTTCTCTGATGACGGAGATGCTCTCTGTGGTACCCAGTATATTATCCATTCTCCAAATCTGGACTTTGAACAGTTGAAATGTAACTAGCATGATTCAGAAGCCAATATTTAACTGATGTTTAATTTAAATTATTTTGAACTTTAATATGTAAGTGGCCATTTTTAGAATACATGGAAATCTTTACTTCCTATCCTGAAAAACTTCGAAGGCCTGTGAATCTGATTTGAGTCTTCTGGGACTGTATCTTATGTGGCTAGCCATCAGGAACTACTTATATTTAAATTAATTATAATGAAACATAATCAAAGATTTATTTCCATAGTCTCACTAGCCGTATTTCCAGTGATTGCACATTGGTAGTAGTGACTGGACTAGATAGATGAATTCAGGCAGATCATTTCTACTCTCACAACACTCAGACAAGGGTATTCTATAAGTCGTCACAGATGCCGCTGCAAAGAGCAACTACTTTACTGAAAAACATAGTCCCCTAACACCTCAAAGTATTTGTCATCTATGGTTGAAAATAAAAATTGAAACATAGTAGACATTTTAAAGAGTTTATTTGAGGAGAGCAACTATCCATGAATCAGGAGCACAAAACCAGAAAGTTTGGGCTCTACTGAGAGGAAATAAAAAGGCAAGTGATGGACTTTTATAGGGTGAACATGGAAGCAAGACAAATGGAACATCTTATTGGTTACAGCCACTTTGGGTGTTCCAGAGGCTAGTCCCCGCAGATACAAGGCATACAATGTGGCTTCTTCTGCTTCAGCCTAGGTTTGGGCTTTCTCTAATACAAGAATCTAAGAGAAAGGATTCAGGCCAACATCTCCTTATGTTAGTATTGCAAGCAAGGCTGAGGTTATCAATGTTCAGCTGGTTTTCTCTGCTCAGGAATTTTCCAGAACTGGATTCTCTCTTCACTTTGCTTTAACAGAAAATGCTAATTTCCAGGAGCTATGCTAGATGTTAGTGTTAGTGCACAATGCAACCCACTGGGACTTAGCAACTGGTGGGGATTCCAAAGAGTAGTGGATATCTGGTCCGGTGGAGCTGGGGGAGCGCTACTGAGGCTGGTGGATGACCATGTAGGTGATCAGGACTTCAAAGGTCATGAGATGTTACCTGGAGGAAGTCATGCCTAAGCTGAGACACACATGATGAGTTGCATTAGCCCATTGGGCTAAAGGGTTAAAAACGGCTCAATAAAGCAACACTCCAGTGAGACGTGATAGTAAGTCTGCAGATACAAAGAGTGTTTGGAAATTATCACATAATCCGAAGTGGTAAGAGTCCTGGTGACCTAGGTAGGTTACAATTATTTGTTCAAACCACCCATCTGAAAATGTAAACAATTAGAAGTTTCCCTGTTACAGATAGTGTTTTGACTTTTCCTCATAGAACAATATGATTTTTATCTGCATCACTGGTGTGTGCTGCAGATTAAAATCCCCTTGGAAACAGAGGCAAAGTTTACTCCAGCTCACTTCGCACTCAGCCTAGCATCCTAAGCAGATGGTTATGACTTACGATTTCTAATACTTTGAAAAGTTACTTCCAGTACTCTAAAGACAGGTGGCGATGGCATTGTCTGTGTTTCAGGATGTACTTATTTTTAAAGGTGTGAACTTCAATTTTCAAGTTGAAATTTGCATTCTGCATTACAGATTCTCTCTCTCTCTCTCTCTCTCTCTCTCTCTCTCTCTCTCTCTCTCTCGTGTGTGTGTGTGTGTGTGTCTTTGTACCTGCGTGGCTACAAGTGTAGAGACCACAAGTAAGTGTCAAATATCTTTTATTTTTTTTAGTCACTTTCTTTTTCTGAGTCAGGGGGCATTCCTCACTAAGCCTGGAACTCTATGGTTCATCTACAACAGAGGACCAGCAAGCCTCATGTATTCTCCTATCTGGACCTCCTCAGTGCTGACTTTTTACATGGACACTGAGGATTCAAACTTGGTTTCTCATGCTTGCACGGTGAGCACTTTACCCACGGAGTCATCTCCCCCGTCCCTTCAAATATTTTGATTTCAAAATCATCTGTCCCACTGACCCACACCTCAGACTATTCAGACTATATAACAGTATACCATAGACTGTGTGACGTACAAATACCAAGCATGTGTCTGTGACAGTTTGGAGGTTGGAATGTCCAAGGAAGGGGTACCAAAAGCCTTACTGCCTGATGAAGGACTGTCACCACAGCCAGACCTCCTTGGTGTACAATCACATGATAGAAGGATGAGACACCCCTCTCAGGGATGTTTCATGAAGGCACCAATGCCAATCATAGGAGCTTATGTCAAGGACCCAATGAGCTCACACTTATTATCACCACATTGATGAGGAGATCTCCGCATAGATGTTTAGGAGTAGACACACACACATCTAAACCACATGACCCACTTATACTGACGGCAAGATGAAGGTCTCTTATGCAGATTAGGTGTCTGCCATGCATCTATGAGACAATGGTTGGGATGTAATGGTCATGTCTTTCTGGTTCCCATTGGCTACTAGTTGACTTCATGTCAATGGAATGTTATTTTATTCCCAAAGGCAATGTAAAGAAGATAAGAAATGCTGGTCTAACATGAAATAAGATCAATTAGAAGCAGAAAGTAATTGCTGCCAATCTTGTGAAGTTTTTGGAAATACTAATTTGAAGTCCAGATACTCCAAAGGTAAATATTCTACTAAGAGACTTGTTTGTTATCACCTACCTGAGCCTATGGAGTTCCTAGACCAAGAGAGAAGCATGAAAGAGACCGGAACTACCATGGAGAGCAAGTGTGTGAATAGTAAAACCACACTGTGGCTCTTCACATGTGTAGATTTAGCACTCATAGTTTTGGGGTTTTGTGAGTAGGCCTGAGGCATTAGGTTCCCATGACATTCCCTTGGGCAGTGCCTCTGTGGAACACTGGGTTAACATTTCAGCCATGATCCCACTTGAGAGTCAGAGTAGCTCCTACAGAGGGTCCCCCAGATAGAAAATTCTTGATCTAGGCTACTCTAACCCCAGAGTGTCTTTGATCCACTCCCCTGCCTCTGCAATATCCAGAGATTTAATAGTCAGTGAAACATGAATTGAATGACTTTTTCCATGCTCTAGCCTGGATCATTAAGCTGGTGGAATCCAACTGGTCATCTAGGGTCTCCTTTCCTTGGAGATGAATTAGTTATTCTCTATTCCCAACAAGAAAGTGAAGGAGGGAAGAAGGGAGGAGGGAAGGAAAGACAAAGGTAGAGGAAGGGAGGGAGAGAGGGAGAGAAGCAGAGAGGGAAAGAAAGCAAACAACCAAGGAAAAAAATGAATAAACTTCTTGATGTGAAACACTGAAGAATCTCTCTAGACTAGTAAGAAAGTTCACCATTTAAGGACTTTGATATTACAAAGGTCATAGGTCAATCAGTAACAGTCTTTAGATGCTTAGTTTAAAAGCTGAGAGAAAAGACAGACATGTGTGGTGTTACTCTGCAACCTCTCTGATTGATTGATTGATTGATGATTGATTGATTGATTGATTGATTTCTTCTTCCTTCCCCTTCTCCTCTTCAACAAGGCTTCGATCTGTAGCCATGTCTCAAACTCACTATTCTCCTACTTCCCCAGCTCTAGACTTACAAATATAGGCATCCATGCCCAGTTTTGTCTCCTCTCTTCTTTTCTTTTCTTTTGAGTTCTTTTCTTTTTTGTCTTCTCTTTCTTTATTTAAGTGATTAATAAATGATCTCCCTTGCATGCATTAGGTAAGTACCCAAAAACTGACCTAGATCTTGAAAAGAATAGAAGATAGAAACACAGAGGAGGAGTCAGGAGAGGAGGAAGGGGAAGAAAGGAACTAAAGGGAAGGGAGAAGAAAAAAAGAGTATAGGGAAGGGGAGGGGAGAGGAGAAAGAAAAAGAGAGGAGAGGGGAGGGGAGGGGAGGAGAGAGACGGGGAGGGGAGGGGAGAGAAGGGGAGGAAAGGAGAGGAGAGGAGAGGAGAGGAGAGGAGAGGAGAGGAGAGGAGAGGAGAGGAGAGGAGAGGACACATAATTTGGCAAACCAAGCATTTTGTGTCCCGTGAAGAAAGGGCTTTCTAAATGTGGAAATCAGAGAGTTGAGTCAGCACAAAGAAGAGCTGTACTCAAATACTGGACAGTTTCTTTTCTGAAGATTACTCTGGCTATACTAGAAACCTCCACCCTGCAAAATTGCTTCTCCAGTTGTATGTGAGTGACGTAAGTATAGCCTGTACCTAACATCGTATCTTTGGATCATATAAGCCATTTTACAAGGGATCATTAGTATTGCCAAGAATATACACTATATTTTCATCTATCAGGTGTCCTTTAATGTGGGAAAATTACAGCAGTGTGAGAATTTCCAATCTACATATTTTTATATTCAGTTGTAATGAGAAGAGTTTTAAATGGGAGGGGGGGTTCTCTTTTGTGTCTTGGTCATTTAATTGTGAGGAAAATCTTTCTCAGTAAAGGTATAGAAAGCAAGCTGTATTCCAAAAGCACACACTGGCTTTTAGGGAATGGAATTCCTCCTGGTTCTATCAAGTAAACATCAACTTAGCCTCTAACCATGAGACAATCCTGCCCTAAGTACAGAAGGTACTTTCTTGAAAACAGAAGGAAGGAAGGAAGGAAGGAAGGAAGGAAGGGAGGGAGGGAGGGAGGGAGGGAGGGAGGGAGGGAGGGAAGGAGCAAGGGAAAAGAAAGGAAAGGAGAGAGGAGGGAAGGAGGATGAGCAGTGAGCCTATTCTTGTGGCGCTGATGGTTTGAATACAGCAGTAGTTCTTAGCTAGAGTGATTTGTCCATCCCTCCCCTGGTGACATTAGACAACATCTTAAGATACTTCTGAATTCTTATTGGGAGATGGTCATAGGTGGGGCAAAGATACCACCAACACTTGGATGGCAGAAATCTCAGATGCTGTAAACATCATAGCACACTGGCTTGTTGGGCACAAGATGAGAGCGGTGGTGAGGTTGCAAAATCCTTATGTAGACAATGTGCTGGAATTAAATGTTAAATATGTCCATTTAGGCAAACAGTGACTTCTCTTCATATATATGTACCTCTCCTGGCCATAGTGAAATGGCAGGGAGCCTCGGAGAACATTTCAGAACACAGAGCATCAATTATTACTTCCAAATATAAACAACGAGAAACTTAACTCAAATGACCTAAAGACTTAAATCATTGCTTAGACATAGCCAATTATTTGGACAAAGACTGTGAAGATCTAAGAGAGCCTTGCTTCTCCAGTGCCTGCCAAGGAATTGCCACTTTGTGTGAATATCCCAGGAGCAAGGGGCTTTCTGTCTGTGACAACGTCCTCCTGGGTACAGGGGACTAACCTGTGAAACTGCCCCTAATTCCTGTGTAGGGAACACCTGCCAAAATGGAGGCTTCTGCCATAAAGACACTGAGCATCCTGCTGGATATGCTGGAAGGTTCTATGACACGTCATGAGTCTGCTTCCAGCACTTGCCACAATGAGGCCGTGTGTCAGGATGGAATCAATGGCCACCCCTGCATCTGTGTGCCTGGATACCAAGGCAGGCATTGTGACTTGGAATTGGATGAAAGTGGTTTTGATCGCTTCCTGAATGAAGCTGTATGTCTCAAGGAGATAGGAAGACACACTCATGTCTATCCTCAAGAGCATTCTGGTGGGAAGTGTGAGTTGTGGATGTGAGATGTGGATCTCAGCCATGTCTACACAGTGCCACATGTCGGGATGCTCTTGGGGCTTGCTTCTGTGACTGTGCACCTGGATTCCTTGGAAACCACTGTGAACTCAACTCTGATGAATGGGCCACTCAGCCATGTCTCCATGGAGGTCTACATGAGGAATGGAAGAAACAACTACTACTGTGCCTGTACTGTTAGTACACTCACATGAACAAACTATGAGACTTTGATGCCTCTTTGTTGGTCAAAGCCTTGTCACAATGATGCAACATGTGAAGACACTGTTGACAGCTATATTTGTCACTGCTGGCCTGGATACATAGGTGCCCTGTGTGAGATGGACAGAAATGAATGCAGAATCAACATCTGCCAGTTTGGGGGGAAATGTGCTGAAATATCCGAAGAAAATCTATACTGACACATTTCTGGCTTGCTTCCCTCCTCTTGGGGCCTCAGGCTACGTTTGTATCCGTCAGCCTAGATTCACCAACAGGAGACTCTCCTCTGAGAAGCTCCATCCAGCGGCTGACCCCAACAGATGTAGAGACCCACAACCAAACATTAGATGGAGCTCAGTCTTGTGGAAACATTGGAGGAAGGATTGAGGAACCCAGAGAGAATAGGGACTCTACAGGAAGACCAACAGAGTTAACTAACATGGAACCTCTGGGCTCTCAGAAACTGAACCACCAATCATAGAGCAAACATGGCCTGGACATAGCACCCCCTCACTCCCCCCGCCAACCCCCCACACATATATACCAGATGTAAAGCTTGATCTTCAGTTGGGTCCCCCAACAACTGGAGTGAGGGCATACTTTGACTCTGTTCATCCCTGATCCCCTAACTGGGATGTCTTGTCTGGCCACAGTGGAAGAGGACACACCCAGTCCTGCAATGACTTGAGATACCAGGGTAGGTTTGTTTCCCCAGGAGGGACTTTTTTCTTCTCTGGGAAGAAGGGAGTAGGGCCGTGTTGGGATGGGGGGCACTGAAAGGAGGTGGGGCTGTGATTAGGATGTAAAATAAATAAATAAATAAATAAATAAATAAATAAATAAATAAAATTGTCTAGAAAGACTTCAAAAGATACTTTTACAAGTAAGGGAAGGATGAAGGGAAGGAAATGAGAAAAGAAGGGGAGGAAGAGCAGGAGAAATAGGTGAAAGAGGACAGCAAAGGAGTCATGGAAGAACAAAAGAGAATGAAGAGGGTGGAGAGACAGAGGTTAAGACAGCAGGCTAGAATATGGAGGCCATGTGAACTACAGGCCTGCGGTCTCTGTATGTAGGACTCTGTCTCTTTCTGTGTCATTAAGATTCTCTGTTCTCTAGCACAATAAGGAATTCTGTACTTCCAGAACGCTATAGGAAGGAGGTCACCTAGTGGAGATCAGCTTCTAGAAGCTCTGGTTAAGAAACTCCAGAAGAAAATAACCCTTTAGATACTGAATTCCTATCTCAAATAACGTGAGTCGACTTGCACACATCTACTCCCTGATGGATTAATCCTGGTTGCCTGTGGATAGAGTGCTCTATGCTTAGTCAGGCCCAAAGGCCACAGGCTAGCTCATGGAAAGATAGAGGCCAGAGTGGTCTTATTCATTTCCCAATGAGGAATGGGAAATGGTCTCCACCTCTGTAGAGTATACATTAGACACGTAACATGAATATACATATATAGTATGTTTCAGTAAAGGATGGAAAATCCTAGTCAGGCTTTAGCATAGTAACTTCAGAGTGTCCTATGGCTAAAAAACTCAAATTGTAAATTGTACTTTTTCTCCATTTCCAGCCATTCAAATTTGAGATATTATTATTTCCTTAAGTGTACTCTAAGGATTATTTGAATATATTGAGATTGGAGCTACCTGGAAATATTATGCTAGTCATGTTTGCATCTCTATAACAAAATTTCTCATGCAGATTTTGATGAGGTTATATTTATTTTTTGGACCCGTGGCTTTGGACGATTCAAAAATGCAATATTAGCCAACTCTATTGGCTTAGACCTCTATTGGAGTTGGCACAATCCTTATACCCTCAGTGATCTAAGGTCATCCAACAAGATCCCACCTCCTAAAATTCCACAGAACCACACAATACCAGAATCCCTGAGAACAAATCCATGCACATATGTGTTTACATGAGGGACCCTCATGTAAACTATGGCCATTACTAAACAGGAAAATGGGATCGAGTACACTGTGCCAATTCAGAGGCTGCTAGCTCTCTAGCTCAAGTTGCAAAACACACCATTGATATATGATAACACGTATCCTCTGAGGCAGGGAAAGAAGATATCATTAGGGAAGTTTTAGCTACATTTCCTTTATGTTTCAATTGGAAAAGTGACGGGCAGGTACTGAGCCTTCTTTATTCCATTAACCAGCACAGATGGACACTTACCACCATGGAAGGCTTCTTCTAACAGGCATATGCAGCCTACCCTCCACTGACCACATTCAGTCAAAGATAGCTATGAACACAAACCATAGAAACACAAGGAGGGTTTGTGATATGTATTTGTAATACATATACACATACACACATACACACACACACACACACACACACACACACACATATACAAACACATACACACAAAACAGATAAATAAAATCTTACTTATAGAATTCCAGAGCACTATATTTATACACAACAACATCATTGCTTAATGTCAAAAGATTGGCCACTCCCAAACCACCTGTACCTCTTACCTGTCAGAGTACATAGTGTCTTTATGTCATATCTGCTCCATGTTCAGAGTTAGAACCTGGGAGCACTGGACACTTGTTCTCAGATCAATAAACTAAGGGCATAAGGCTCCGACAGAAGTCAGCCTTGTATCTGAGCACACCTGCTTCAATAGTATCCTCACAGTCAACTGCTTCTGTCCATAGCTGCCATCCTCATCTCTAATCTCAATGTCAGCCATGCCTGAACAATGTGTATTCCTTCATAAGAAAACATCAAGAAGCCTAGCCTCCTCTTCAGTAGACTTCCTGATGTTGGTACCATGATTGCCTCTTGTGTTCACAGAGAAATCTATATAGACAAGACCAATGCCATCTTGAACACTTAGTGCTACCCTGCTTTATGTGATTTTGAGAATTAACTCTTTCACAGTTGATTAAAAACTATATATTAACACTCGCCAAATACTCTCCATATATGTAGCAACTAATATGTAGAAAATTGATTCTAAATTTGATAAGATCTAGGGGACTGGCCTCTGGGCATTCCTGTGGAGAATATTTTGATCAAATTAGTTGTAGTTGGAAGACTTGCCCACTGTAGGTGGTATCATTCCCATGGCTAAGATCCTGCATGGGAGAAGATGAGCTGAACACAATTTATTGTTCTATTTCTTGACCATGACAGCTCTCATGACCTACCATAGCAGACTATACTTCATACTGTGTCCAAAATAAATTCCTTTTCCTTTAAATTCTTTTTACCAGAGTATAATTCATCATAGGCGCACACACACACACACACACACACACACAACTAAGATTACATTATTACCTTTTTAAATCTAAGACAATAATTTCTCCACAGGGAAAGACATGTGGCCTTGCAGACTGAGCTGCTGAAATCATTTCCAAGAAGTAGAAAGTGCAGTTTGGGAGGGTGTGGCTTGCAGATCTTACTTCTTGAAGTAGAGGATGACTTCCAAAAAACTGACAGGAGCACAGAGCCTGTGTCATCTCCATTCTCAGTGATTTCTCGTTGATTGATGGGCCATTAATGCTTTAATTGGCAACAGGTGCGGATGATTGCTGCTTCCTATGCTGAAAGATATGAAATTGAACATAAGGTTCTGATAAATTAATAAACTCCTCTGCTCCAAACAGTTGTTGCTCCAAACTAACTTTCCACGGAGCACTGCTCCATCAAGCACACTGAATCCTTTATGTTAAAAAGCATAGTGTTACTTAATGATGGATTAAAATTACACCAAGAGCCACACATAGAACATAATAACATCCCCTTCCCAGGGAAAAGGGAAATTGCTGCAAGGAGCCCGAGAATATGATTTATGAAATAAATTGGTTCCCTTTTGTAGGCCAGAGTGTTTTGTCTCTAGATTCCATATCATATTATTAAAAATAATTTTGTGTTATTTAATATAAATGGAAGAATAAAGGATTTTAAAATAAGGTCCTTTCCCCTCTGAGGTAGAAATTAATATTGAGTCAAAACCTAAGGGGAAAAAATTCCTAAAGTTTCTATATAAAAGATCTTAAGGTTATGCTTATTTTATTTATTAACCCTATGTGTTGAGGCTGTTCACCATAGTTTTGCTATAAAAAGCTGTCTTTAGTGAGCCCAGAATCTTTTGCTCATTACACTAGGCCCTAATTGGTATTGCTTATTCACAGCAGTGGTTCTAAAGATGAATGAATCCCAGGCAGTGTCTCCCTCCTCTAAGTCAAAAGTAAAAGATAGCACCGTGGTCTGAAGAATATAAGGGGCCGATGATGTCTGAGCTCCACACCCTGCCCACCTAAGAAATTCAGACACTGAGAACAGAAGGGAAAAGTAGTCTTAGCATATGTAAGTAATGGAAGAATATAGTAGATAAAAACTGTTAGGTATATGCTTTCTTCAATCATGTGGAACTTTCTCTACTGTGCTATAGTAACTTGGGGTCAAAACGGTAGCCATGAAAGCCTAGTTCTTTTGGTCCCTGGAACAGAATCAGAGCAACGGGCATGGCAGGTGAGCTCCCCTCCTGTTTTCTTATCTTGCAACTAATGATTTCCCAACCAAATTGCTACAAGGTTATTTACATTCATTCATGAAAAGAAAAGGCAGGGGCAAGTTAAACACAAGAAGAGCATTTATAAAAGGTCATGTTCCTCATCATGCCTCATTTTGGGGACAGAAACATGAGTTCCCAGAAGACTGCAAGCTAGAAGATAGAATTTTACCTTTCTCCCCCATTGACAGGATTGATGATGTCCCATGAGAGCCAGGGTGACAGCAGAGACAGTAAGACCACTGGAAATGTCACTCATATGAAGGACAGGAGTGACCTACACCCAGGGAAGTGCAGTACGTGCAACAGATGACAATTCAAAATTACAGTAGTAAGTATCTTTCTAAAGAGAACAAAAGGGTGGAGCCTGTCAGTAAGAACAAAAACTGAAAAGGAAAACAGGTTTTCATTGCTAGGTATTTAAAAAAAACATGTCTAATGCTTGGGTTGACTGAAGAGCAGAACAGAAGATTTCAAAGATACTAGCATTATAAAAGAAAAGAGAGATGAGATAGAGAGAAAGAGAGAGAGAGAGAGAGAGAGAGAGAGAGAGAGAGAGAGAGAACAGAAGATTTCAAAGATGATAAAAAAAGAGCATAAGACAGTAGGGTGGAAAACTGCTCCCAAATCGTGTCAAAAGGAATTCCAATATTGAGAAAAGAAAGAAAGACAGTATAGAGAATGAAGCAGCAAAGAAAGAATGGCTGAAGTTTTTCCAAAAGTAAGGAAAAATTTTAAAGCCTGATCAGAGGCCATTTAAAAGTCACAAGAGCTTACACAGAGTAAATGCAGTAGTGAGGTAAAGCAGAAATTCCTGTCATGACTGGAAAAAAGGTTCACCTATGATGAGCATTTTATGATGATGGAAGGAAATGTACAAAAAAAAAAAAGATGGCTAAAATAAGTTAGCAGCAATCATTAAAAGGAAAAGGGTATAATCTCCAGAAAAAGATTTAAATTAAATTTAACCAGTGGAAATTAGGGATGGGCAACAAGTGAAGGTATCAATAGTAATAGAAAAAATTAAATTAAAATTCAGAGGTATATCTTAATATAAAAAAATCACTAATTTTAAAATGTATTAAAGGGGGCTGGAGAGAAGGTTCTTCTAGAGGATTGGGGTTCAATTCCCAGCACCCACATGGCAACTCACAACTGTCTGTGGCTCCAAGATCTGACACCCTCACACAGATGTGCATGCAGTCATAACACTAATGCACATAAAATAAAATTAAATAAATAAAAATGTATTAAAATATGCAGTATAAAAGTTTATGCTCCCCATCAAGTCTTTACAGAAGACAAAATCCCTCAAAACCCAGAAAAAGATAAACAAATAACAACAAAACAAAAACAGAAATAAAGGCGACAAAAGAGAATTTAAATCACCAAAGAAATAAAGGTCATCTATAAGAAAGAAACAATATCAAACACATGTAGACAGCAGGACATCTTGTATAACAGAATAGCCTGAAAAACATAAAGCAAATAACTACCAGAACTAAAGAAAATAGTAGCTGAGTCAGCAATACATTGTAACCTTCATCTCTTAGAACCTAACAAATAGATTTAACCTGCATCTCATAGAATCTAATAAATCAAGTAGATAAAAGTTAAAAACTAGCACAAAAGATTTGAGTAATATCTTTAATAAACTTTACATACTACCAGTATATCTGTAACTAGCTATTACAGGATGTGGAGTGGCTTTATCATCTAAGAACTTTCACTTTAAAACCAATACTCTCTTCAGCAGTCTTAATAGTTTGAACAGGTGCCAGAACTCTTAGGTCATTGTTAGTTACTAAATTACAGTCTAGTTAAAACTTGGAAATCAGTATAAATTGTCTTCTTTCTCCTTTGCCTTATGTAGTTGGAACAGATGGATCTGTAGTGGGGAGAGTTCATGATATATCCTCTCCACCCTCAAACGTGCCTGAGTGTGGAGGAAGGGCTAACTTCGGTAATGATCCAGAGAGTTGTGGGAGGACTAGTTGTTGTATATCCAGAGTAAGAAAATTAATTAGTCATCTCCAGGTAGAAGGCGATTGCTGTGACCTTTCTCTGGTTCAACCAGTTAGCTTCCTGTATTTTAGCATATATTGTGTCAACAATTCCCAGACTTACTCTTCGCAAAGGGAGAGGAGTCTCATCAGATTTTACTCTGTCCCAAACGCTGAGAATATAGGAGCCAAAAGAAGATGAAGCTCTTTTAATTTCAGGCACAAAATTAAAAGGCACTCTGAAAAGCTCAGTGATCAAGATAATATTATCTTAATGAAACGTTTTAAATGAAAAACTTGAAAACCATGGTGAATGGAACACCATTGTTTTTATGAAAGAAGCACCACTGTTTATACTAGATGTTTTCCTCACTGTTGTGAGCAAATGCCTAAGAGGGAACTAAACGGAGGAAGGAGTTGTTTGGGTTCACAGTTTAGGAAAGAATACAGTCCATCATGGTGGCATAAGCACAGTGGGAGGAAATGAGGCAGCTAGTCACACCGTTCACAGTCAGTGTATTAGTTACTGTTCTGCTGCTATGATGAAATGCTGTGACCAAGTCCAGTTTGGAGAAGTTTGTTTTAGTGTCAGAGGGCTAGAATCCACACTAATGAGGAAGTTGTGACACACCAGCACGAACAGGAAGCTGGCGGGTGAAATTTTATCTTCTCACAGGAAGCAGAGAAAGAGGTAATGGGAAGTGGGATAAGGCCTATAAATTCGAAAGGCCTGGCCCTAAGTAGTATATCTCTTCCAACAAGGCTGTACCTCCTAAAAGTATTATTTCCTCCTTAAACAGTGTCATCAACAGGGTAACAAGTAGTCAAATGAATGAGCCAGTGGGGGTCATTTCTCATTCAGATCAGTCAGGAAGCAGAGAGAGATATGTGAACTCATGCTCAGCTTACATTCTTTATTTTATGCACTCTGGGATCTTAGTCAGTGGAATGGCACCATCCAAATTTAAGGTGCCATTCTTCACACTTCAATTAACCCAGACTAGATAATCCTTCACAGATACATCCAGAGGTTGGTTACAGAGTTGATTCCACACCCCATAAATCTAATAATTGATATTAACCATCACAAATTTGCACCTTGTTAATGTAACCTTCAGGTATCATTTTTAAGATAAAATTTCCACTCCTTGTCCTTAGGGCTCATTGCCAATTTATAATGCAAAATGCATCCAACTCATAGTGCAAAAATTCAACTTCAAAAGCCCCCTTAATCTTAAAATTTCACCACTCTTTAAAATGTATAAAATCCCCAGTCTTTTCTGAGACTCAAGACAAACTTTTTATGGAATCAAAACAAGATCGATATTCCAACATAGAAATGGTACAAAGCAAATGTTCCCAATCCAAAAGAGAGGAGGGAGTTGATAGCAAGAAATGGTTAGACCAAAGAAAACTTAAATGCAGAAGGGCAAACATTAAATCCTAACCCTACAGAGCCAGTATCTGGAGATCAGGATGAAATCATCTGCGCTCCAGCTAGCTTCCTAGACTCAACATTTACGACTCTGTTGCCCGTAGCACAGTGTTTCTATGTTGCGCCAGCTCTACTCTGTAGTTCTATTTGGCAGAAATATCCATGGTCCTGAGGTTTCACCTCCATAGCACCACCCAACGACCTCTCAAAGCCTTGCTGGGCCACAACCCTGCCATGTATTCCCTGGTCACAGACAGGAATCTTCGTGCAACCTTTCGTGACCTCCTTACTCCTGCACTGTTCATACTTGTGAAATCACATAGATGATATTGCAGTGCCATGCTGTATGCTAGATGTAGTTTAGCTGCATCAGCCTGTTGCTGACCTTGGGAAAACACTAACCAAGGCTGCTATGTTCAAGTGAAGAAAACTTCAGTGGATAGTCTCAGTTGAGCATTTGTTCTCCTTTAAATGAACTTGCCTTTTCACGCATTGGAGCCTTGGCAGTGGTTCTCACCCTTCCCAATGCTGTGACCCTTTAATACAGTTCCTCATGTTGTAGAGAGTCCCAATCATAAAATTATTTTGTCCTTACTTCAAAACTGTAATTTTGCTGCTGTCATAAATTGTAATATAAATATCTGATATGCAGAATATCTGATATGTGACCCACAAAGGGGTTGTGACCCACAGGTTGAGAACTGCTGCCTTAATGTGTGAGATCTTGCACACAAGACATGTTTCTTATTGTCTCAGTGCAGGTTTTGAGGTTCCTTTATCGAGATGCTAATCTTTAACAATTTGAGCTCCTTTCTCAGAATCTTCCTTATTACTTCAAACTAGCTCACATTTGTTTCCTTGTGAGACTTCATGTTTTTCATGTCTGCCCTCCTCTCCTGCTTATTCTTCCTGTCTCTCTCTTCTACTATGGTTTCAAATAAGATCAGTGAAGTGTAATGATTCCACAGCCTGAATGCTATCCTGACTTGACATTTTCTCCACCAAACAAATTAGTCTATTATTTTTAAATTCAACCTTAATTGATAATCAAAAATATTAGAAAGGTTAAAGCATTTTCTCTGACAAAATATAAGTCAGTTACTGAAGGCACAGTCCTTAGTAGAGTGCTTGTTTCCCCCTGAAGTCTCAGGATCCAAGTCTCCACTGACTGCATCTCTCTTGGCATCTTGGTCTTTCAAGATCCCCTCAAAATACTTCTTTAAGTTCTGCTCTCAGGACTTGCAGCCTGCCAAAAGCTGCAAAGTCTTCCATATTCCTAGTGAAAACAGCTCCAAAAGTCTATGAATTACAGGGTCAAGTTTGTTGCAGAACAACTCAACCTGTGATACCAAATACATACATACATACATACATACATACATACATACATACATACATACGTGCATTCATATGTGCGTGCACATGCATATGTACGTGTGTGTGTGTGTGTGTATGTGTGTGTGTTACTGTGATCAAACATCTGAGAAGAAGCAACAGGATTGACAGGGTCATGTTACTCTTCAGTTTCAGAAAGCATAAAGTCCATGGTGAGAAAGGCATAGCAGCAAGAGCATGAAGCACCGGGTCCCACTGCATTCACAGACAAGAATCAAAGGGAATTGAAAACCAGTGCTCAGTTTCTCCATTGTTTTCATTCTGAAGCCCCAGCACATGTAAAGGTAGCATCAACATCTGGCATGATTCTTTCCACCCTAGCTTACCCACTCTAGAAAACAATCCACAAACATGGCCAGAGTTATATCTCCAAAGTGATTCCAGATCTTGTCAAGTCGATAAACAATATTGACTATACTAACCATCATAGCAGACTGATAGGTTTTCATTTGCCTCTGACACCAGGAATTCTTGATCTTGATTCTCTTTTTCCCTTTCTTTAACAGTATTTTTCTAAAGAAAGGAGAGGATGAGGTGAGTCGCTGATGGTAGACCTTTTTCTAATTCTGCACTTGGCAGGACTTGCAATGATTGTTCCTCATGTTCTGTGTAACTGGATCTGGATTTGGGATCATCTAGAAGACAAGCCTCTGAATACCTCAGTGAAGGAACTTAAAGATAGGTTCAGATAGATTCAACTGCAGAGCGGATAGCTCTACTGAATGAATACAGCAACATTCTGCCTGCTGTGGTCACAGAAAGACTTAAAAATTGAAAAAGGACAGTGATGTAAGCATGAATAAGTTTGGTTTCCATCTGCCTCCTGACTATGACCTGAGGTGTGCAGCAGCCTCCATCAGTCCTAAGCTGTTCTTATTCCCTCACATCCCCTGTCATGACAGGCTGTACCCGCCCGTGGTGAGCTGAAACAAACCCTCCTTTAAGTTCTTCCTTCACTATTGTATTTTGCCACAGCATGGAGAGAAAGAGCCAATAAACAACTTCTAGTATAGACTAATCTTTTAGAAAGAAAGAAACAGTGCCCCACTGTTTAGAGTGAGGTCCTTTTCCCATGGCCAATTCAAGGATGATGGACAACAGAAACCCAATAAGAGTTAAAGAAAGAGAAAGCGAAGAGTATTGTCAAGAAATAAAAAGCATACATTCCTTTTTCATTAAAAAGGAATATTTGGTACATTAGTAAAATATCCAAAAAACATCAAAACATAAATATTTTGGAATAGAATTATAGATTAAAGTGTTTTCGTTAAGGACATATTTGACCTACAAAAAAATGATAACTTTATCTAGTTCAAGTTAATATTCTCTCAGCATAATGTGGTATTCTTAAAAATCAATAACAAAATGAGAGAGTCTTAGTTATTCAGCTATAATAGGACACTATAGACAGGATATTTTTAATTAGCATGAATTTATAGTTCACTGTTCTGGAGGTCACTGGACAGAGCAAAAACTTTTAGAGAATTTGAGTTCTGAAGAAACATAGGCAGAAATTCAAGGTTGCCAACCTTTTGTAAAAATTTCAGACTACAAGTTGGGTCATTCTTAGAGAAAAGGAGAAGTGAACGTTTACCAGAACTGAAGGGCCTGCTTCTGCACTCCACTGCTTATTGTGATGTTCTTCCTCTTATATAAGAAAAAAAATATTGTTTTTTCTGACTCATGCAGCTAAAACACAAAATCCAGAATTTAACTGAAAATTATCAGATCTGATTTTAAGTGGGACAATAATGACCAGACTCAGAAATAAGAAGAATTCCAGATGTTAAGGAGGAAAATTACAGTCACTACATTAAAAAAGAAAACAGTACAAAAAACAAACAAACAAACAAATGATATTTTTGGCATGTGTGCACATGCACAAAACAAGCTCAGAAAATGATGAAGACATATCAAATCTGCAAAAGAGCCAGAACTCTGAGGCACTAGCTCTAGGAAAATTAAGTTATCAAAATAAATGACAAGAAAAGATTATACCTCATTGAACAAAATAAGAATCCAGAGTCCCATGCTATTTCCTTTTTGAATTAGAGTAAGTAGAGTACCAACTACACACTGGGAATAAGGTACTTAGAAAATTACCGTTTTGTAACCATCTTGGTAATAGGCAAGACTCATCAATACCGATATGACCACTTAATGAAAATTTGTTGAATGGGATATTAGTATCATTTCAAAATATATTCCCACAAATCATTTATTAATCAGAAATATCCAACATGATCTGCGGCACTAAGAAAAGATGCAATACTTATGACATAAGGACTGGCAAGTTAATGGTCTATCTGAACAACATCAACTCTGGCTTCTAATATGTCAAGGCTATGAACTTACAATGCAGTTGCTGTGGGAAAAGATATACATAATGAAGACCTGGGGAGGAATCAAAAACGTAAAACATGAATTATGTACTTTCATCATTGAAACACTATACTGCTCAGATGTGACAGAAAATGGAGATAAAGAAACTGAAGTTACCCACCTGAGATATCTACTTAGAAGGAAATTTTTGATGACTAGGTGACAAGACAGAATGAGCTGGAAAGAGGACTTATTTTGAAGGTCTTGACCTATTTAAGTTAGGACCAGCAGTGAGGAGAAGGAAAGATCAAACATTTCATGAAGCACCTATTGTAGGGGTACGTGAAGCCCATGGGATCCAGGAACCAGGAGGAATAAGAATTAAGGAAAGAAAATGAACCTACATTCTACAAAAGGGTTCATCAGAGAAAAAGAAGCCAGAAAAGAAAAACTTTAGAAAGATTCAGAGATGTTTCAAAAGAAACTTTGAAAGGTTTCATACCGAGGAAACAAATCAAAGTGTTTTAGACCATGTGTCAGATGCTCTGCTGCATGGTGGCAAATACAGACAACTCTGGATGCTGGAACCCACAAAGTTCAAACGATTCTCAATGAAGAAGAACGAAAACCAAAGCTTTAAGCCACTTGCCACTGATCTACACAACCAAACATGAAATAAAGTATAGAGACAGCTCATGAAAGTGCCAAGGAGACAGCCGTCAGCCCTTCTCGGGTGGCAGAGACATGAGACTCCATAGAGACATCTCTGAGACTCTGGAGTTAGTCACTGATGATCATGACACTCCCTCACCCAGGTTATTACTAACCCCATGGAATCAGACCACGGGTAGACCAAAGTAGAGCAAGTGTTTATGTTTGGAGGCCCCTAGAACCTAATGAACGGGAGGCTTGCTTCTTACACTGTACGGCTGATTTGCTACTTCCAACAGGTATTTTCCTCTTTGCTAAAAAAAAAAAAAAAAAAAAAAAAAAAAAAAAAAAAAAAAA
>NW_021620537.1:1297344-1301593 GCF_004785775.1 Grammomys surdaster | reverse complement strand
TTTTTTTTTTTGAAAAAAAAAAAAAAAAAAAAAAAAAAAAAAAAAAAAAATCTAGAGCCTCTTTCTTTCTCACAGTTCTTCCTCATGTCTGTTATTTTTCCTTGTCACATTGAACGTTTGGCAAATCAAAGAAACAGGTGAGGTATTCTAAGCAGGTGAATTCTGTATGAAGTCAAGGACAGTTCAGGAAAATGAGTGGACATGCAAGTGATTTAGTTAGAGAGGAGAACGGACGCAGCAGGGGCAGGGTTACACAAAATCATTGCGGATTCTTGCAAAAGAGTGGTGGTGTAGAAGAACGAGTAAGCAGGTAGTAATCAGTATACCTCAAGACTGTTCTATCCTTACATTCCCTTTAGCTTACAGATGAGGTAGCGCTATCATTGCCCCAGTGTTATAGATGAGAAAACTGAGCAACAGAGAATCAAAATAAACTGTCCATAATGCTGCAGGTAAAGACACTAGTAATACATACCATTAAAGTTATGAATAGGCTGCTTGTTGTCTACCAGATGGGGAGACCATAAATGTACTGCCAGAGAGTGATATTCTGATGATCATACTTTGTAAATAGTTACACAGACTTCTAATTTGGGTCTCCAATGTCTAATCGTATTTCTGGACTCCTTTCTTTTCCATTGAGTTTCAGGGAAGCTAAAACTGAAAGTCAAGACAAGAGTTAAGCACCCAATGTATCTATTACCCTGGTGTCGGCCAGAAGGTTCTTAGGATATGACCTTCCTCAGTAACAACTACGAGACCCCTCCTTGGTAGATTGGGCTTAGTGATTCGGTTTCTTCCTCTATAGACCATTAAATAATACCTTATAGGTAGTGGGTAATTGTAGAGGACCTCAGCACTCAAATGCTGTGACCCTAACATCAGAGAGGTCTTTCTGTGTCCTTCCCAGGCACACAGAGCACTTATGCATTTGACAGAGGTCACACAATTACACTGGCTGGAAAAAATGCTTTTTAGCATATACCATACAAGAGATAAAGCTATATATGTATGCATAAGAAAACCACTTCTGTTTAAATCTGCAGAGCTGTAACAGGGCACT
Source organism: Grammomys surdaster (assembly GCF_004785775.1). Lineage (NCBI taxonomy): Eukaryota > Metazoa > Chordata > Mammalia > Rodentia > Muridae > Grammomys > Grammomys surdaster. The sequence goes on along the minus strand of NW_021620537.1, from coordinate 1,300,530 downwards.
CTGAATTAACAGATACTAGACCTGACTGGAGCTAGGTAGAATGTATTCTTCTGAGTATAACTGTACTGAATATCCATACTAACCCACTGAAGAAACTCAATATCCATTATTATCCTTAGCCATCCATTAACTTTTGTTCTTTAGACTTCTTAACCCATGGCAAGTATTTATGAAGTTAATCTTCATTGGCAACTTGTCTGGATTCAGAATCCCCATGGAAACATACCTCTTGTCTGTCTTTTGAGAGTTTTTCCAGAAAGGTTTAAGTGAGCATGGAAAGCCTATCTAAGCATATATAGATGGAGACCATGGGCAGCTGGACGGGACTGAATAAAAGGAGACTGTGAGGTGAGCATCAGCAGTCATTGCTGTCTGCTTCCTGACAGCTGAGGCAACGTGACCAGGCACCCTACTTTCCTGTCACCATGCCTTCCCTGACATAATGGACCGGATCCTTTTTTCAACTCTAAACGAAAATAAGCCCTTCCTTCTTCTATGTGTTCTTTGTCAGGTATTTGGTCACAGTGATGACAAAGTAAGAGAGTACTTTACACTGAACTTGCCTAGTTGTTCTTTCTAGAAGTCTGGGATTTTAGGAGGTTACAAGCCCTGCTAATATTAATCATTAAATATTTTTAGGTGTCTCCTTCCAAGGTGTTCTTATTCGTTGGGGTTTTGTAGGAACTTTGTTTGTTTCCTTCATTTTGGAGAATGTTCTTACTCTTGTTCTTTCAGGAAAGTACTTTTTACTAAGTACCTATGGGCACACTCCTCTGCCGGTGAACACAGTTTTAAGCAACCACCAAGCAAATGGTCATTGATTTGATTGACAAAAGACAGCAGATTTTAAAAACCCAGCCTTTGAGAAAGTGAAAATATTTGGGAGAGAGAGAGAGAGAGAGAGAGAGAGAGAGAGAGAGAGAGAGAGAGAGCTGCCAGGGCTGATTGGTATGTGCTTGCATTTCTCACACTCATAGGCACCAAACATATCTTCATTGTGACATTGGTGAATACAAATGGCCTGGAAAAAATCTTTTAGATGAGAAGAAATTGAGATTTGATTGATCAACTCTTTCTGCAATAGAGATGGACTTTAATATAAATGTAAATTCATATCTCCTGGAAAGTTATAAAGGGAATCTCAGAGAATAGTAATATCCAACATAAACTACCATTTATTGAGCACCAACTATGTGTGGGTGCTGTGGGAAGCATTCTGTGTATTTTTAAAAGCTAATTCCTATAATTATATTTATGAGATATTTGTCATAATCCACATATGACACATGGAGCAATAGAGACCGAAAGAAGATAGGAAACACAAATAATCCCAAGTCAAGAAAAAAAGAGTCATCCAGAAAAAAGTGGCAACCGCTGAAGGGACTGGAGAGACATTACAGTGTTTAAGGTATTTACCATTTTTGCAGAGGACCCAGGCCCAGTTTCTAACAGTCATGTCAGACAGCTCACGACCATCTATGACCCATTTTTCCAAGATCCAATGCTCTCTTCTGCCCTCTTTGGCTACCTGTACACATGTAGTACATGCAAACTTACATGGGCACACAAATTTTACACATCAATACAAATGAACATATTAAAAGAATGACTAAATCTGACATGAGGTAGGTTATGAAATTCTTTGGGTTTGTTGCTATAATAAATAACCACAAACATGATGACTTAAAACAACAGATACCATTTTTTTCTATAGTTCTAAAGACTGGATTACAAAATTAGTATCAATTACTGAAAATCAAGTTGTTGGCAAAGGTATGCTCTCTCTCTCTCCCTCTCCCTCTCCCTCTCTCTCTCTCTCTCTCTCTCTCTCTCTCTCCTAGCCTAGACTCCATTTCTTACTTATTCAAGCTCCTAGCTTCTAACTCCTTCACCCCATGTTCCATGACCAGTATCTCAAACCTCTCTCTGTTCCTCCTGCATATTGTCTTATGTTCTGGATGTCAAACCTCCCTCTGAAGATCACATTCTGTCTGATAAGCTTCCCTTTGGGATTACAATTAGGACCAGCCTAGATAACCCAGGATATCCTCCACCTCCTGAGGTCTTTAATCATTCATTTTTGTAACATAAGCTCATCGTCATCGAGTTTTAGGATGATGCTATGGACCATCACTCAGCTAACAAGGGAACTGGCATTCACTCTCACTTGGGTCTCCAACTGTACCCATCACTCTCTCATGACTCTCAAGGTCATTTAACAGTAAATAGCAGAGTTTCACAATGTTCTTGCTTACAGTTCTCAAATCTGACACATCGTAAAATACAGGGGTATGTTTCCACAAATATTGTTGTAAGATTCGGTGGAAGAAGAAAATTATGCAAATTAATAATCTCCCTGGTTCTTACTTATCACCTTATCATGAATGTATCCACAATGAATATGCTATAGTTACTGAATATAGTACTAGAGAACTTACATAGTTTATATTACTTTATTATAAAAGATAAGAATTTGCGAGCTATAAATACATTTGACCCTGGGACTGTTAGCTGAGAAATCATAACAAAATCACAGGGCATGGGTAATATTGAAACCTTAAAAGTTACCAGATTTTCCCAAACTGCCCTAGAGTGGGAACATTTTGTGAATAAATGGACCTGCAGACCTAGGAATCACTGTGAGGTGGTTAGAAATGAATTCTGGGAAGAGCATGTGTCATGGATAGATGTGGGTGGCATCAGGACAGAAGCTAAGGTCTTCAGAGAATAACCCTTCCCTTCTCCTGTCTCCAGTGTGTGCTGCACACAGACCATTGGGATATCTCAATGTCCTTTGCACACTAGGGTTGTAGACCCCCATCTCTGATTCATAGTAGCATCATCTTCTGTGACCACAGGAAAAGACTCTAAAAACAAGATGGCAGCTGCCATGCCTAGTTCATGCTCTGAGCCAATCAATGTGGCCACTACCTCTAGCTCTGCATACAACCCAGCTGGAAAGAGTCTCCTTTTATCCATTTAAACTCCCAGTAAGTTCATGGCTGCCAGAACCAAGAGTACATCAACTTCTGACACAGTACAGACTTATTCTCCCCTGTATTCTCGTGACTACTATTAGTTTTCACTTTTCAGTATTGTTCAGTATGCTTTATACCTTCCCGAAATTTCATTGTTTCTAGTTCTCTCTCTCTCTCTCTCTCTCTCTCTCTCTCTCTCTCTCTCTCT
>NW_021620537.1:1268573-1297334 GCF_004785775.1 Grammomys surdaster | reverse complement strand
TCTCTCTCTCTCTCTCTCTCTCTCACACACACACACACAGAGAGAGAGAGAGAGACAGAGAGAGACAGAGAGAGACAGAGAGAGAGAGACAGAGATTCCTTCAACCACTTTGAGTTGACTGTCTCCTCATGTATACTCACATAGACATCTTCTTTGATAGAACCTAAGTGCAGACTGTCAAAGGTTGCTAAAAGTTTTGTTCATTTTTAACCCATAGTGAGCATCCTAACATCTTGGCCTAGCCAATTGAAAAAGTGCTTAACCTTTATCAAGAAGAATGTGAAGAGATGAAGAGAACAAATTTGTCACAACACCTAGAACAGAATTAGTCAAAACCCATGCACTACTTTGAAAATATGGAGACCGTCTGCCAGCATCATTTCCCTTGGATAAGATAATATATTGCTCATAGAGATATTGAGGGGGAGAGCAAACTCTCTCTGTGTTAGTGACTCACTCAAGTTTGTCACAAGCATCCTTCTCTCCATTTCTGTTCATCATCAGTTTTATAAAGGGCATCCTCAATATGCTTTATTGATATTATAAAGGGCATCCTCAATATGCTTTATTGATATTATAAAAGAATAGGATTTCTTTACAAGGAAAATTTTCAAAGAAATAAAACATACTCTTACAAGCCCAAATATGAACACATGTTTATGATCACTTCCATGAAAATGTTTGTAGTGGATTACTCTGCTCTAAACTCCTGACCTTATCAGTGGCCCTTCAAATAAAGCCTGGTTCACTTTACCCTTGTGATAAACTATCAACAGAGAGACAAGAATGACACACAGAAGGACCCAGGGACCTTGGGCAGCAGCAGAGCAGGCTTCACAGGAGATGCTGTGGTCCTCACCATCCAACCAGCTACACACAGATTTCTCTTAAAGGTGAACAACAGAAAACACCAGCACTGACCGTTACAGGCCAGGAAGCTGGATGGGATTCAGGGAAAGGTGGGCGGCACTGAGAATGGTTTCTAGCTTCTAATGTGACTAAGGCAATACATGGAAAAACAAGGTTTCTAAAACATTTTTTCACAATTACTAGAACATGTGGATAAGCACACAGCTTCCCAAAGAAAATGGGGATGGTCGTGAGAAGGGAAAGCTTCTTAGGAACACCATCATTTCCAGAGTTCAAAGTCTTCAAGATTCTGTCCCTCAGTCCACGCTCTTAACTGAGACATGCAGTAAAAACATATAACCTCATTGATCCTCAATGTTCATCTACAACTTTTAAGACCACACAATGTCCTCCCATTATACTACACATGAGAACACTATCAGACCACAGTGAACTAATACACAGGATGTTTTGGCATAAATAAACTCCTAAGCTTAGCACACATAAATATTTGCTATTGCAAATGGGAAATTCTCTGTGCTCATTAAAATACCAGCCTCATTTCTATAAAACCACACAGAGCATAACTGGTCCAAATTTCCATCAAAGAGGTAAATCCAACAGTGAATGCTGAGATGCACTACACTCAAGCCAAATCTCTGACACGGGATATAGTTTCAAGATAAGAAAAATCGACACCTTAACGGTGCTCAACACACTGCCCAAAGTTCATATTTCCTGATCAACCAAAGGATGTGGAGGGTGTTGATCTCAGTGAACTAGTGACCAGGTCTGAGGAGAGACTTTGGAAGCTTGCTGGAAAGGCAGTATCTTGAGCTCCAACTCTTTCTTTCAAGACTATACTTTAAAAAGAAGACAGTAAAGATAGTCATTATTTCCTCATCAAGGTGCTAAGCAGTGCCAATAACTTCCAAAGTCTTCTTAGAAATAATTCTTTTTTTTTCCAAAATACTTCTTCTCATTCTAGGTTGCTAAAATTCCCATCATCTGCCAATGCAGAAGAATGTTGGGAAGTAAAACAATAGCTTTGTTTAATATTTATGCTATTCTCTCGTATTAAATATAATTTATGCAACTGGTTTTTGTATCTCCCTGTTTAATTATGTATAGTTGAAAAGGCTTTATATTATACATGGTTATCATTCATAATTAATTAATTCAATGTGGAGTTTGTGTTCATGCCCATAAAGAGTTGGGCACAGAGCCTATGTCACTACAAAAATCTCTTCTTGATCGTTCATTCTCTCTACAAAAATATCAGGTTTAACTCACAGAATATTTTCTAAGAAGACCTCACTCCAAATGCAAAGACACCTTCTTAATTATGACTGTCTCCTGGGTGGATTGGAATCTTATGAAGGTGTAGAAAGACTCAAGCATATCCAGTCATTTACTGGTTTGATTATAGTACATTTTAAACATATATTAAATTGTCACCGTGTTCCCCATAAATGTGGACAGTTGTTGTGTCAATAAAATTCTACAAATAAATAAAAATAAATGGGAATAAATAAATTGGGATACCAGCAGAACTGAATTTTGTAAGTCATGCTGTGTGAAGTTAGTTTTCTTATCAAGTTACTCCCCTAATGTTCGATGGTAAACTTACAGTTTACATTAGAAAACCAAAATGACAACCCAAAACCCAAGGTTTTTCTTCTTGTTTTGCCTTCTATTTAATATACCACCATAACTATTCCTTTCTGATGTCCTGCCAGCAATCCACTCACACTCTTAATGTGTTTTCTTCTGTTTTTTCCTCCTACCTTCTTCCATTGGCTTCTCCATGACCCTTTCTCTCATTAGTCTACCCTTAGCTATCCTGGGCCTTGATTTCTCTTACACTGCTTGGTCTCTCCAAAAACTCCCACCACTCTCTTGACTCCCCTGTCCCTTCTAAGGTGATGACACTACAAGCTAGCCCTCTATCCCAAACTGATCTCCTTGCTTACTTATTTAGAAAGCAGTAGGAACAACATATTCCGTACACTCCCCACGATCAATTTATCTAAAATACAGTTAATAAATCTCCCTCCTCCTGTGGTTCATTCCTCACTTAACAGCTTCATTATCCTTTCCTTCCCCAGGGTCATCCACTAGAAAGTCCTCCTCCAATCAGATTGCAGTTATTTCACCCCTGTAACATCTTCATAGTATCACCCTCCCATTCCATCACCGTTTCCTTAGTTCTGGTTTTTATCATCAACTGAGAGATGAGAGCTAATATTTTCCAGAGTAACAATATCCCCCATCTAGTCCTGGAAGAACCCCAAACGGCGGTATTATTTTCATCATTGATTTGTACAAAAAGCTGAGTCTCATGGTCCAAAGGTTCTAAACAAGGAAATTGCAGATGTTTAAAGATGCTATTGTTTAAGGATACAGATGTTTAAGACAGGCTATTTACTGGTTTGATTATAGTACATTTTATACGTGTCTTGAACTATCACCCTATCCCCCGTAAATGTGGACAATTGTTGGGTCAATAGAATTCTACACACAAATAAAAATAAATGGAAATAAATGTAAAATTCTACAAATAAGTGAAAATTGAGTCTTAAAAACAGTACTTTTTTTTAATTTTTAAAAATTTAGCTGCAGGTCTGAGTAAAACTTCCAGTCTCCCATTCTCTGTGATGGGGACATTCATCCTTCAGTCCAACAAATGTCCCTGGTACTAGCCTCTCAACTGATCTAATCAGAGCAGCTCAGTATCCAATGAACCAGATTTCATCTTGTGCCTTCATACACTTTGCAGAAGGTCTTCCCCTTCCCATAACCACGCAGAACACCCACAAACCCATTGCTGGCTAAGCTGTGTGTGGTCATCCAGAGAGAAGAGCATTTTCTGGTCCCCATGGCCACACACAGAAGGCACTCAAGGTGACTTGTCACATTAAATCCCATTGGTTAGCCATGCATTCCCCAAATCCCTTCTCTCTAAAACTCTGCAACTGAAAGAAATATATAGGAAAGCATGCAAGCAGTTTGAGATGCCTTTATTCACCTGGATTTCCCATAATCATAAAGTGATTCCTTTGAATTTTTTGATTCTCTTCATCCTCATAATTTAATTCTCCTAATGAGGAGAATTAGTTTGAACTAGATTTGGACTTTTTTGTTGTCTGTCTGTTTGTTTGTTTGTTTGTTGTTTAAGGGAAGTTAGGGAGTAGTTAGATTAGACCTAAAGAAGAATGTTTTCCAGGAGCTAGACTTGTTTTGAAGACTTGTTAAGTGATGAGGTATTTCCTACCCACTCTTCACATACCATATTGGCTCTGATGTGTGTGTGTGTGTGTGTGTGTGTTTGTGTGTGTGTGTGTTAGCATGCATGCCTGTGTGCATGTCATGGATGTGAAGGTGAGTGTGTCTTTCTGCACATATGTGTATTTGGAGGTCAACCTTAGATGCTGTTCAGGTATCATCTGCCTTGTTTTTTTTTTTTTTTTTTTTGATAGGGCCTCTCAATTTTTAATTGGAATTCTCCAACTATGCTGAGCTGGCTGGCTAGCAAGGCCTGCAAGGGCCCACCTCTCTCTACATCTCCAATGCTGGGATCACAAAGGCATGCTACTGTATCCAGATTGCTCTTGTGGGTTCCGAAGATCAAATTCAGGTATTCAGACTTGTATAACAAGCCCTTGACTGGGTGGATGAACCATTTCCCCAGCCTCCCTCCTCTTCCTCCTCCTCTTCCTCCTCTTCCTCCTCACCTTCCTCCTCCTCTTCTTCCTCCTTTCTCCTCCTCCTCTTCTTCCTCCTCCTTCTCTTCTACCACCTCCTCTTCCTCTTCTTCTCCTCCTTCTCCTTCTTCTTCCCCTTCCACCATCTCCTTCTCCCTTCTTCTTTTTCTTTTTCTCCCTTCCCCCCAAGTCAATCATGGACATAGAAACTCAGAGTTGGTCTGGAGCAGGTACAGTCTTTGCAGAGGTCTGTCTCAGTGAACAGCTATATCCTGGATGAGACAAGGTGTGATACTCAATGCTCAGAAACAGTCTTCTTGGTTCAACACTGTCACTGGACACCACAAAGACATTATGTTTCAATGCCCTCCATGCCACTTTGTATGGGTGTTTCTTGGAGACACACAAGCATGTAATAGAAAGACAGAGTTCAGTTCAAGAAGCGAGAAAGCAGATTTAACTACTTCCTCATCTTCCCACATCCCCAGTCTTGTCTGAGGATACCTAATGCTGATAACCAGTTTTTCAGAACATGTCTGCACGCGTCATCTACCATCACCCTTTTAAATGCATTACGACACTCCTCTTATTAGCATCATCACTGTGCAATATATCAGAGAGACTTAAAAGTCGTGCCCCAAGTAAGAGCCAACTGAATATCAGGAAGGGTACTGGGATCCACATTCTCCTACCCCAAATGCTAAGCTCTCTTCTCATGACACTGCAACATGTCCTATTCACAGAAGAGAACTCAATGTCACTCCATAGTCAGGAATTCCCTTTAGTTTCCTTTCAACACCAAGATGGTGAGAAAGCAGGTCAATGGAGAGAGAGATACAAGGCTCCAGGTCCTTCCAAGGAATCCAGAGTATTACAGTGGGTTAATGAAGAAGTTTAACAGTGATGACAACCAGAGAATGTCTGTTACCATTTACACTGCAAACACGCCCGCATCATTGTCCCCTTGAGAAGACATTATTTAAAGAATTGCTTTGATGCCACTGTGGTCACCGAACCGGGAGTTGTTATAGAATGGTACCTCTTGTCACCATGTGTTTCTAGATGTATATGAGGTCCATTTGGAATACGGCTGATGGGAAGAAATGTGACATTGTGGGTCACATGACATCACACTAACAACACTGCATGATGTCATGTGCAAGTATATCTACTCAGTCTGCTCTGCCAATGCAGCCCAGCACCTGCGCCGTCCTTTAGCGTTCAGTCCATTATGTTGAAGCACATGTTTCATTGCCTCTCTTCCCCATTCTAATTCATTCTCACGTTCCTTCTGTCTAATACACTGCCTGATCCTGGGAAGAATAACCACCTACCTCCTTCTCATGTTCCGTCAGGAAATGTTGGTAGAAACCACTCTCTAGCTTCTCACAGGCTCCACGTCCACTTTCCCCTCCCAAGGCTCCTTACAGGAAAAGAAACTTCATTTGTTGACAAGTTTGGCAAGAGGAAGATGACACATATTGGAAGGAGTCAGCCTGCCTTTAGAATCCACATTCTGTCTCCACTGTGCCAAAAGCTTGGTGAGAAAATTGGGCGATAAATTTAACTGGGAGCATGCTGATCATGTTAGAATATCTCTGTGGCCATTTCTCCAATCAGATCTATCTGTAATAAAGGTGATCTATTGATCTGTATATACATGACCATGCATCTGTCTTTGAAATGGTTCTAAATGCAAGCCAGGAAAAAGTGGTGCTATTTATGGACACTCTCAAACTCTAATCAAGGTGCTTAATAAATGTTTGTGAGTGAGATAAATTAATTAATGTACAACATAAGATCTGACCAATGTCCTTCATAATGGGATATCTTCCACAAACAATATGATTTTTTTCCTGTACTCTGTGGGACTGTGTCTTATGGTGAGGAACTTACACACTTGAACTTCACAATGTGTGTTCAAGCATCATGGAACACTCTTACCAGTGCTCATATTCAAGCTGCACCTCCATCTCTGAGTACGGCAGCTCTTGACTGACAGCTAATCTACTATGACAGTTAATGTTCACTGTCAACTAGATCTAGAATCACCTAGGAGACACATCTATCTCTAGGCCTGTCTGTGAGAGCATTTCCAGGAAGGTTTAAATAAGGAGGGAACACTCACCCTAAATATGCATGCCACCTCCCTGTGGCCTGGATCACAGAATTAATAGAGAGGAAAAAGCCATGATCACTGATGGCCCCCATCTCTGCCTCCTGATCCCCCAACTATGAACAGAACACCTGCTATGAGCATGGCTTCCCTGCTGAGATGGACCACTCAACTACGAACCAAATCAAACTGTTCTTTCTTTAGTTACTTTTATTAGGTGTTGCTGTTTTACCAAGAAAAGTGAAAATTGATACATTTAATCTGTAATTAAATTACCAAATTTCCTTTCAGCAGCCAGCCTAATAATATCCTCTGCTTCTTCAGAACTGGGCTGAGGCTTAATAGCCTTTCCCCGTTCGTATGTTTAGGTGCATTAAAAATGAGTAGAAAAAAGTAGAGCAAGAAAAACAATAGGTATAAGAGGTTGAGTTGGTATTTTTGGTGTCTGTGTGTCTATGTGTCTGTGTCTATGTGTGTGGATGTGGATGTGCATGCATACATGTGTGTATGTATGTGGTATATGTGCTATGTATTATGTATGTACGTGTATGGGTATCTGTATGTTTATGTGTCTGTATACATGTATGTGTATGGGTATGTGTATGTTTATGTGTCTGTGTGTGCATGCATGTATATATATGAGTGTGTGTATGCATGTGTGTGTATAAATATGGTATGTATGTGTATAGTGAATGTGTGTGTGTATGTGTGTTGGGTATGTGTGTGTGTGTGTGGTGTGTATGTATAGGGTATGTGTGTATGTGTGGTGTGTGTGTGCGTGTGTGTGCTGTTTCTAGAGGTTAAATGTAGGGTTTTGCACAAACTAAGCAAGTGCTCTACCACAGAGCCACATCCTCAGTCCTAATTATGTGCATGCGATTAGAAAATACGAACAGTTTTTATTAATGATTTGAAAGAGCTTGGTAATTTACTCTAAAATTTAATCATAGTAATTTTTCATATTGGTCAGTTGCAATAAAAATGGAATTAGGGCAACGACCAATATGCCCAGAATTTCTGAGCACAAAGTAAAATTAGAATGTGAGAGAAAACAATCATTATATTCCCAAAGACTCATCAAGAGCATTGAAATGCATCCTCTCTGGCTTTTGGTGACCAACAGCAACACAGAGCAGGAGTGGACAGCTGTAAGCATGCAGTTTACATGATGGGCCTTTTTGGTTTTTGAGCACCCAACTCCAGACAGGGGAAATAGAATGTTGAATGTGATCACTCCTGACTCCAGTAGTTTCTCTCTTTTCTTATTCAGACTTCCACTCCAGCATGTGGCCTACTAAAGGACCTCCCTAGCTAGGCCACCAATGGTAGCTGGTTCATTGGGAGAATTGCTAGAATGACAGACGCTGCCAGAAAGGCCTGGCACCAGGCTCTGCTCCAGCTCAGTGCCTGATGCCATTACATGTCCTCCAACAGCTGCACGGGTTCCTTGGTGAGCCGTTTGAACATTCAGAGCGGATCAAGAATCGCCATTTACTTATGCCCAACACTAATCTGAACATGGTCTTCACAAATGAAATAAACGCAATGGCCAACTGGAATGATAACAAAAAGTTTACAGAGGAAACCCCAGAGAGAAACTCCTCCCCACCCCCACATAAAATTACTGTGTACTGCTGACATCTCCCATGGCAAGAACAAGAGAGGGCGGGGCGCCCTTCTACACTCTTCCCTGCTCAGTGCAGCGGCTTGGCTTGCTTTCTTGCTGATGTGGCCACATTTCTTTCTTATAGATACTCTGACTGTGAACTAACACAATAATATACTTTTATCCACAAGAGTCATTATACACCTGTTTAGCAAGTATCTGTGGATGAGATGGACACATCTCTCTCCTCTCTTTCATTCCTGTTAAGGAGACGTTTGCACAAGGGCACGTGAACATGCTTTAAATGCTGTATCTGGCATCTATGGTGAGCACAGTGCAATCTTAGGAATAAAGTGAGCAATCGTTTTTGGAAAGAGTTGGAGAAGGAAGAACTCCTGGAAATGATTACCCCTTAAAGATAAAGGTGGATTTCCAGATGGAGTTCTCCTATTGCTGAAATGCCTCAGAAAGGATGGCCATGCATGAGATGGCGTCTGTCATCTCAGCACTAAGATGACGGGACTGCAAGCCTTCGAGGTTCGCCCAGGGCTACAGTATGACTTCCAAGCTGGCTGAGCTACATAGTAAGGACCATGACTCAAAACAGCAAACAAGCAATGACAACTGTCCTCAGCATCTCCCACACCAGAGAGCATTACTTTTTTGAAGAACTCTGCACACAAAATGTCAGACAAAAAAGGAGATCATACCTTAGCATACCAGTTCTTCAAGACAGATATTTTGTTTAAGGATAAGACCAAAATTAGGAATTCAAGAACGTCGTAAAAACAAAGGACAAGGAGGAAACAGAAGAACAAGTCAGAGTTTGAACATAATTAAAATACAAGCCATGTTCAGCATTGTCTGTGAAAAGTCCAAGGTTGCTTGGTTGCATCTCCCACTATCTTCGAATAATAGTTGAGATATCCTTTCACACACTTACAAAGCCACGAGTGTTTTGCTTTCATTATTTTTTGTTTTGTTTTTCATGAGAATGAAGACAGAGAATGAAGGGTTATTCAATAAAGCACAGAAAAAGCATAGCAATCTGCAGCTGGGGGAAAAAGGGCCCTGGTCAAAGATCCCAGGTACGTCAAACTCTATAGTCTAGGCTGAAGTTGTTATCATCTCTTCTAGATCCTGAAGGCCAGGGAGACACTGACATATAGACCAGCCAATTAAGGCCATTCCTTAGAAAATGGGTTAAGCCTGCAGCTCAAGCTAATTTGAAGTCCATTTGTTTAATGCACAGTCTTCCCTATATTGATGGGAAAACCACAGGCTCCAGGGTGGTCAAAAGACCTGTGTGAGGTCACTACATAGCTAGTAATGTTCAGTCTGATCTGGAACCCAGTTCTTCTCTCCCAGGAGAGGGAAGTCCTCTGTCCATCAGAGCTTAATGCAAGGATGAAGTTACAGGACATCTCCTAGCCAAAGTAATATGGTGGGCAGAGAGATTAAGTACTAGGTCTCAGTATCAAACCAGCAGCACCATATATCACAGGACAAACCATAAAGTCTCTGGACCCAGTGAGACTGAGATTTTGCTATGGTAATCTTGAGAAAGTAATCTAGTCTCTATGAGCCTCAGGCTATCAGCAAATGAGGCCATAATATGTAACATGCTGAATTTCTTTTTAAAATGAGAAGCCAAAATATGTCCCTTGAGACTGGAAACACAGCTCAGTCTGACAGCACCAGCGCTGCCCGCGGTACCGAGCTCGGGCGTAGGCCTGGGGGATTAAAGAAATACTCAGACTCTGGTCATTCGTTGTGGGAGAATGCCAATGCCTTTACTGAGCAGGTTCAATATATATACAGCAAGCCAGGGAAGGAAAAATACAAACTCAGGAAAAAACAGGAACTCAACTGGGGGGCAAGAGGATGTCAAGTATAGTCAGGATGTGAAAAAACAGGAACTCAACTGGGAGGCAATAGGATGTCAAGAGTAAATTCCCTTCCTGGGGCACCATGCCTTAGTCAGGATGTTTTGATCCTAGAGGAACCGCAGAATGTTACTTAGTAGACAGCAGCATACGAAAAGGTTCAGCCAGGGCATAGCAGCCCTTTGGGGTCCTACACAGTCAGCAAAGGAGGCTTGGATTTGATATTCATAATCCGAGCAAAAAGCTGCCATGGAGATGTGTGCTTGTAATCTCAGTGCTGGAGAAGTTGAGACAGGTAGACAGATCCCAGGGCTTGCAAGACAGTCAGCCTAGCCTCCATGGTGAGGCCCAAGCAAGTGACAGCTCCTGTCTCCACACGACAGGGAGAAATCAACTGAGGAGTAACATTCAAGGTAGTCCTCTGTCCTGCACATGCATATGCAAATGCACATACTCACACAAAAGCAAACAAAGGATGTAAACCATACGTCACAGAACAAGAAGTCTAGAAACTGCAGCGGCTGGTACTGCTATTGAGTAGAGATCTTTATGACCCAACCACAAGATTTATTTTTAAATGCTTTTTGCTTAATGATTATACCAATATGGATCAATGACTGAGACTACAGAAGGGGGGAAATTGAAAGAGTTTTTTTTTTCAACGTCCTTTACCACCTTTAAACAACCACCGTGAACATGTTGATGTATTTTAAGAGGAATGATTTAGAGTGTGTCGCTTTTTGTGCCTTGTAACCTTCCAATAACACTCAATTTAGAATAAAAAATTGGCAGGAATGCAGTCTTTTCGAAAAGCAATTTCTTGTTTGTTTTGCATTCTAGGGGGTGGTGGGAGGAGAGATATTATACACAGATATAAACTATGTCAATACAAACATTATCACATTTTTAAAATCATATTTTCATCCTTACTTACCGCAACATTTAAAGAGTGTTTTATGGTTGGTTTAAGAAAGTTCCCACGAGGTGTCTTGTTTGATACTTTTCAAGGCTCAAGCCATGAGGGACTGTTTCTCTGCACATCTTAAAGATGCAGAAATTGGGAATCTGAAAAATTATGTGAGTCATTCTAGGTCTTTCAGATACTGAGAGTTTGGATGGTAGCCTAGGGTCTCTGACTCAAATCTGGTACCTGCTAATTATCCTAACTGAGGAGAACTCTGTCTAATTAGGCTTAATAATCTGCACAGCCTCTAAGATATATTAGGAAAGAACACTCAGAGCTCGGGAAGCACAGGAATGCAAACCTAATGTCTGCTTCAGGTACTGGCAACTCACAGACCTTGTCTGAGGAGACAAGCTAAGTCTTAGGGAAAAGGGTGTGGCCCTGAAGACTTCATTCTAACCCTCGATAGCATGTGGAAAATACCCATCTTCCTCACAGAAATGGTTTTGATATGATACATTGAGAAAACATGATGGAAGTCTCTAAAGGACTTCCCTGAGATGCTTTCCCATGTCAAGGATCATCTGTCTGGGCTAGACCAGCACCTCCTGTGACCCCCAGAAGAATGTCTTCTAAGAATCTCCAACGCTTGGCAGAGACAACTCAAGCTAAACCTGAATATCTTGAGTGGGTCCCAAATGGGATCTTTTTCTGAGTGTGTGGCTGCATCCAGTCATAAACCCAAGGACGGCCTTATGATGAGCTAGCTTATCAATAGCTGGGTGTCATTTTAGATTTTTTGAACACATTATCTTCTGGATCAGATTTTATGAGGTACTGGGATGACTGGCTAAGTGCTCTTGGGGAGAGCTGGGTTAAGAATCACTGAATTTAGTTGGATACTCTAGATATTAATGTGAGACTCTGTGTGTGTGCATGTGTGTGTGTGTGTGTGTGTGTGTGTGTGTGTGTATAACACGTAAGTGCAGGTACCAGTGGAGATCAGAAGAGGGCAACAGATCTGTAGCTGGAGTTAAGGCAGTTGTAAGCTGTCGAATGTGGGCTCCAGGAATCAGGAATCAGTCACTGGTCCTCTGAAAGTGTTTGCTCTTAATTACTGAGCCATCTCTCCAGACCCCAAATAACGCCATTTTTTTTTTTGAGATCTAAATCAGATGCCCTACCATGAATTCTTTTAAGCCTGTCATAGGAGCACACACTCATAATTCCAGAAGGCCAGTCTTGATTACATGGGGAATTTAACCTGACCTACAGAGATCCTATCCTAATAAACAAATATAAGGAATCAATCTCTTTTGATCAACTAGGGCAAAGACAAATTTCTGTGAGTTGCAGGCCAGCCAGGGCTACTTAAAGACTGTTGAATACAGACTAACTGCTCCCCATGTCCTCCCAGTCTTTACACTCTGGAGATCTCTGACTGGAGTAGCTTCACTTCACTGAAAACCTCAGGAAAGAAGCGGGAGTATCTGTTGCCTCACCAAGACAAGGTGTGCTACAGCCGGTTCCCAAGCAAGAGCATGAAACTCTTCTGAGTATATCCATGGCCAGGCTCTCAAACAAACACAAAGATGCTATCCTAAGCTGAGGAATCACTGAAGGGTCACTGGTTTTCTTTGAGATCTTTAAGCTCCTCAGCTGATTCTCAAGATCTCCATTAACCTAGTAACCCTCTCCCATTTCCTTCCCCAGGTTTGACTGTCTTACCCAGCAGTGAACTTGATTTCTCCTTCCTTTCCCTCCATAGAAGAGAAACAACTACTACCTCCCAGTCAGCAATGCCGAGCCTTCAGATCCTTTACATCTCAAAACTGGCGCACCTCTTCCAGGGGATCTTCCTGGTTTGCTCACTGAAATGGTACCTGGTATCTAGGCCAACTTTCCTTCTTTGTCACATAGTGTCATTTAGTTCCCAGATGTTTTCAGATATGGCGCTCATTAGACAAACCGAGCTCACAACAGTCACAAGAACGGGAACCGTACAGTGTAGTCATTCAACACACAACACGGACACACAAGAAAAGTCGATCTTCTTAACATGCCTTGGGATGAAAGCAGTTACGGTGTGACGTACAACATGCAGCCTCTATCAAGACTAATGACTCCGTGCGCCTCAGTTTCCCCATCCAATATGACAGTGGTTGCTTAGTAAGATAGAATTGGAGTAATTTCTTTTTCAGATGACATACCTAGGCATATCTTAATGTGCCCAATTCATCAGTAACCTTTGCATGTAAAAAGCTCTCTGCCTACAGTGCATTTGTGCTGCAATTGAGGGGGACAGATATATACCCTGTCTACCAAAGAATAGAATTTGTAGTGAGAACACACTAGCGCTCAGATAATTAAACTGTGCTGTGATGCTCGTGACCACAGAAACAGGGTGCTACTGGGCTAGGTCCATGGTCCCCCCAAGGAGAGTGTATTTGACTTGAATTGATTGGAATGGTGTTAGCTTAAACCCATGAAGTTAGCAATCACATACACAGTACCTCAAAAGAGTCCTTTAGTGGTTTTATTATGTACCAACCACAGACGGCTTCAATTTGGTACTGTTATTAAGCAAATAAATGGATTTTCAGATATTTAGCTTCTAATCATATGTGAGCTTCAGGAAGCTCAATGCTCCAATGGCTCCGTTAAATACCTCTTTGTTACAAAGCCATGTGTTGACTTCTGAGGCAAAGTTGAGGGCTGAAGTTCAACCCCATTAGTTCGTATCTTGCCCAAAATGCAGCTTATAATGAAGCCAGCAAATTAGGTCCCCTGACCATAAACCTCACAGAAGGAAAGCAAGCAGGGCATGAATCAAGCAGGCTTTACACAGCAGTTAGCTATTAGTAACATATAAATTAAGTGTACAATCAAAGGGGGAGGCGTAAATTTAGTAGTTATGATCTCAGGGAAACACAACCCAGCATTCTGAGCGCAAAGGGTGGTAATAAGGATGAGAAAATAACACCAACGAGAGCTTTTTTCATTATGTTTTTTGACAAATGGTAAGCTCTGGAACTTGGAGCCTCCTTTTTAATTCATTGCCGTTATCCTTGTCAGGTTGTACAGAGTTGTCACAGCGCGCATCTGGCTTTCAGACCCCACAGGCTTGTCCCAGACCTCAGCTGGAAGTTTTGAACAATGGGATGAGTCACGGTTAGCCACAAGTGTGCTTCTATTACCACAGTTGGTCTGTGTCGCCATGCTTGCAAAGCTTGGCCTGAATCACATTGATTAAGTCTTGAGGGCTGCTATTTACAGTTCTTTAATTCTCCCCTAGAGTGATGCTGAAGAAGATCATAGCCCACTGCCCTCAAGGGAAGAGTTTGTAAAGTTGCTCACACTCACACACGGGCACAACTGATCCCCTACATACTGGAAGAAGTTAGCATCTCTGGCTTCTGTGAAAGCTGTTTCGAGGCTCTGTGGTCCGGTGACCAAATTTCTATTGCCAGACTCTTCGGGGTTAGGGAGTTTTGAGCTAACAGACCACAGCACGTCTCCGTAACGCGTACTAGAACCTTTGGATCTATTGATATGGTAGGTCTGTTGCAGGTGATGAGAGACATGATGTATCATCAAGAGTATTTTTTTGAAAAATCACCTTACAAACACTGATGAGGTTAGCCTGACTTTGGCTAAGAAACCCACAGTCATTCAAGTATACTCATGACTCATAATGGCCTATGAATGTTTCTGTCAGAGTTCCAAAAATGTGCACAATTAGTACAGTGCATCTCTGTTTTCTATTTTTGTGCTTTAAAAAAAAAGTAAAAATAGCCATTGGACTGATACTCTTCCCTCCCCCACTTTTGGACAATTTGTGGAGAAAAAAAAAAAGTTCACTCTGAGGCTGAAAGTTTGCATGCCAAGTTTTCACTTGGAACTAATTTTTATGGCTGAGTTTAAAAAGATCCTGAAAAGGAGAAGTTTCAAATGGAAATGCTGACACAGCTCTGCCCACAGTAGCTAGAAGGGAGGTTCAATAATGCCTGTTTGTACCTTGTTTGCCTAATTGTTACTTTAGAAAAGGAATCTGGCTGCCTAGTCCTGGGCATCACCATAGCTTAACCACATCTGTCTACTCGTTATTGGGACTATCTGGAGCCTGCAATGAAGTTAGCACTGAGCCCTGATTTGAAACAAACCCAGTAACTCATTGTGGGACAGGACACACATATGCATTCCCTGATACGTTTCATTATCCTAGACTTACCTCCCCCAGACACCGCAGTCACTTCCAACAGAAAGCAGAGAACAGGCGAGCATCTTTGTTAATGGTTCTGTAAATCTTAATTCTTGGCAATTGTCTACTAATTGTTTTCTAAAACTAGAAATCTGACGGTGAGCTGTTTGCGCAGATGAACCAGTAGTAGGAGCTCCCTGGACACTGGGATGGACGAGGACCAGAGTCAGACTTCGATCCACTGCGAGGATTTTAAGGTGGCGATCTCTGGGGTTTATCCGGATGTGGAGAAAGCCTGCAGCGGGAAACTTTGAAGCAAGCAAGAGTCTCTGCCTTTCTACCTCCTGAGGAAGGCTGTTCAGAAAGCGCTCAGCTGACTAGAAAGACTGAATTTCACAACCTTCTGAAATCATAATAACAAAAATGAGTATTCCTCCATATGAAGGAAACCCATGAAGTTTGTGCATACTCCTGGCCAGAGTTCCCATAGAGTCCTTTGCGGACCAGGTTGGAGTCTGTACAGCATTGGAATGGTGATCTTGAAATAAGAGAGGCCAGTGTGGTCCTCAGACCCGGGGATGTAATGTAATACCACATTGGTAATGATGCTACAAGCTATGAAACTACAACTCACAGAAGCTTCATGCTTTAAAGAGAAGAAGAAGAAGAAGAAGAAGAAGAAGAGGAGGAGGAGGAGGAGGAGGAGGAGGAGGAGGAGGAAATGATGATGATGATGGAGGAAAAACTTTTTTCATTTAATTTTCTCCAGCCTTCAGAAAGTCTTTATTCCATTAAATGAAAGGGGTATAGAAAAACAAAAAGAGGCTTTCCTGAACTTTAACGTTTTCATAGCTCGGGCTTTATTTCCACCTTAAAATCTTTACCTGGCCATGATCTGTTGTTCCATTACTGGAGGGCAAAAATGGGAGGAATTGTCTGGGCTAAATTGCAATTAGGCAGCCCTGAGTGCGGCTGGCACCAGTTAACTTGGGATATTGGAGTGAAAAGGCCCGTAATCAGCCTTCGGTCATGTAGAACAATGCATAAAATTAAATTGACATTAATGAATAATTGTGTAATGAAAATGGAAGAGGAGAGTTAATTGCATGTTACAGTGGGTGTAATGCCTAGATAACCTTGCATTTAATGCTATTCTTAGCCCTGCTGCCAAGACTGCTACAGAACCTCTCTCAGCAGGAAGTCATTAAGGCTGTGAGTAGATAATGCAGGCTCAGTGAAACCGAAGTGGCAACAGTGTAACAAGACTTTCTTTCAGACCTTGTGTTTTCTGGGGGGTGGGGGGGGGAGGGCATGTTGAGGTAATTTGTACACATCTGAATGAAAACAGGAAACTCGCGGCAACTTCTTTGCAGTTTGTCCAGTCCCACAGATTCCTTGACGATTGTACAGACCTAGGTCAGCTCCTATAAAGAGAAGGAGGCAGCTTGAAGCTGTGCACTAGTTACAACTTAGTTTTGTTAACCACTCACTGTGCCAAAGCCTGCAAAAAAGGTTTCATGGCAGACTTAAAAGACTAGGGGAGACATGACCTTAGGACAGGTTCCTGGGCACCACCTGCTCCAACAGATAATCAGTTCAGGAGCTGTAACAGCTGCAAACACCCACCCTGAAACCTTCACTTAAAGCCCTGTGTAGTCCAGCAAACAGTGAACAGTAGACCCATTCTGGACCCTTGTCTTCCTCAAAGAGATTTCTCAAAAGATGCAAAAAAGAAAAGTCACAATATTTTTCTCTCCACTGACTGTTCTTGTCATTCGGGGTGCTTCTGGATTTCATGCACTGTGAAGTATTGGGGGTTTCTGAGGTTTGTTTGGTTTTGGGGTGTTTTGTTTTTGGTTTTGTTTTTTGGGGGTTTTCTTTTTTGTCTGTTTGTTTGGGGTTGTTTGTTTGTTTTGTGTTTGTTTTTTAGGTTTTTTTTTCTTCCAGGAGGAATCTGCTAAACGTCATGGTCCTTGCCTGGTATCTTGAGTATCCTGGAGCATACTGAATATTAATGCACATGTGGTTTAAAAGACCAGGCCAGAATAACGCCAGCCAAAGGGCTGGCTGGTAGCAGACCAGTCTGAAAAACAGTCATTTCTGCATGCTCACAAAATATATGTTGAAATCTCATTTGGAAAACCTCTGAGAACCACCAACAGTAGTCAAGATTTATTTGTTGGACGGGGACTCTCATTCTTTTTCAGGCTCATATTTCTGCTTTTGCAAATGCAGGTATCCGTACATATTTCAACCAAAGTGATTTTTGATTGAGAAATTATTTCATCCTCGGGGCTTCGTTTTGTTTGTTACTTTTTGATTTGCATGGAAATTTATTTTTCTCGTGTCATTCAGAATGGATCTTCGGCGTGGCTGGATGCGTGTCTTCTAGCTCTGATCTCCTGCTCGTATTCCCAGGTTTTGCTGGGCAGAGAGGAAATGTTGTGCTTGCATTTCTGGAATTCAAACAGTATAGCAAAAGGTGTTTATTCCATCAAGAAAATTCTTAGAAACAACCAAATCTCTAAACAAAAGATAGTCAGCCCAAATGGACAGGTTCTAGGCACTTGGATATATGTCTACACCATAATACATAACAACATAATGACTTAGCCAAGTTAGCAATAAAAAAAATATTCAATTCTAAGGCTAAGAAGGAAATAAAAATGAACAGGGGAGATGGTGGAAGGAGAAAACTTTTGTTGTCATATGTAATATTTTCCGTCTCTTCATAGGGATTCTCTGCTACCTCACGAGCTAACATTGGTAAAGGACATGCAGTACCAACACCATGGCAGTTCTCTGTCATCATCTTCACTGCTGTCAGTTCTGAGAGCACTGCTCTGATCACACCAGTATCCTTACTAATGAGTGTAAGACCACGCCTACGTCAGTGTGATGCCTGCAACAACAAATGTCTGGCCTTAGCCAACTGCCTACTCTAGCATGTCTCTACTTATTTCTACTTTGAAATGGCTGTTCCCTACCTGATCTCCCAGCTTGCGTGTCTAACCCTAGAAATTCTGTATATTTTCTTATAGGTGGTAAGACTTGTTTTATGACATTCGTATTATATGCCCCTGCAAGACCGAATAAACCATAGTGCTTAGTATATGTCTTCTATGATGCACACTAACTGTAAGATTTAAGTGCGAGGGTCAGAAAGTTATAATACAACAAAACAAACACAATGTTTGAAAGTAGTTCATTATAATGTACAGATAATATAAAAATGTGAACATACAAGCTGGGAGAAGATTTGTTTCCAAGTCTTGCAGGAGGTATTGGTACCATGTGATGTAAAAGCAGAAGGCAGAAGGAGGCAGGGGAACCACAGGTGGGAGATCAGGAATGGGGAAGAAGACCCAAAGTAGAGGGGGAAAGAGAAAGAAGCAAGAATGAAAAAAAAAACATAGTCAAACTTGTTACTCTGCATGCCAAGGTCAGAGACTTTAAAAGAAAGTGAATTCATCAAACTTTGCTCATCTTGAAGATGTGTTGAGAGTCTAGCAACAGTAAGTGAAGAGGATTTCCCACTATCTGGTCGTCATGCTGAACAATGATAAATGCAGGAGATGAGAAAGGTATTGGAACATGAACTACGTTCTCATAAGGCCCTCACTGACATGAGTCATTTGAGCACTGTCCTTTTGGTACAGGGATGGATACAACTTGTAGAAAAGAGAAGATAATTCATTAGGGTTTACTAAGCTAGAATCCCTCCCTCCCCCCCCCAAAAAAACCCTTTGATTCATAGACATAAAGAAACTTCCAAGTTGCTAAGATTAATGAAAGAAAGTGATCAAGACAAAGACTTCATTGCCAAAATGATTAGAATTTAAGAGGTCAAATGACTTGGAAATTGACTTTGCTGGTTCCTAGCTATAAGACATGGAGAGGAAATTTGGCCTCACTTCCTTCTGATTCTGGAGTGAAGGTGCCCAGAGCTCCCCTAAATCTTCTCTAAGACAATGCAGCTCACTTAATGTGAGTCACCATCCTCTGCACCTGTGCTGTTGTGCCAGCTTCCCTGTCTCTATGCATTTCCCCAAAAAGACTGCTTGAAGAGAAATCCAAACTTAGGTGATAGGCTGCCAAGTGTATCTCCTTGTTCCTGTTTTGTTCCTATTCCTGTTTTGTGGGGAATATAAAAGGGAGCTATGCAGTTAAAAATATAGCATTTGGTCTTTACCAGATGACTCCTTGTCTTTCTTTCTTTCGCCCTCAGCCCTCCGCCGATCCAAGGAACTCAGTCAGCTATGCTGGCGTAGCTGACAAGTGGAGGTCCCACTGAGATGGGAAAGATGAGGAAGATTGCTGATGGGCCATCTCCGAGGCGAGCATTAAGACAGAAGACGCATTGGGAATGAACTGAAGGTAAGTTTTCGGGGTAAGTAAACGCCATGGGTTTGGCACATAGTAAGGAGTTGCTGGCTAAGCAACTATCTACTCTTCTGGCTCAGCGGGGAACTACTGTTGAAGCTAGGGTTATTGAAGAATTTATGAAAGAATTACAAAAATTCTCAGTTTGGGGCTTTTGGAAAGTGGTTAGGGATGCCCTTGTCAGTGAAAACGAATTGGTTAAGGAACAAATTGAGGAGGCTAAGAAAACTCTTGGAGAAGTTCAGGAGGAATTGGCTAGCGAGTCCCTATGTGGATCTTCTTCCTCCTCTTTATCTACATCGGGGGATTTGTCTTCTGAGGAGGAGGAGGAACTCTTGGAGGCCATTGTAGGAAAGGAAGTGGGCTCCAGGAGAAAAGAGAGGGGGAGGCTGCAATCCCAGGAAAGTTTTTTCAGAGGTCTCACCTGGAATGGCCATGTACCATGGTCCCCAGCAGCCAGGTGCAGCTACCACACCTGCAGGAGGCAAGACTCCAGGCCAGCACGGGCCCTTTGTAGTGGCTGTCAAGCAGGAGCACAGTGAGGGTTCTCCAGCCTAAGAGAAGGGACCCCAGCAGGAGGAGCCAGTGAAGAAGCGAGGCTGGCCCAAAGGCAAGAAAAGAAAGAAGATTCTCCCAAATGGGCCCAAGGCCCTGGTCACGGGCTATGTTCCATTCCTGAACGAGAGGCAGGAGCAGATTTACACCTGCCACCCGGACCTTCCCTTTCCGGAGATCACCAAAATGCAGGGCATGGTGGCACACACCTGTAGTCCCAGCTACTCAGGAAGCTGAGACAGGAGGATCGCTTGAGTCCAGGAGTTCTGGGCTGTAGTGCGCTATGCCGATCGGGTGTCCGCACTAAGTTCGGCATCAATATGGTGACCTCCTAGAAGTAGGGTACCACCAGGTTGTCTAAGGAGGGGTGAACTGGCCCAGGTCGGAAATGGAGCCTGATCCAAAATCCACCAATACTGATAAGTGTGAGCCTTGATGCCCCCATGCCTGTCTTGATATGGTCCCTTTCTTTTTGTTTTGTTTAATCAGACCAGTGGAGGGCAGCGGCTAAATTGTTCTGCTGAGTCTTTTTTTCTAGCAAATTGTTGGATTGGACTTATGGTGATACCAGTGGAGTCTGATGGGGCTGAAGTTATCGTCTAGAAGCGACAGAAAAGAGATTTTTGGATCGTTGCCACCATTGCCATCGCTTCGGGGGCCACCGAGGGTGCAAGCATTGCCTTATCCAGCAACATACAAACTGCCCAGACATTGAATGAACTTTCGGGGAGGGTGCAGATGCATTGCTTTCTCAGAGTGATATTCAGTCTCATTTTCATATTGCCGTTTTAAATCAACAAATTGCTTTGGTTCAAGAACAAGTAGATTTTGTTATCCACCAGACATGTTAGCTATGATCCTTTCTTTCATGCCATTTGTGTTACACCCGTGCACATAATAAATGCTTCCTCCTCTGTTAAGTATTTGAATCAGTTGATTTCTGGCTCTTGGAATGCTACTTATTATAATCTTACTCGGCAGCTCTTTAATAAGATTGTATTAGTTAATAATACCAGAGTTGATCCTATTGATGGGTCATCTCTCTTGAACATGTTTCATCAAGTGGGAATGCTGGTGAAAGAGTGGGCTGGAGTTACTTCCTTGGCAGTTTTTAGCCTAATTTTGTTTTTTTGGATGTCTGTGTCGCCTTCGGGCACAACAGGTACAACCTCAAGCTGTTGTGTGAGGATTGGTGCTTTTACATGGTCAAGGGGATCCCTCTGCCCAAGTGTGGCTGACCATGTTACAAAAACGTAATTATTCACCTAGGCCAGAGCTGCGGCCAGGACTGCAAGGGAGTTTCCCTGAGAGACATGCCTGGCTGCATAGGGGTTGGTGTTGATACAGTTCCCCTCCTCAGGAAAAAGACACCAAGATGGGTATGACCATACCACCTCACTGTACAACAGCAGGGGTCTGGGGGTCATTACAATATCCCCATTTTTCACTGAGGGTCTGGTCTCTGTCTCCGCTCGGCCTCTAATTAAAAGAAAAAGGGTGAATTGTGAGTCACCATCCTCTGCACCTGTGCTGTTATGCCAGGTTCCCTGTCTCTATGCATTTCCCCAAAAAGACTGCTTGAAGAGAAATCCAAACTTAGGTGATAGGCTGCCAAGTATATCTCCTTGTTCCTGTTTTGTTCCTGTTCCTGTTTTGTTCCTGTTTTGTTCCTGTTTGTGTTCATGTTTTGTGGGGAGTATAAAAGGGAGCTATGCAGTTAAAAATATAGCATTTGGTCTTTACCAGATGACTCCTTGTCTTTCTTTCTTTCGCCCTCAGCCCTCCGCCGATCCAAGGAACTGAGTCAGCTATGCTGGCGTAGCTGACAACTTAAAAGTAAATATAAGTTGATGGAAATGTTACTGTATAGAACAAGTCCAAGATGGTCAGGCGACAGTCAGTGACTAAATCTGCAAGACTTCTATCTCATAAACTAAGTCCTTTTCTTGCTTTGCTTTGCTTTTGGCCGATATAATTTGTTATTTTATTTATTTACATTTCAGATGTTCTCCCCTTCCCAGTTTCCCCCCTACAAACCTCCTATCTCATTCCCCCTTCCCACTGCTTCTATGAGGGTGGTCCCCAACCCATCTACCCACTCCCACTTCACTACCCTAGCATCTTCCTACACTAGGGCATCCAGCCTTCACAGGACCAAGGGCCTCCCCTCCCAGTGATGCCAGATAAGGCCATCCTCTGCTACATATGCAGCTGGAGCCACAGGTTCCTCCATGTGTACTCTTTGGTTGGTGGTTTAGTCCTTGGGAGCTCTGAGGGGGTCTGATTGGTTGATATTGTTGTTCCTCCTAAATTGATTCTATGAAGCCACAGTTACTCTGATACCTAAACCACACAAAGACCCAACAAAGAGAACTTCAGACGAATTTCCGTTTATAAATATGGATGCAAAAATATTCAATAAAATTCTCGAGAACCAAATCCAAGAACACATCAAAATGATCCTTTCACCAAGATCAAGTAGGCTTCATCCCAGGGATGCAGGGATGGTTCAATATACAGAAATCCATCAATGCGACCCACTATATAAACAAACTAAAAAAAAAAAAAAACAAGCAAAAAACATGATGATCTCACTAGATGCTGAAAAATCATTTGATAAACAACACCTCTTCATGTTAAAAGTCCTGGGAAGATCAGGAACTCAAGGCCCAAGCCTAAGCATAATAAAAGCAATATTCAGCAAACCAATAGCCAACATCAAACTAAATGGAGAGAAACTTGAAGCAATCCCACTAAAATCAGGGACTAGACAAGGCTGCCCACTCTCTCCCTTTCTATTCAATATAGGACTAGAAGTTCTAGCCAGAGCAATTCGACAACAAAAGGAAGTTAAAGGGATACAAATTGTAAAGGAAGAAGTCAAGATATCACGATTTGCAGATGATATGATAGTATACTTAAGTGACCCCCAAAATTTCACCAGAACTACTACAGCTGATAAACTACTTCAGCAAAGTGGCTGAATATAAAATTAACTCAAACAAATCAGTAGTCTTCCTCTACTCAAAGGATAAATGGGCTGAGAAAGAAATCAGGGAATCGACACCCTTCACAACAGTCACACATAACATAACATATTTTGGTGTGACTCTAACCAAGCAAGTAGAAGATCTGTACAACAAACTAGGCTCTTTGCATGTGGCCCTATTTTTGTGTTATTCTTCTGTGTCACACTTTTTGGTCATTTTTACCTTTACATTTGATCCCCTCCCTCTTACCACCAAAATCCTTTTTTCCAATCGGTCATCCTCTACCTTCATGACTTGTCTTTCTTTGTTTCACTTTCTTGTTGCTTTGATGATCCACTGATATCAATCAGAGTATTTACATAAACGTGAGTTGGGGGTTATTTACTGGAACATGGCAACTTATCAGCGCCTATCCCACGAAAGAAAGTGGCACCCTTCCTAGGCATCTAGTAACTCAGGGAGGGGTGGGACCTCATGACCCTGTCCTCTTTCTATGATGAATTGTTGACAGACAGTCATCATGCAAGTCTTATAGGTCTTGTTCGGGTAACTACAATTGCTGTGCGTTCATGAGTGCATGGGCCATGTTGTGCCTAGAAGACATCTTCGCCCAACACATCTCTTATTCTTCTGGCTCTTAGATTCTTCCTACTCTGTCTCCCATGACTTTGAAAGTGATCGTATAGATGTCCCATGTGGGGGAATGCAATTGTCACTTCTTCTCAGCCCTTAGGCCAGTTCTAAGTCTCTGCATTAACTTGTATCTACTACACAAAAAAATGTTTCTCTGAGGTAGGATGAGAGCAGAGCACAAATCTATAGGTATAAGTGCACAGAAGACGCTTAGACATAGCATCCATTTAAAAAAAAATACTAATGCTCCCCGCCCCCAGTCCAGTGGTCATTCTTTCTGATGCAGACAGACTGAGCACAGTGACCTTACCTCTCCATGGGCAAATGGAGTCCCAACGCCTGTGCAGGTCTACAGACTGATCATTTCCTTCTTTTCTCTGCGACAAAGCCTGAGCTTTCTCTGGACTCCTCATAGCAGCTGGAAAGCAAAGAATTAATCTATATTTGATTTCAAATAACAGTATAATTGTTGATGATAATCATGATAATGAGGGCAGTAACTAAGACAGAAATCCACCTGTGAGTTATTCTAGTTTGCACATGAATTCAAACTAAAAGTTACCTCAGAGGTTTAGTGAAGAGAAGTTCCTCTGTCTGATCTTTAGAACATGGCAGCCCATGTGTCTAACCAACTCAATACAAATCTGGGATGATGCATATTTACAGGGGGAAAAAATTCAATCTTTCCTTCTCTTCTAATGTTTTGCCAGTAGATTATGGCACACACAAACTTTTGTTTGGACATTCAAGTGTTTTTTAACTCCAGCTTAAGTAATTAAGTAAATATGTAAAGTCACAGACCAGGAACTGTTGTGTGTGGAGCGTTGAGGGGACACATAAAGAGTAAATGAAGATCTTTGTGACTGCGACTTGGGCACATCAGAGAGATGGCAAAGCCTTCCTCTGGTCTGAATGTTAATGTTGATAGTATGGACTTCCATAGAACTAGCCTAATACTTGGGTAGAAATTTGGAGATGTATAAAGAGATGGATTTGTAAACAAGACAGTACATGATGCTTAGCATGGCTTCCTCAGAATAAATTCCACCAGGGTGATATGATGACCTCAGGTAATGGCAGACCTGACCTGGTGGATGGATGAGAAGAGGCCACAGAGATAAAAATAGGAAAGGATTCATGAGTGGCTTAGTTACTGTTCTGCTGCCGTGAAGACACCAGGATCAAGGTAACTGTTAGATAGGAGACTGTTTCATTAGGCCGGCTTCCAGTCCAGAGGTTTATTCCATTGTCATCATGGTGGGAAGTACGATGGCATGTAGGCAGACCTAGTGCTGAAAAGGACACAAGAGGTGCTACATCTACAAACATAGGCGGCAAGAAGTGAATGATGCTGGGTCTGACTTGAGCATTTGGAACTCCAGAACTCATCCCCAGAGACACACTTTGTCCAAAAAGGCCACACCTCCTAATCCATATCAAATAGCAACACTCTCTAATGACCTAGCTTTCAAATATATGTTCCTATGGTAACCAGCCTTATACAAAGCACCATAGTGTCAAATAGGGTACATTTAAAGGCAGCTTCACTCCTGTGACTTTGCAGTACATTGGTCAGTCATTACACGCAGGCTAAAAGCTCTGAGGCCTGTGCGTATGAAGAAGCTCATAGTAACTGACAATGCTTGATTTCATTTTGTCGTTTTTGAAGTCGCCTACCAATTTTTAGTCTGTGTGGTTTTACCACATCCGTTTGCTTTGTATATTCTCACTATCAGTTGGTATTTCAGACTTCTTAATTTTATCTAATATATTGCATTTGAATTATAATGTGTCGTACATTTGATTTTTATTTTCTCATCCCTTTTTATTTTTCATGCATTTTTTCCCCTTTTGCGATATGCTTGTTTAAGTATTTTAGCCATTTCCAATTTGGCTGACTGTTTCCTATTATAAAAATTCCTTATGAATTCAGAATACTAACATTTTGTTAATAATATGAAATTACTACTTTAGGCTTTGTGAGCCACATAATCACCATTATAGCAACGCTGCTTGTGTCGCCATCGTAGGGGAGTTGCCATGGACACTATTTATAGGAATAGAAATGATTGTGTCCGATAAAATTTTATTTCCAAAAATAAGGACAAATCACCACATGACAGCACCTGCTTGCAGTATCAGAATTTTGGAAGTAGAGGCAGAAGGATCAGGAATTAAATGTCATCTTCGGTTGTATAGCCAGTTTGAGGCCAGCCTGGGATACCTGAGAACCAATCTCAGAAAGCAAGCAAGCAAGCAAGCAAGCAAACAAGCAAGCAAGCAAGCAAGCAAGCACGGAAGGAAGGAAGGAAGGAAGGAAGGAAGGAAGGAAGGAAGGAAGGAAGGAAGGAAGGAAAGATAAAATAAAATAATAAAATAAAAAAAAAAACCAAAGCAGAAGAAGAGAGCTTGGTTCTGAGGCAATAGACTCACTCTTGACTTTTAAGGATGCGTGTAGTCTATAGTGTTCTGCAGAGTCACAAGGACTTTTAAAGAGGGAAGAGGAAAACTGTGTTTACTATAACACTAGCTGTTCCTTGATGGCTGAGCTATGACACCTGGGAGTGATAATCTGCAAACAAGGATGCATTCAACCAGTGCTGCCCAGAACTCAAGGCAGTGTTCTCACCAGCACATCCTCACTGTGAAACTCACTGCCCATCACTTAAGGATGCCCTCGCTGGCAAGATGGTCCACTGGGTAAAGATGCGTGCCGCCAAGTCTGGTGACCTTGTAAGTGTTCTTTTCTGACCTTCATATATAGTCTGTGGCATGCACACTTCCATTTACAACATGTATTAATACTTACAATAGTAATAAAATAAATTAATTACGTGTCCTTACTAAAACAATGAAAACAGCATCTTATTGAGACCCAACCCATACTTACATGTCTGCTTAATAACCCATGTCTAAATGGGTTGAGACTTTCTCATAAAGCACTTCTGCTCTGTTTTAACAAATGATGATTGTTTTAAGAAAAAGCACATCTATTATTTTTAAGTTGCCAGCTGAACTAGCCTTTTTTCTAAGAAACCACTGTTACTTCCAAGAACTGGGCATACAAACCATGTATTTTTCAGTTTGGTACATCAGACAGCTTATCAAGTTAAATAAATCATGTCTGTCACTTCAATGCACATTCCTGAGTTATTCACTATCACTATTAAAATATGAGCTTTCAAGTGAGATTTAGAGTTTCTATTTTACTACTCTTTGAATGTCACTGTTTCCCAATAGTTTTGGGGACGGTGAACTTTTAGCTGAGGTGAACAGTGGCTAGTCTGGGGTTTCCACATAGGACAATGAAATGTGTAAACATTTAATAGATCTGTGAAACTCATTCTACAAACATTATCCAGATGATCAATAAGTGATATTAGCAAATCTCACTTCTGTAAAGCATTTACCCAATCTGTAAGACATATCAAAGGAGCTCGGTGTGATACAGCATGACACAGCAACTGATGTGGACTCAGATTCTGGACTTGCCTTTGAGCACCTGCCACTTGTAGAGACTTGGCTGATATCAGAGCACAGTATTCACAGCCCTATCTTTCTCCAATGTATGTCTGTACGTCTGTATGCCTGCCTGTATGTAGGTACATCTATATGAGGTCATATGCTTTTCATGTACTTCAAATCAACAAATCACAACAGGTTGATCAGACTTCCAATAATGTGCAAACAAGTCAGCGTAATCTTTTTTTTTTTTTGGAGAGGAATACTTTTATTAAAATGTAAGGTTACTATATAATCAGCTTACTGTTTTAAATGAGTTAATAAATGTCATAAAATCATACTATCTAATCTCTATAAATATTAATAGTTATGATCCACATGAATAAAAGCTCTTTGGTACTCTTGATAATTTCTAATAAAAATATCAAATGGCCCTGAGATTTAAATGTTTGAGGTCTTATTAAGTTGGATATTTATGTCGTTAATTTTTAGCCTCTTTCCTTTTCCAGTGTAGTCATTCTGTGTTGTAAATGGTCTTCTCAGTCTGTTTTCCCTCACATCTAGTAAGTTTTAATATACACTATTGCCACTTTTACTCAGTTACAAGTAAGCTTTATGTTTTAACTATGATAGTTCTTTGATCTATGAGCAATTAGCTGAGCACTTTATTAATTTCCAAACATGTAGGAATTTTAATTCATCCTGTTAAGGATTTCTACTTTAATTTCAATATACTAAGACAATATGGTCTACGTGATACCAAATTCCCAAATATTTGTGGTTCACTGATTATCTTCTTAAAATCCAATATGTATATGAATACAATATGCATTATAATTATTAAGGTCGGATGTGTAGATGTATATATAGATGTATGTTTGTTGATGCTAAAAACAGAATGCAATGCTTCTACATCCTCATTTATGAGGTTTTGGATCACTAGTAATTAAAAGAGAAATGCTTCTGTCTTCCACCAAGATAAGAATTCTCTCCATTCCTCTTTCTAACTCTAGGAAGTTCCTTCCTACCTTCCTCTACCTGTCTACCCTCTACCCCATCCCACATTTCTCCATCTATCTATCTATCTATCTATCTATCTATCTATCATCTATCTACATATCCATCTATCTACCTACCTACCTACGTATCTACCTATCTACCTATATATCTGTCTACTTATCTAGCTATGTATCTATCTAAATATATCTCTCTCACCACTGACGTAGACTCTTACTATATGACTCATAGTCTTAAAAACTCACTACATGGCATAGCCAGGGCTCAAAATCACAGTTTTCTTCTTTTTTCATATCTCTATAAAATTTTATCAGGTCAAGTCAAAATCAGAATGGTTCTGGCAAAGTTAAACTCTTACAATAATATGACTAACAATCCCCAATGCTTTTTGGGTTACAGTTAGTTTTATCTTATCATAGTTCCTCCACATTTGTTGAAGTGATGCTTCACATTTG
>NW_021620537.1:1254494-1268563 GCF_004785775.1 Grammomys surdaster | reverse complement strand
CTCTGATTATGGTATATTTAGCTTGCTTGCATTTATTATAAGTAAATGATATTTCAGACTTGTGTCTTAGTTAGGGTTTTACTGCTGTGAACAGACACCATGATCAAGACAATTCTTATAAGAACAACATTTAACTGGGGCTGGTTACAGGTTCAGAGGTTCAGTCCATTATCATCAAGGCAGGAACATGGCAGCATCCAAGCAGGCATGGTGCAGGAGGAGGTGAGAGTTCTATATCTTCATCTGAAGGCTGGAAGTGGAAGACTGACTTCCAGGCAACTAGGGTTAAGTGTCTTAAGCCCACATGCACAGTGACAAACCTACTCCAACAGTGTCACACCTTCTAATTGTGCCACTTCCTAGGCCAGGCATATACAAACCATCACAATTTGTTTCTACTACTCTGTTTTCTATCTCTTTCGTCTTCTCATCATTGATTGTGTGCTTACTTACTATTATAGTCCATTTGTAGCAGACTTGAAGTGATGTGTTCTAATTCTGTAATTTGTAAGTAATTCTTGAGAATTTCCACACATGATAATTTCTTGAAGTATAAATGTTAGAATGTCTTATTTCAAATAAAATCTTAGAACACATACTAAGCGGAGCCTTATTTCTGACTTATTTGCCAGTATTGCCTGGTATTTTAATCTCACTTCTTTTATCCTTCACAAATTCAAAGTTATTTTTAAATCAACTTATATAGATACTATGCTTTTTAAGTCATTTAAGTGGTCAATACATCATTGGTGCACAGCTATTTCTGTGGAGATGATTTTTATATATTATCTATTATATTAGCTATAATCTTTAGAAGTTCTTCCACAGGTTTATTTATGATAAAAGATACTGATAAACAAGCCTTCTTGTACCCTAAATGTAGTTATTTTTGTCCTCATTTTTTTAAGAGACTTTGTTCAGTACACAGTTGTAGGTATACTGTAGAGTTATATGGCCATCTTTTTCTCAACCCTTGGAATATTTAGGTCTTCATTACTAGTCATATCATTTTTTACTAAGGTAAAGTCTGCTATTAGTACAGTTGTCTTTCCCTTGAGGATGATTTTCCTCTCTAGCTATTGCTTTAATTTTTCTCTGTCTCTAGTAATGTAAGTTGATTCTGACACTAATGGGCGTGGTCTTCACTCTTGTACTGGTTGAAACCGTGTTCCTTGTCAATGGACTCATCTCTGTTTTTTTTTTTTTACAAGTTCTAGGAAATCCCAAACACTTTGACTGCCGTAACTCTCTTATCCCATTTGTTTTGTCTCTATGACCCATGTTAGATGTCTGTTATACCTTCTCATTCTGCTTTCCAAATCATTCAAATTCTCTTTCATATTTCCTGTTTTTTAATTGCCTATTTTTCTAAAGGCCATTCTTAAATTTTTATATAATGGCTACAGAGAAGCTTCAGAAGTTAAAAAATGCTTGCTCTGAGTTACAAAGGCCAGAATTTGGATTTGAGCACCTTGTGTAACAAGCTTGGCGTCTCTGCAAATGCTTATAATCCCAGTTCAAAAGATAGAGACAAGAAGATGACTGATTGCTGCTGGGGTCCAACCTAGCTGAGACCAGAGCCCTGGGTTCTGGGGTCAGACCCTGTCTCACAGGTCTAGGCAGAGAGTAATAAAGAAGAACATCATATGACTTCCTCTGGCCTCTCAGAACCCATATACATATGTGTACATATACCATACAGACTCATACACACACACACACGAATAAACACATTTTCAAAGTTCTTTAGTCCTACCTTTCAGTGTTTTCTTTCTCCCTTGGTAACTTTCTAACTGAAATAATAATGTCTTCCACAAGTATTACATTTGAACTTCTGTCCTAACTTCCAAAACTTCCCATGGATTTAAGTTCTCGTGAAAACTTATTTATACTTGTGATATTTTCTAGAATGTTATATATGTGGTTCTTTTCTCTTATCCACCTGCTATCAGATATCTGAAGTCCTTGGGAGGACAGACGTTTGCTAATAGTTTGAGCTGGTCCTTATTCATTCAGGCTTGTTTCTAGACTACACTTAAATGACTTATTATGGACTGCACTTCAATGACATTCATCAATAGGATTAATAGAGAGATTCCTTGTTATAAAGATGTTTTTCAGTTGTTTTTCCTGGAGAAGTAGCACAGACACTTCATTCCTATCTGAGGATGCTGGGTTAGTTTAGATTATCATTGTAGCTAAGATCTTGGATAAAGCCTGGAGTATTTGAATAAGGAATTGATTGATCTCTGTAAGTTCTAAAAAGAACATTCTGGTTTCACATTTTAAAAAATGAGCAGGAAAGGGAAAGGCATGAGTCACAAAGTAGTTATGTTACTAAACAAGTGTTGGAGAGTTTTCTGATGCTTTGGTTCAATCAATAGTCTGTGAGTCCAAATGCTAAAGGTCCTTGTCCCCAATTTTAATTAATCAACCATTGGCCGTTGGAATGGAAAATGGTTGGGCATAGGGCAGGACACTTAGAGTTGCATGGGGTAGGATGCAGAGAGAAGACACAGAATCACCAGGATGCAGTGGGAGATGGAGGAAGATTGCTGCAGAAGAGAGACCCTATAAGCCAGTTGAGAATTTGGATGAATAGTTACTGGCCACTTCCCCGGTTGGGCCTGGGGTAGCAGGGGAAGGTTTAGGAGCGTCCAGTGTTTGAGTTAGCCAAGACATTTTAAAAATAATCTAATATGTGTGTGTATTTCATTCATGGATCCAAAGATAGCTCCTGGGCAGGCAGGCACATGAGATCCCCCTGAAGCACAAAGTGATGTAGCAAAAACTCACCATTACAAACAAGGAGTTTCAGTAAGAAACTCAGTAAGAACTGTGCTGATCTAGGAAGAAGCACATTGAAACGGGAGGTGAACAGATGGACTCAAGATCACAATAGGGTTAGATATGTGTTGGAGAGAGGATCTTTGTGCTTTAGCTATATAAGAATCAACAGAATGCAGAAAGAAAAAAAAAATTCCCCTGGGCTCCTAGCTATGGTAATGATGAGTCCCATACCACCTTTGTGAGAGTGGCAGAGCAGTTAGAGGTCAACTACCTAGGAGGGAAGTAGATGAAGGACTAATGAGGCCAACATGCACAAAGGTCACCTGGTGTACTCTGACTGCTCCAAGGATGAAATCAAGAGAAGGAGAAGCTTCACTTACATCAGTGGCACAGGTTGACCATGAATGAAAGAAGTGTGTACATTTGGGAAGGTAGTGTATGCTTCGTTGTGATTGTCTTCTTTAGAGATAATGTGAAGGAAACATTTGGCTTACTAGGGTCTGGAACTTTCTTGTGACCCCTTTTTCAATTCTTGTAATGATACCATGGGAGAAAAGAAGCAATTGTTTGTGTTTCTAATTCAAAACTTCCTTTAGAGCTGAGTGTATGGCAGTGTAAGACTGAAAGCTTCAGAAGCAGATGCAAAAAGATAAAGAATTAATAGCCAACCTGGCCTAAAGAACAAGAGACAGCCCTTCAAAACTAAAAAAGCAAACAAAAACAGACAATAAAACTTCTGGGGAAAAAAAAGCTTCCCCAGTCTTCCACAACTACATTTGGCAGAAAGTAATATCATATGTGGGGGCCTGGGAAAGAGCAGGCATTTACCTTTTCCGAGGTGATATTTTTTTATTCTACATTATCTTACTCATAAATGAGATTTCCATTATCACAGAACTCATTTTGTTGCCTAAAATCCAAACTATTATGCAGCCAAAGTTTAATTCTCTGCCTTAATGTTCATTCCAACTTAATTTTACAGATCTTCCTATTCTCCATTAATCTCCTTACCCTAGGCCACTTGAAGGCTTTGAGCACTCACCATTCCAAGCTCCTGCCTTCACAGAGCACAGCTGGACAGACCTTTCTTCAGTCTCTTCCTGTTCATATTTTCTTTGTTCTTGTGGTTGAACTAGGTGCAAATACTGTAGCCTTTTAAAGACAGAATGCTCTGGTTCCTACCTGAACCCCAGGACTACAAGTCTATCATTCTATTGTCTCTGAGGAATTTTCTTATGGGAACCCAGAGTGATTATCACCTACTGGAAGCAGAGTACAGGAGGACTACACCTTACAGTTTACTTTATAGTTTTACTTCTTGTTTATCTGGCTTCCTTTGTCTCCAAAAAGCTCCAATAAATATAAATGAGCCAACAAGCAAGAGCTTGACTCTTCATGCCCACATGAAAGAAAATACAAAAGCACCTTTTGCTTCATCTCCAGTCAGGTTTTGTTTGGCAAGCATCAACTTTTTCTATAGGGTAAGCCTGATAGCTCTTTGTATCAAAGCCAGACACATTAGCATACCCTAATACAGCCACCACTAATCTACAGAAAAGAAAGGATTTGAACTCAGTTTTTCCAGTGCCAAGTCTAGCTTTTATTTCACTACAGCATCTATACCAGCCATCCATGGCTCGTTTTTAGTTTAGTCCTATAAATAGCCATACTTAAATATTAGTTGGATTTCTTCCATGTCATAGAAAATACCACCTGTTGTTTTGCCATATGATACAAGATGGAAGTTTAGTGACTTACCATATACTAACAGAAGTAAGTGTTCTTAAGTTGGATTGTTCATTTTTTTATCTTTTACCCATTTTAGCACATCTATTTTATTTTTAGTGGATTTGTAGAACACTTCATTAACCTGATAATGTAGAATTTTTAAAATAACTTTGGCTTTTTTCCTGCCCTTGGGTTAAAAATGCCAATAGTCTTGGGCTACTGTTCTATGACAATGGGGGCTGTACATGTGTCCCTTCTTACTTAGAAGTAGGTAGGAAAAAGCAGATGATTACCAGGTGAAAGACCTAGTGATATCCTAAAGTGACTCGGAAAGGAAGCTATCTTTTGATACCGTCTAATACAGAGAGTTCTGGAAGTGAACTGAACAGTTCTTTGGAGACTCTGGCTCTCTCCCTTGCTGTTACTCATGGTAACAGATAGTTTTATGTTGGACTGTGGTTGACTGTAGTGATCCAGTGACAAGTAAGCTCCCAACAGGTCCCAGAGAAAACCTAACAACAGGGACAAGATCATCTGTGGCTCAAGGTGACCATGTCCCCTACATAAACTTCCTGTCACGGAGCTGTATTAGAAAACTGGTTCCAGTTTACCCTGTGACTGCAGGAAAGTCATATCTACCCACGATGCAGTAGTCTTGAATCTAAAGTAAAAATACATATGAATTAAAGATCTATTACCTTAATTTCCTGGGGTAAGGACAGATGCCCCAGCCCACCACCACACCTCCATCACTGTATCTCTAGGCAACAAAGGCCCAGTCTTCAATAGCGACATCTTGTGGCTAAAGTATGGAATAGTCCCATCTTGCTTTAGAGGGTATTAATCCTCCAGCACTGTACTTCTGCACACAGGGAACAGGATGACCCTAACAATGAAACACACACCTTCAAAAATAAATTCAGTGAGAAGTCAAATAACTGAAAAATCAAAACTGACATTTTATTGTACCATAATTGTCTGAAAAACATTCTTATAAGCAGTGACTGTTTCATTGATAGATTTTGATGACCAATTTTAAGACTTCTTTGTCCCCTTTACTCTCAGTTCCTCTTTTTAAGTCTAAAAAGTTCATCATTCTAAACTATTAACTTTGTCCAAAAAGTCTATCATGTCTTGCTAAAACCATTGAAACAGGCAGTTTCTTTCTATTCTATCCTTTGATACCCCCCCACTCTGACACTTGTATATATGCATACATGTGTATGTCCAAGTGTGTGTGTGTGGTATGTGTGTGTGTGTTTGCATGTGAGTACATAAGTGTATGTGCATTTGTATGTGTATGTGCATGGGGGCATTGTGTGTGTGTGCGTGTGTGTGTGTGTGTGTGTGTGTGTGTGTGTTTATGTGTGTGGTTTCCATTTTAAAATTTTCCTCTATCCCAGTTTTTTTATTCTGTGTGTGTGTGTGTGTGTGTATGGGGTGAGGGAGGGGCATGCATGAAGGTCAGAGGGCATCTTTTAGAGTCAGCGTCTCTTCTTACTCAGTGAGTTTCAGGGATAACACTCAGGTCATCGGGCCTGTGCACCAGCACTTTTATCCACTGAGCCATCTCACAGGCCTGGAGGTTCAGCTGTGTACAATGAGCAAGTCATTTTTCAAGATAGGTAAAGAGTTTTTCCTCCAGTCAGCAAATGAGAATTTCATCTTTGCACACACTCCACATTGTAAGTTAGGCCACTCCTAGAGGCCTGTGTTGCTGTGGCTGTTTTATTTCCCTGCTTACAGATCACACGGACAGCTGATGATATGCATATTGGTGATTTTATGTTGTTTGCCTATTTCTTTTATTTTAAAAGTTTTCTTATCTTGCTGTTTGTCCTGTGGTTGTTCAGCGTGGGGTCTGGATACAAATGGTTTGTCTCATATTTCCTTACGCGTGCATGTGTAGATACAAAAACATAAACACCTCAGCCTGTGCTTCATGTCTTCCATTCTCTTAATGATGTGTATTCATTGGGAGATGCTTTCCATGACTTATTTAAGAAATCCTACCCCTTAGGATCATGATGGGATCATAGTAGCAGGATATTTTTTTTCTAAAATTTTACTGTTTTATATTTCAAGAATTCTAATAACTCCTGAGTTTTACTTTTTCTCTTTCTTTTCAGACAAAGCCCATGTAGCCCAAGCTGGCCTTAAACTGTTTATTCTCCTGCTTCCACCTCCCAAGTGTTGGGTTTATAGGCACATGTTAGTACACTTAACTCTTCAATTAATTTCCTGGAGATGAGGCCTCAACATTTACTTTTGAATTTCTCTACTCTGGGTAGATTGGTAGAATCAGTGCCAGGGTCTTATTCAGTTACTGACCCTTGGAGGCAAGAATTAACCATTGTTCTACACACCAGGGCTGCTCCAGGAAGTTGGCACGTTTGCCTGTTTACACGTGGCCCGCCAGGTCGTCTGAGGCACAACCATTTCTGCAAGCGGCTGACAACTAGCAACAATGCTGTGCTGGAGGGGAGACTTTCTACTTTATTAAAGTAGAATTACCAGACTTTTCCAGGGAGCCTATGCAGTCTCATAAGTCTTACCATTCCTTCCACATCCCTCATTTTGCTTATTTTCTAATATGATCTCCGAGATCTTCAGTGATTCATCCAGTCAGCCTGTTTTATCAATCCCAGGAAAAATCTTGTTCACTTCCTGGCTCTCTTAAAGGATGACAAGGAAGGGAAAGCTTCCAGTGGATTCTATCTTCTCACAATCCCTGTCCTATCACATATTGGAGGGCAGGGGTTTCGCTGAGTCTAAACATGTCATGTATTATAATGCCTCTGTATCTGTCATCTAAAACTATAGCTTTGCCAATATGTCCATATACCTGTTAAAGATGATTTCATCTTTTGTAACTTTAACAGAGGCACCCATATTTTTTCCTGTTTTTCTTTTCAAGTCTTTCATCTTAAAAAGTTTAAAGACAGAGTATTTCTTCACAGACTCATGTTTATATGAATGCCCGAACTGGCTCTGTTCTTGAGGGGCAAATGTAGACACTGAGTTCAGCTTATTCATTCTGGTTTATCATAATTATTATTCCCTCATTTAAAAACGAAAGAAAAGACTCAGCATTGTGAGCAGTTTCTCTGGGGCTCCCTCATGACTTCCTCGCTGCCACCATGGCAGATTCTCTGTTCCTCCAGTCGCCAGTGGAGATGGGGCTGGCTAGAAAGTCTCACCCTCCACCCTCTCTCCTCTGAGAAGTTATGATCTGCTTTAATTATGGTGGATACTCTGGCAGCCCACGCTTCTCCTGGGCTTTTGTATTCCCCCTTCAATGCCATACTCACTGGGGTTCTTTCTGTTAATTCTCCCAAATTAGCTCTCTTGACTTCTAATGCCTAATAGGAAATCTCACATTCTGGTTATGAACTTGGTCCCACCAGATTTCAGGAAGCTGTATATTCTCTCCCTCACTGGGGTTGCTCTGTATGGCTTCCCAGGCTCCTCCCCAGCCTCATACTTTGCTCTCTCCTGCTCGTAGAAGGTAGAAGAATGTTCCTTCAGGGGAAGGGGGAAGTGCTGTTTTATATAACCAGACAGATCTTGCTTTCGCCCCTCTTTTGTACTAGCTTTCCAGTGAAAGGCATGGAAAAGATTGATGACTACGCTCTTAAACTGCTGACATTTCCACTCTGCACACTAATTTTTACTAAATTCTACAACATAATGCAGGTTGACAATGAGTTGATCTCAGTCCTTTGGCCACCACTGTCACTTTCTATGACATGGAACACCATATGGTAAGGGATGAGCAGAGGCCAATGCCATGTTTTTATGTCTTTCTCTATCAGTGATGCTATAAATGCATGACTGCAAACACACACACGCACACATGGGTAAGAGAGTGTGCATGTACGAGAGAGAGAAAGACACACACACACGCGCACGCACAGAGAGAGAGAGAGAGAGAGAGAGAGAGAATACAAGTATCTCTTCCTGAACTTTGACTTAATCATTTCAATACAACAAGTCAAAGAAATATTCATAGGCCTTTTTATGAAAGTAAAGCTTTCAGACTCTGGTGTTTATGTCTGATGGCACTGGTTTCAGATATCTGTCCTTGGATGGGGAGATACAATTAATCCCCTACCTGGGGTAAGTCCAAGAATTTCTCATTATCATCCTTTGCATTCACTCTGCTCTCTGCTCATTGCTGTGTCTTGCAGTCAGAGAAAGCACAATCTTGATGGACTGAAATGTTAGAAAGGAGTGCATGGCTTCTATAAAGAAACATCTAGAAATACAGTAAACATTAACTGGAACTTCCTCCAGCCACTCAACATCATCACCAAGGGTGGCAGTTTGAGCAAGACAGGGTCCTATACACCCATACATCTGAATGTCTGGTTTCCAGATGGTGGGCTGTTTAGGAAGGATTAGGAGGTGTGGCCTTATTAATAGAGGTGTCACTGGGAGTGAGCTTTGAGGTTTCCAAACTCTATACCATACCCAGTCTTACTTTCTCTCTGCTTTCAACTTACAGATGAAAAGTAAGGTTCCAGCCATGCCTGCCTGACTACCTGCTACCATGTTCCTGGCCAGGAAGTACATGGACTCACACTCTGAAGCCCATGAGTTAAATACTTGCCTTACAAGTTGCCTTGGTCAAGGTCTCCCTTTACAAAAATAGAATAGAAACTAAGGCACCAAGTATCTTCCCTTTTGCTGTGTATTTCCAAGATGCCATTTTATCCTGACTAGTATGGTGTCAAAACTGTCACCAAGGAAGAAAAGAGCATTCTGTCAGCATTCCTAGCCAATACTGGTACTTCCCTGACTGGACCAGTTTGGGTCAAATAATCTCTTCAAAATTGCTGACTAGTGGGAAGAAAGAATTTGTTGGATTGTTCTCAATCACATGCTATAACCCTTTTAAAGCAGTAAAAGTTTCTACTTGTAAAGATGCACTGACTTCATAAGAAGAGAATCATAGTTATGAGAAAGTAGAAGAAAAAGATGTATTCTGAAGATAGCACCAACAATTCACTCTACAAAACAACTTGACAAAAAAAAAAAAATGCTGACCTTCCACAGTCGACAAGGAGCCTTCTACCAGCCCCTCTTAATGGCTGGTCTTACTTTTAGAGGAGAAAACACAAATGTAACTCTCTCTCTCTCTCTCTCTCTCTCTCTCTCTCTCTCTCTCTCTCTCACACACACACACACACACACACACACATACACACACACACAAATTCACACATAAAAGGAAACTCCTGGCTCATAACAAGAAGGTACCTAAGTACTTGGAAAACTAATTTCAATTTTCTACTCATTTTTCTCCAATATTTAATGTTATTATTAAAGACAAATCGACATGACATTAAAAGTTGTCCAGTTGTCTAGTTGTGAGCTCCAAGTTTATTTAATTTTTACATATTTTAAAAATCTCTGTATCACAGAGAAAAGACTTCTAAATACCTTATGTGGATTGAGTGTCACATGACTGTGAAAGCGAACATTTTTCTGCTATAGAAGCTTAATGTCCTTGCAGGCATCATCA
This sequence comes from Grammomys surdaster, assembly GCF_004785775.1. NCBI lineage: Eukaryota > Metazoa > Chordata > Mammalia > Rodentia > Muridae > Grammomys > Grammomys surdaster. The sequence goes on along the minus strand of NW_021620537.1, from coordinate 1,258,518 downwards.
AGGGGTGTAGACAGGATCTCCTGTCATCGTTCAAGGGGTGTAGACAGGATCTCCTCTTTTGGCTTTTCCTTGAGTTGGTAGTCCCTTAAAGTATAGTTTTAAGAGATAGGTCTTGGGAATAATGGGTGATATGAATGAGATATCCTTGTCACTGTTCCCTTAGCAGGGTCATAGGGACATAGATGCAATATGTTCAGGGAGTCTATGAATCAGTAACTCTTCCCTTCTTCCCATCCATCTGTCTTTCTCTCCTTCCGTTCTTCAGTTCCCCTCTTCCTGCCTTTCTGCCACCCCCTTCCTACCTCTTTCCTTCCCCTCTTCCTGTCTTTCTCCCTTCCTTTTTCCCTTCCTTTCTCTCTTCCTTCTTAACTTTCCTGGTGGAGTTAATTTTTTTCTTCATTATTCTGTCTTACCTCAGATATTTTTATTTGATCAGAAAGTTTGATAATCTAAAGTCTATGCTAAGCTGGACTTAGACCTTGGAGATACTTTCAACAGACATTCACAGAACTGAATGACTTGCTTAGATCACTCAGTTACTCGGTATAAGTCAAATACAATCTCTCCCTCCCTCTTTCCTCCTCTTCTCCTCCTCCCCTACACCTCTCCCTTTGTAGGCTTGCAATTTTTTTTCTCTAAAACTACTTCATTTAGGGTTCTTAAATGAATTAACCACCCTTCTAGCCTACCGACCAGAGGTTAATAAGAAGAGGGGTTTGTAGGCCTGTTTAGTTGTAGTTCTTTGGGGAAATCCATTGTCATTGTCAGGATACCAGCAGTCCAGTTCAATAGCAAACACCATACACAAATCAGTAGCAGCACAATCCAACAGAAACCTCAAGGCTCCACCAAATTGGCATGAGTCAGCAGAAGGAGCCAGAAGCAGCTGGAAGAACCCCAAGAACTTCTTTGGTGTGCTTCTGTCTGTGAAGTGAAAACCAACGAAGACCAGTGAAGAAGCAAAACCAGCAAAGCATTGCATAGCCAGCAAAGACCGGTGAAGACCAGTGAAATGTTGCCTTATGTAGCAATGTAGCTGTCTGTGAGGTTCTACTTATAATCTTTCCAAACATCATGCACCCTCTCTGCTTCAGCAAAACATTACATGCCCTCTAAAGTGTCTGCTTCAGCAAAACATCCTCTCACAAGAAAGCTTCCAAAACCCATCACATTGACACAACGAATTTCCAAAGAAAACAGAAATTTCTGATTCACTCCCTTACAGGTTCAAGTCCAGGAATGAGTGGCACCTGTGATATCTCTCTGATGTCACAGTGTTTGTTGAAATGAAAAGTGGGGTGGGGACATGATTAAAAAGAGAGAGGGAACCAGGGCTCATCAGTTTCTCTTCTCTAAGAATAACATTAATTTATAGATATCTTTTCATAATTATGAAGGACGTTGTCTATGTCTCATTGTTGCCCTGGTTTTGTATCACCAATCAACTATAAAATTGACCAGAACAGACCAGGTTAGATCAGAGGACAGGAAGGAACCAGAAAAAAATGACCCGGTTTCATGGCTACAGTGAACATTCTCATTGGAAAACACTATAGCTTATTCTGCTATTCCCAAAGGCTCATTATGAAGGCTTCCTATCCAGGGCTCCAATCCAGGATAGGGCAGAAATAACTAATAAGTTTGAGAAGTTACCAACATTGTTCTTTGTGCATATACATTCCTGATGCCTTGAAGGTACTGTCCCTTCTAGACAGCTTGCATTCTAGTGCCTTCAAAAATATCCTAGCACTGAAAGATTTCCAATCATATCTATCTTGCTTCCAATCATATGTGCCAAAAAACCTGACATTCTTCAATTCTCAACATCTTAAAGATATGGAGTATATAGATAATTTTCTGCCTTGACAATTAAATGTGTTTTCTTCTTAAAAGATGTACTTCATATTTGGCTAGCTAATGGCAAATATTTGTTCTGGACATCCTATAATTTATTATTCACAGTGTAGTGCTTAGAGGTTTTATGAGTCACAAGACTAGTTATAAACTATCCACTCTCAGCAGTCAGTAGTGAATGTTCTCCTAGGTAGCTTAGTTTTCTGGAGAACCAAATGTGGCTGACTTATTTTTAAAAGAATCTTGGGAAGAATCTTATACCAGAGGTTCTGTTATATATGAAGTTTCCTAACTTAATCAAATGAGACACATCTGAAAGGAAAACTAAGGCTTCTTAAGTCGTGAGTTGAAAGGAATGGAAAGTCTATGTGTAAGCTTGCCACCAATTACCCTTAACTCCAAGGCCAGAAGTCAGCTCTGCTCTTCGAGTTTGGTCCTCCAGGTGTAGGGCTAAGGGGGAAAGGTGACAGTATGGAGGACCATTTACTAAGCAGGCATAATCACCTGAAATGTTGACTCTGTGTCATCCTAGAATTGATGGCAGCCAGAAGGAAGCAAACATGTTGTGCTAACTCAGGCAATGACAGCTTCCTCCAGCTACTCTGTACAGCAACCTCCTACAGAAGCTGTAAATCTCACCTCTCTGTTGAACTAATGAGATGGTGTCACCAGGGAGGGGAATGACCTGGGGGCCCAGCGAGCAGAAGGCAGTCTTTGAAGAGGCTGAAGGTTTCATCTGGAAACTGAGCTAACCTGGAATGTAGAATTGCTTCTTGTGGCCAAGGTCATTCTTCCTCAGCAGCAGGAGAAGTGTACCCACAACAGTGGGAAGGGAAGTTGGTTGTCCTCCCATTAGTGGGCTATCTAGTAGTTGCTTCCTGAGCCAGAGAGCATTTTTATTCTTGTTGTTACTGTTTTGTTTCTCAATTGATTCATTTAACCAACAATTATTGACCACCTAAGCACTATAGGCTCTAGGGGTATAGAGATGAATGAAATGTATGTCCAAGGAATTTGCATTCTTGTAAATAAAAGAGCCATGGAAACAACTACCATGACAATGAGACAATAGCCTTAAGAGCAAAATGATGGTCTAATAATGATCAACAGCAGGAACTGAAATAATACCCAATGGATCTCAGACTCTAAAGCATGATGTGGAACCTGATTGATGTATGGACTCTAAAAGTGATTGAACCAGAGACCATGACCTCAGGTGGATATTACTTTACTAAGTGCAGAAAACACAAGTCAGATAACAAAAGAACAATCTCCAGGCGTGACTCTTGGGCCTGCACCTTTCTTTTCAAGGTTGCCTCATCAATGGTTGAACTACATTGTTAAAATCTCTTTAGCGAATATAAGCTACTTATTTTACATTGAAATTGAACCCCTGGGCATCCTTGCACATATTCTTAATTAATTAATTTCTTCTTTCATTAAGCAATAGATCATAGAAGATGACTTGAGGATAAGTATAGAATGAAGCGCCTGGATCAATTATAAATTATCAACTTGGGATGCCTGGCTTTCCTGCTTCCATATTCTGGAGTGTCCCCATCCCCTTAACAACACACACAGTCACCATTGGTAACTATGTCGCTGCTGAATGAGATCATTCCTCCAGCATGGAATTTAACTTTTAAGGAAAATCATTATGGTGTTTTCATACAGGTAAAAATCAGAAGAAACATAAAATTAGGAGTAAGGTTAATGTATACAAATGAATCTAGGTGGAATTGGAGTAGGCTGTAAGACATATTATCTGTAGTTGCCTTGACAGGGTAATACATCTCCAGGGGGATAGGAGGATCTCACTAAATACTTAAAGGGTAAAGAGGACTAACAGAAAGTAAGAGTCAGCAAAAGAGTGGCCTTTGTGTACAAGTTTATTGTTTACTGGGACTCTAAAAGGCAAAACATATACATCATGCATTTCTTTTTGCTTGTTTAGTATAAAAGGAGGTTCAAAAGAAGGAAGAACCTTACCATGTGCTTTCCCTGAGCAATGCAGCTACTACTTATAAGAACTGTAATCCAAAGTTAGGCCTGCACTGGTTTATTCCTGACAGTTTGATATATCATGCAAAACCTTCACTACTTAACATGTCCTTTGGCAAAAATGTGTGTGTGTGTGTGTGTGTGTGTGTGTGTGTGTGTGTGTGTGTGT
>NW_021620537.1:1247974-1254484 GCF_004785775.1 Grammomys surdaster | reverse complement strand
TGTGTGTGTGTGTGTGTGTGTGTGTGTGTGTGTGTGTGTGTGTGTGTTGGTGTGCTTTTCCTGTCTGATATAAATGCACATAAAATAAAAGAGGGCACAGAGGAAAATGAACATTGTTGTTTGAGAAAGAAAGGTGAAGTGGCTCCAAATACTCACTTCACTTCTAAATGGCCTATAAGAAATAAAGTTCTTTCCCACTCTTATAGTAAACTCCAGTGAGTAATGATGCAATCTCTATGTCTCTGTGTTCTTGCAGGAGAAACTCAGCAAGGAAGGAACGCTGGATGAAAACCCACTGGCGAAAGCTATGCTGTTTTGTTCTCAACCGTCTCTATTCTTAGTGAGGATCTTAAGAACTGCAAGTCTTCTGGAAGTATACTGAAGATAGTAATGTTGAGTTTATAGAATACACACAGTAGTTAGTTAGATTACCCTATTGGCACACTATATTTTAGTTAGTAATTATCCTCTCCTTGCCTCTAGTGAACCATGCTGCTCTGAAGTTCTACAGAGTAGATCTAGTCCAACAGTTCCCCCATTTTCAGTGGTAGTTAGTAGTTAGTAGTAGAAACTTCAGTCAGCTGGTAGTCAAAATAGTCAGCAACCAATATATGTCAACTCCAATTGGAACAGATTACATGTATGAACATCCATGAACAAGGTCTATATACTAAATGTCAAGTCCCTCTCAACTCAGATTCAAACCAGGCTTTCAGGTTGTTTAGAGTAAAGATAATAATGGAATGAATGCACACATATGCACACACATACACACAACACACAAACACACACACACATATATACACATGCATACACAGACACACACATACACACAAACACATACACACAAACACATACACAACCATACATATACACAGACATATACACACATGCTCATGCATACACACACTCACACACATACACATATATACATACACACTCACACAAGTACATACACATACACACACACACACACACACATGAACACATACCAGTCTGAACAAACACCTAAAGTTTTTTCTTCAAAGGAAAACAGTCTCCTCAAAAGGATAATACATTTACTTAATGTTTTATCATTGCTGAAAATACTTTAAAAATTCCTCTTGGAACTGCCTTCAAGGTCAGCTTATGAACCAAAAACAACAACAGAAAAGATAGTTTTGTGTTTTTTATACTCACAGTTCATTTTTGACAAATTCATAATTATAAGAATAATTATCCTTGATCTGAAAAAGTGCTCAATGCTTTCTGATTCTTTCCAAATTAAATCATCCACATTTTTCAACACAAAAGCGTCAAGCTAAATAGAAACATATAAACAAGTATGATATGTGTTTTAGAAGAAACTTGGAAAACAAAACCATACTTTTCATGTAAAATTTGTTTTTTTTTAATGCAGTATAGTAAAGACACTTAAGAAACATTATTTTCCATTGTCAACCTTTGAGTTGTGTGCATTGGACACAGCTTCTTCCTGTGGTTTGAATGTTTGTATACCTTCAGAATTCATTCTAAACTAAACCCAGTCCCATAGTAGTAAGAGGCAGCGCATGTAGGAACGACAAGGTCATGGGAGTTCTGCTCTCATGCCTTTGGAAAAGACTGGAGGAAAACAGTCTGCCTTTACCCTCTCAGCAAAAATGAATCCTTTTAACTATGTGACATCACATCCATCCCCTTTGAACCACACATCAACAGAGCACCATGACAGGAACAGAAAGAACCCCTCCCCAGACACTAAATCTACTGTGCTCATCTTGTTCTTGAGAAGGTACCAAGTATCAGGTATTTGTTTTGATGGCTTCAGTGAGCTAAAGACACCCTCTTAACCAAGCTGCTGTTCTGATAACATGACCGCATTCCCCTACATTCTACCTTCCACTGGACTGAGGGGTTGGTGTCTAATTCCAGAAAGCCAGTCTTCAGGCTGGCCCATATCTATAGCCTTGTAAATCTAAATTTTGTGATAAGAATTAAGAGATTAAACACAAATTTTCCAGAAACTGAAAATTGAAAAGTTGTAAAATGACAAGAGAGAGGTCACGATGAACAATGTAAAAGGATTGAAACTCATGGAAAATGGAGGCAAGGGAATGGAACACTGACACAACAGACACTTCTCCGTTGCCTCTGCCACACTGATTTTATCCTCAGCACCAACTGTGGTGTTGTACAACACAAGACTCTGCCTAGGTCATGAAACACTGATGCGGGCTAAGCCAACAAACCCAGCAGGAGACAGTGACTGGTTTAGTGGTGGGAATTGATCTAATAACTAGAGTGAACATTAGGACTTCAGCTAGAAATGCCGAAACTATATTTGGTCTATATTCACAGATAGATATGAGAAAAGTGAATTTTTAAGAGCCAATAAATTGTGTTTGCAGTGGTTTGAACAAAAATGGCCCATAGGCTCATAGGGAGTGACCCTCTTAGGGTCGATGGCCTTTTTGGAGGAAGCATGTTACTGGGGGTGAGCTTTGAGGTTTCCAAAGCTAAAGCCAAGCTCAGTGCTACTCTCTCTTCATGCTGCCTGCCAATCCAGATGCAGAACTCTCTGCTCTGTCTCCAACATCAGGACTGTCTGTATGCTGCCATGCATGAGGTCCATTGTCATTATCATGACAATAACGGACTAAACCTCTGAACTGTAGACCAGGACAAATTAAATTCTTTTCTTTCTAAGAGTTTTCAGGGTCATGTCTCTTCACACCAATAGGAGTCCAAATTATTACCTAACTTGGTACCAGGAACTGGGGTAGTGCTGAGATGGACCTGATCTTGCAATAACCACATTGGCAAAGGAGATTTCAATACAGCCTCGTATTGACTGTGACATGTAGTCTGGAGTGGCCAGCCTTGTGCAGATTAATTATGAAAAGGAGCAAGCTTCGAAAGAAAAAGGTACAAAATGTACAGTTTGTGAAACAAGGGGGCTCCAGGAAGTTTAGTAGTGCTAAGTCCTGAGTTCGAATAGATAAACAGTTTAAAGAAAAGCCTGGCACTAAATGGAATAAAGAGAATTGTGACCTCAGGCATCACCCCACCCACCCAAGCTTACAACTTATTAAAGGGGATTTTTAAAAAAGCTTTGCATCAGTCTTGATTGTGCATGCCTTTTAATCCTAGTACTGGGGGAACAAAGATAGGCTGATTTCTGAGTTCAAGGCCAGCCTGGTCTACACAGTGAGTTCCAAGACAACCAAGCTTAGACACTCAAGGAAACCACTGAAAACAGAAAGCTGGTGAAAATGGACTTGAACAAGGGGGCCATGATGCTTCAGCCACATGGTTCTAGCTTTTAAATTAAGGATACAACAAAAAGGTTGTAGAAACTCCCTCTAAGACTAAGAAAAGCCACTAAGGCCAGGCATGTGGTCTTGAGGCCTAGAGAAGAAATTGTGTGTGGCTGTCAAGGTGAGCCCTGGATGACTTGAAGATTCCAAGGTTTTACAGATGACAGTGTCATGAAGAAAGAAAGTTGCTTAGAGCAAGGTGTGCAGAACCAATCTAAGAGAGAGAAATGTGTTGCAGTCAACAAAGCTGAAAGGAATTGGAGATCTGAAGGATGCTTTGACATCAGACACGGAGATGCAGAGTTTGGAGTTTGCCCAGCTGACTTTTGGTCTTGTTTTGGTCCAGTACTTCTTCACTATGCTACCCTGTCATCCTTTTGGATAGTAATTATATTCTGTACCATTGTATGTGATCTGCTTTTTTACGTTAATTTTACAGGAGGTTAGTTAAGAGATTGTCTTGAGTCTCAGAAGAGACTTTGGACTTTTAAACAATGCTGAGCTTGTTATAGACTATGAGGACTTTTGAAGTTGGATAAAATGAACATCTTTTACACTACAATATGGTTATAAGCCTATGTGGCCAGGGAGTGGAATATGACCATGATTTTGCCTCAGAAAATAGATGTCGATAGCAGTGGAGGAGAATAACTGATGCCAGCATCTGTCATCTGCACATGCACACACAGGAGAGCACCCCACCCTCTTATACACACACTCATACACACACATACACACACATACACACACACACACACACCACGGGAGCACCAAATACATACATACATATATACATATATAGATTAGGAATTTGGGGTGAAAATCAGTTCTGTCAACACAAGAATGATATGATAAAGATGAGATAAACTATTAAAATTAGGTCTAGCTTTGTAACAGACAGTTCCGAGTCTCTCTATGATGTTTAACCTGTAAATCTAAACCAGAAGAATGTACAAGAAGTCTTACCCGGAACAATTAAGAGACACAGAAAGGCAACCAAGTCAGAACTGAGAAAAACCACATTTTCTATTTGCATACAATATGACTATATTCTAATATATATGTTTTAAAAATCCTTATACATGAAAACCTAACAATCCCACTGAAAAGCCCTTTAAACTAATAAGTGGATCCAGTGAAGACCCAAGATACAAAATCAACACACAAAATTTAGTAACATTTCTATATACTTAGAAACTCCCTGAGGAAAAAGTGAAGAAAATAAATGTAGTTTCGTAGAAATAACATTAATCATGGAAATAAAATTGTGAGCCAAAAATGACAAAACACTAGTGAAAGAGATTGGATAAGACTGGAGGGGATAACTTGTGTCGAGCACAAGCTTAGCATGTACACAAACATGCATTTAATTAATAGTACCAAAATGATTTTTGGGCAAAATACTTGGAAAGATATCCCATGTTCATGGATTAGAAAAATTAACATTACTAAAATGTCTATATTACTCAATGTACATTGACATTATAATGACATTTTTCACAAAACTATATTTTTTATGAAACTACAAGAAAACTCATACAATTGAAGTTGTCTTGAACAAAAAGAAGGAAGCTGGAAACATTACAGTGCTTGAATTCAAAGTCTACCACAGAACTATAGTAATCTAAATAGTGCGTTGCTGAAATTAAAAACAGACACACAGATCAACCAGGAAAAATAAAGACTTCAGAAATAAAAGCATATGTTTATGTCAATCAACCTTCATCAAACTTTTAAGAACATAGACTCTCCAATAAATGATGCTAAGAAGACTAGCTATCCATAGACAGAAGAATGCTATTAGACACTCATATCTTATGCAAAAGTAATTCAAACTGGGTCAAAGGCTTAAACATACGACCCAAAGTTATAAAACTACTGTAAAGGAGATAAAACATATGTTTAACAGAGTATTTTCATTATAAAATTTTTAAAAGGGTACATTTTAAATATGCTCAGACCAAAAATAGATGTTTTTAAGTATTTGAGGTGCTAGATATGTTAATTAGCTTGATTTAATTATTCTGCACTGTGTTCATATGTCGCAACAAGACAGTCTTATTTTGGGTTTTAATCCTGTGAAGAGACACCATGAAGAGACACATAAAGAAAATATTTAACTGGGGTTGGTTTACAGTTTAGATGTTTAGTCCATTAGTCTTGTGACAGTGTGTAGGCAGACATGGTGCAAGAGGAGTTGAGAGTTCTACATCTTGATCAGACAAACAGCAGGGAAAGAATTAACTCGAGTTTCTGAGACCTCAAAGCCCAACTCCCACAATGACACACTTCCTCCAACAAGGCCATACCTACTCCAATAAGACCACACCAGTTAATAGTGCCACCCTGTATGTGCCAAGCATTCAAACACATGAGTCTATGGGGGCCATTCCTATTCAAACCACCACAGTAGTATTATGCCCTATAAATATATACAACCATAACTGCTAATTTAAAATAGAAAAAAATTTAACAAAAAAACTACCATATAATCAAGCAAAAGTCTGAAGGAAAAGAATCAATATATTGAGGAGATTTCTGCACCCCATATTTATACCAGCATAGTTCCTAACTGCGAGGAGATGAAATCAACCTAAGAGTCTATCATTGGATAAATAAAGGAAATTGAGTACCCATGTGTAGAATGGAATACTAGTAAGTCTAAAAAGAAGAGAAGAAAATTCTGTCACTTGCTACAACATGGTTTAATTTGAGGGACGTTATAATAAATGAACTAGAGCAGGTAAATAAAAAGGCAACTAGAGCATGACCTTGCTTGTATGTAGAGTCTATAAGGATTGACCTTATTGAAGTGTAGAGTACAAAGGTGCTTACGAAGGAATTAGTGGGACAGAGAGGAACCAGGGAACTGAGATCTTCATCAAAAAATGCAAAGCTCCAGGTAGGTAAAGGTCTTAGTTAATTTTCTATTGCTCTGAACAGACACCATGACCAAGGCCACTTATAGAAGAAAGAGTTTATTTGGCACTCACAGTTCCCTCTGGAAGTGTAGACTCCATGACCATCATGGTAGGAAGCACAGCAATAGTCAGGCAGATATGGTGCTGGAACAATCACTAAGAGCTTACATCTTGGTCCATGAGCCCAAGACATAAAGAGTTATCTGAGTATGGTATGAGCTTTGGAAACCTCAAAGCCCATATCACTGACACATTTCTTACAACAAGACCACCAAACAGTCCTCATCCCCAAA
>NW_021620537.1:1235177-1247964 GCF_004785775.1 Grammomys surdaster | reverse complement strand
AAACAGTCCTCATCCCCAAACAGTTCCACCAACAGGGATACCAAGCATTCAGATATGTGTGCCTATGGGAGCCATTCTCATTCAACCTACCATGGTAAGAAGAAAAGCTCAAAAAGTCTACTATGTGTGTAGGACCGTAATAGGATGATTTGGTCTCTGGTAGAGCACTGGCTTTGAGATAGCTGGAGACCCAACAGGTGTCCATTCCCTGTATAGAGACAGCAAATATCTTGCCATGCCACCATATTCCAGGCTCCTGAAACATGGTCTAGATCTTCATTTGATCTGTGCCTTGCAGTCACGTAGGGGTACAGGCAGAGGGCATGACTATAGGCCTCAGCCTCGAGAGATTTCCATATTCATGAGTTACCTAAAGGCCAGAGGGTATAGCCAATTACTTATTTCTTTTTCCAGTCACACCTCTTTTCCCTCTTCCTATTTAAGTCAGGCCCACCCTGGCCTAAACAGGGAGTGCACATCTAGACCATCTATCACATACCATGGCAATAAAGCTCTTGGAACCCCTTGGACTTTCTCGTGTTATTGGGACCTGTCGTTGTGTTGCAGTCGTGGAAACCTTCTCTCCATTTCCACCGTGGGACCCACAATGTGTATGGTAGCGATTGTACCTGAAAATTGTTGAGCCAGTAGAATAGAAGTGTTCTCATTCAAAAAAAAAAAAAAATGTGTCTGTAAGGTAATGGGTGTGTGGTCTCAATTCCACAGTTCTACAATGAATACATTTCAGAACCTCATGTCATAACACTATAAATATTGATTTTGCTTATCAGTTGAAAATAAAACTATACCAAATAAAAACAGAGAAAATCCGTTAGAAGATCCTATAGAAAAAAATTTACACAATAAGGTGTCTTTTTAAATATATTATTCTGAGCTGCTGAGATGTCTCATTGGCTAAGAGTGTTTGTTGTTCTAGCAGAGGACCTGGGTTCCTTTCCCAGTACCCACATCAGGTTGCTCGCAATTACCTGCAGCTCTAGTTTCAAGGAATCTGACTTCTTCTTGTCTATGTGGGCACATACATGCCCATGGTACACATACTGACACTTAATCACATACTCATAGAAAAAAAAATCTCTAAAATATAAAAATATTATTATTACTAATATAAGAAAAAAATCAATAATGTCTCAGTGAAACAAATACCTACTGAGAATGTGTTAGACAAACAAAGCACTGTGGAAAATCTTCCAAACAGGAGACACCCCATAGTTCACTAATTTGCAAGACAGCAATGAGAAGCAGACATACATCAAAAAGATATTATATGCCTTTAAGCAAGGATTATGTTCACTGTTGAGCCAGCACTTTCAGTGTGCAAATGATAGACCAACTGTGAATAGATTCTGTCTTGAAATTTCAGTTGAGTGTCTTCTCAGCCCCCACCCTCTCCCCATTCCTACTAACTGTGGATACTAGTATTTAGTAGAGTGGGCAAATGGGAGTCAAAGGTTCACAGGCTTTTGTTATTCAATAATTCAGCCACAAATACACCTCTCCATACCTACTAAGCCTGTCTGTTTAATCATCTCTTTATGCTAAAAGGTTTAAAGCCAATCTTCATGTCTTAAAACTACATATGTCAGAGCGCGACCGATTTACTTGTCTTCTTTGATGTCCTGGCTTGAAAGACTTGAGTGCCATCAAATGTTGATCAGTTATAATAAACACCTGGGTGGTAGAAGTTCACAAAAAGAGAGGAGACCAGATTCACTGGAGTTTTAAAAAAGAAAAGAAACACAAAACTGGAAACTATGCGATACAACAGTGTTGTGAACTTCCTACTGTAGAGCTACCCTGCAAGTCTCTGCTTCCTCTTGATGTGAAAGACTTACCTTGAGTCTTTTTTTTTTTATCTTCAGAATATAACATTCAAGGGCTGTTGCCTTTTCAGTATGAATATGCCACATATATGCTGGTACAACCCCTTAAGATTTTAGGTGGCTCTTTTAAATGGAAATGAAAAAATAAACACACTCAAATCCTCCTCAATGGCTCTGATTATCTTCTATTTCACATAACATGTATTTTATAGAGGGGCTAATCAAAACTCTGAATTCTCCATTTCATAAGTAACACTTTTACATAGATAAATGTAAATAAAGACTGAACACTCTGGTTGTATTCGTTATAGTCTTATTTTCAAAAATGTTAAGTACCTTAAAAGGTGCCCAATTTTCATTTGACTCTCAGATACACAGTTTTATCTTCCCCTCTTCATAAAAATACAGACAAATATCCAACAGGGTAGAAAAATCCAAACTAGAAGCAAACAGTCATGACTTGGCAACATGGAAGGACATTAAAAAAAAGATTAGTATGGCAAATTTGGTTTATGTTCTATAGCAGAGACATTTGAGTGCTGAGGTAGCAATGGGGACAGTCTGTGTATCCAGACTCTGCACTCTGGGTTCCAGGTCCCTACCCACTCACTCTTTCCACCTCTTCATTGTCTACGTACAAGAGCAACCATGTTTTAAGCACTAACGAAGATCTGTGTCCAATGGAAGATACTTTAGCTGGAAACAAAAACAGAAATGGTGGTGGTGGGAAGAGGAGGATGCATCCTCTAGGAAGGTACACCTTAGATGAATACCGGCATGAGATCCACCAGTGAAACATAATCGAGGGAAATGAATGAGACCACATCTCTGCATCCTAATCCAACAATAGCACCCAGAAACATGGAACATGGAGATATGTTCATACTGTTATAGATACGCTGAAGAACACATATCCAGACAAACCACCCTCACAGTGGTGCCACCTGCTACGGCAAGATTTTTTTTTGAACAGGTGAAATTTGACCTTTAAAGAAAATAAAAGCTAATAGGATTGTGTCTTTAATTGATAAAGATAATTAAAGAAGTTCTGGGTTTTCATAGAAAACAGGTGGATTTTATTCACTTGCCATTTATTTAGTCATTTGAGGAAAAGTAAAAAATAAAATATAATAAATCCAAATGAATTGTTGTTTTCCTTCTGAACAATTTTGGAAACATCTGAATCTGAGTTGGATATGTTTAGGGGCTTTGTTACAGAGGAACAAAAGTAAGCTTCAGTTTAGTACCAGACAGCATCGAAACTCTGAGAAGTTACCAAATGATCTGTACACTAGAGGCATGGAAACATTAACTACGTGCAGCTTTCTTGTAAGGCTTTTGGTATGTTTCTCTGTTTGCTCGTTTGCAGCGCAGGTCTGGAGATGAGGACATGGGACAGTAGGTTTGATGGGGGCTAAGCTCAGAGAGCAGTTGTGCACCAAGGAACTTTCTTTGATGAAACAAGGTACCTATTGTTGGGATTTTAATATTATATTTATGAGACTTGTTTGTCTTTCAGAAACGCTGTAAATGAGACCTGGGAGAAGCAGAAGGTCATATTCTAGTGGGTTCCACTGACTTTTTTGTCTGCCTATCTCATCTCCACTCTATCTTCAGTAACCTCACCACCTGAAGGCAGAAATGCTCGATTTAGACTAATCTCACCTTTTTTTTTTTTGCTATATTTCCCTGTTGAAACAAATATTTGAAGCACCCTTGAATAAATTTTATTCCCCCAAACTTACCCTCCCCTAAAATAATTAATAGTAATAGTACAATGCAGTCAAAGCCAGGAGGCAGGGAGAGGAGGGGAAGCTGGGGAAGTACTCACTGTGGAGGTTTTCTTCAAAGATCCTTGTGGTATTCCACTTTTGAGACATGTTTAGCACAGACGTTAAGGATTGGCAATTTGTTTAAAGAAATGGGTAAAATATTTAAAACCACCACTTTATTTAAACTATTGTGTGTTCTTCAGTAAACATTCAGTACATGATTGAACCCTGTATGAACTTGTGCTTGCTGTAGATAGAATCTAAGCTGGAAATGAAAGGAACTGCTATTGAGAAAGGGACAAAAAACTTACATCTGCATTTTTTTTTTTTTTTTTTGCCCACACACAAGCACTTACCCCTTAAAATACCATGTGAGTGGGATCCTTTATTAAAATGCCCCAAGGTTTTTTTTTTTTCTTTTTTTCTCCCTCTTGGCCTCAAAGTGCTAAACTGAAAGCAAGCTGTTAACAGGAATGAGTAATTATTGAAGCTCTAACAGGCAGCTTTCATTGAAGTTGATTACAGCAGCCGTATAATCACTTTTACGGATGCGGTAATCACAGTAGCAGAGGACGCTTCACTTGGCTCTTATTGTTTTCGCTCAGGGTGGAGGTAGGGGGCCTGCGAGAAGCCGGTTTTACCACCTCTGTACAATTTCTGCTGCAAAAGAAATCTAGGCAGCCCTGAATGGAGTTGAGAATCACTTATTCTTTCTTTATTAGCATTTTCTCCTCCCTCACACAAGAGTCGGTTGGAGTCAGGAAACGGCTGTTATTCAATATGCAAGCCAGAGGTTGTAATGACCAGTTGGAAGGGTATGACCAACAATTACGGGCCTTAATGAATTGGTGTAATCTAGTTGAGACTAAACACTAGTCGCAACTCTGGGATGTCTCTTGGTTAAATTAAAAGAACAGCAATGCAAAGGAAGTTAACAAGAATTAATTAGTTAGATCGAACTGAAAACCTACTCATTAGAGATGTTATAGGCAAAGTAAAAAACCTATCTTCAGTGCAATTAGGTAGACAAATGAATTGTACAACTGACTGACTCACACCTGCTAACAGCTAAGGGCTATAGCGCTATGTATGGGCTCTACTTTCTCCAGTTCACGCATACTTGAAGAGTTTAATGGCTCTTACACTCTCATATTAGCCTCCATTCCTTCAGATTCTGGCTTGCACATTTGATCTAACTACGACCCACTGCAGCAGGGTTTTACCAAGTGCTGGAGCAAGGGATATATCTGGAACCTCCTCAAAGGGAGCCATCATCTTTAAAGGCAGCCCAGAGAAGGTTCTGGATTTTTCATCAGAGAAGGAAATGGCATCTTATAGGCTATCTGTTTGCAAATATGCCTGTTTCCTAATTACTGAACCTTAAATCACTAAAAGACAGTCTGTAGTGCTTGTATGTCAGAAGCAAATAAATATTAATAATAGGACAGTAACTCTAGAATGGTTTATAGAGCAGTTGTCTTTAATGATGCAGGCGGCTTGGAGTGTGGCTGAAGGGAGGCACCCAGACAAGGTCTGCTTTTCTTTGGAGGGCTGTACACAGATAAGGCTAAGAGAATCCCTGGACATCTCAAGCTGGGATTTTTGAGGGGAATTGTTATCATAATCATGTATGCTGGCATTTTCCTGTTGTTTCTGGGCCTCTTCCTGTGAGTACTGTTTTGGCTTCCTTGATTCTTACTGGAAGTCTTCCGAGCTTTCTATTTCCCACATTTGATCCTTCACTGGGGTTGGAGAAAGGTATCCAAGAAAGCAGAAGCAATAGGCAAAACATTTTAGACGTGGATTCATCTGCTTGTATTTATGAACGGGGTGACAGGCGAGGGGTGGTGTAGTTTTCCAGCAGTAGGATTGAAGGACAGGAATCAGGAGTCACAAGTTTACTTCCCAGGGCTGCTCCTGTGTCTCAGGATGAACTTGGAATAACCTCTCTGTAGCCCATATTTTTGCTTTTTTAATAGGGGTGATCACCAGAGTTTCCAAAATTTATGGGTCAGTCACAGGGGGGAAATTTCTACTAGTGCCCCCTTTCACCACCTCTTAATCACTTCCCTGCCGCCGCCATCTCAGTGTTCTTTGCAGAGAGGCATCAGGAACTTGTTTCCACACCAGCCTCTCTTTCAATTTTCTTTCCCAGTCAGAGGGGCAGAAGACACCACAAGCCAGCAGAGGGCCCCCACTCTTGTCCCTGACAGCAGGCCCTCTACTGGTGTGACAGAGGGAGACACCAAAGAGATGGGAGGAAGACAAGTATTAAGTAAGCATTTGCTTAGAAGTGCAGTCAGTTAGTGAGTTTCTGAAGCCCTGACCATAGCACCTTCAAGCTTCAGAGAAGGCTGAGGATGGCTAGGTTCACTACTTTGAGTCGCCAGAAGGGGAAGCAATAAGCATATCAGCTGCAACCTTTTCATTTTATTATGTCACGCTAACGGCGGTTACAAAACCCAGTGTAATTCAAGGGCCCTCCCAGGCCTCCATAACCTCTAACCCTATAGAGAGAAAGCTATTGAGCAAAAGCTTCTTTGACATTTCAGCCACTTCTGCTAACACACAATAAGCACGCAAGTCATCAGAGAACGAGTTTAGTTTATTTAACGCAGGTCTTCCTTGCTCTAAGCTAAAGAAAGCCCTTTATGATGCTACCCAATTACAGGTCAGAAATAAACGACCATGGCAACAATGTAGGGTAAAGGCTGCAGGAAGACAAAGACGAGAAATGGCCTCTTCAACTGAGAGCAACGAGAACAAACCGTGAATATGCTCAGAAGGGTCAGAATACAAAGCATGCTTGGAAGTTTTCCCAGTCTCATTTGAGAGCCTGTAGACAGGGTGAGGCAGCTGAGAGCGGTTAAGGTTTTCACCCCACAGGCAACTTGTCGACCCGTGGGAGAATCTTCTCGGGACAAGAGTGGCATTGTTAGAGACCTAACAAGTGACTCTTGGTCTCATCATGCTGTTTCCCTTTATACAGCTGCTGGATGGCTGACAGCTTTGGCTTTTCTATAGGGTCCATTCACGTCAACTTATCTAGATCTTAAACCCTCTTTTGTACAGCTTCCTGTTGCCCAGAGCGGTCCTAGCAAAGATGGCGGCATTTCCATGTGTCGCTAAGATGAAAGGCACTTCTCTCTTTTTGACTTACTGATTAGATTTGCGTTAGTTTCTTGGACTTCTATAACAAATCTTTACAAACTTTGTGGCCTCACAGAATCTGTTATCTTAGCTCTGAAGTCTAGAAGGTGTGAATGATGCCCTGAGTTAATCAACCAGTTCTAGAGAAATGTTTTGAGAGCTGAAGTTGACCCACGGCAATACAATAATTGACGGTGTTGATTCTTTAATCCAACACATCATTTCCAAAAGGGTGTTCTGCCATGTACTGGGCCCTGGAGATTCTTTAGATTTAAAATAAAATGTAGAGGTTGGAGTTAAGATGTTCTAGAGTCAAGTGAGTTTGGAAAATCTGAACTCCTCCTTGGGGAGTCACAAATCACAGTAGTTCATTAAAGGTTTGGTCTGACTCATGCTTGAGAAGCTGTTCAGCTTTGTCAGATTCATTGTTTCTCCAAACTTAGTTGACCAAAAAGGAGTAAAAAAGAAGAAGAAGAAGAAAAAGAAGAGGAGGAGGAGGGGGAGGAAGAGGAGGAGGAAGAGGAGGAGGACAGATAGACAGATATTATTAACCACCTCAGAATACACTAAGAAAACCAGGACTTCTGAGACTTCAATAAGCAAACTATTGTCTACTCTTCCCTAAAGCTCTTCCCTATGTGGCTCATAACCTCCCTCATATCTTTTATTTACCTAGTTTGAAACAAACCCAATTGAAATGCCGGCTCATATCCCATGAATTTAGCATGGGTGTAAGACTAATCTCAAGCAGAACACATTTCACAAAAACATCCTTTGGAAATTCTTTCCAGTGTCTGCTAGTTTGGTCAAATCCAAAATTATGAGAAGTAAAACTTCATCTCGTTTCACAATACTTTATTTCTTGTCCCAAGCTTTCCTTCTACTTGGTGTTTTAATGTTGTGTCACTTTTACTCATGTGAGAATTAAATGTCAAGAGGGTCAAGTGCCAATTCTTATTCCACCAGTAAAGACCTGTGTAGATTCAGAAAAATCAACCACACAGACTGAGATGACAAAGTCTCGGGATATGGAGATGTTTTAGTCTTACTACTTCATGGGATTATTCTGAGGATGCCATTTAAATCAGATGTGAAAAACCATAAGCTGTAAAAGCTCTCTTCCCTCAAACATTTTATTTGTTCTTAGTATGCAAGGGGGAGGAGTTAGGCATATTTGTATTTTTTTAAAGGAGGAATATAAAACCACCAAAATGACAATGTTCACATATAAACTAATTCCTAAGTCAAATGATGCTCAGGGATGATGCTCAGGAATGATGTTCAGAGATGATGCTCAGGGATGATGCTCAAGGATGATGCTCAGGAATGATGCTCAGGGATGATGCTCAGGGATGATGCTCAGGGATGATGCTCAGGGATAATGCTCAGGGATGATGCTTAGGGATGATGCTCAGGGATAATGCTCAGGGATGATGCTCAGGGATGATGCTCAGAGATGATGTTTAGGGATGATGCTCAGGGATGATGCTCAGGGATGATGATCAGAGATGATGATCAGAGATGATGTTCAAGGATGATGCTCAAGAAACTGTTAGGTCCTCACTGTACCTCAAGAATGCTAAACAATAATTAAAAAGAAGGAGAAGGAGGAGGAGGAGGGGGAGGAGGAGGAGGAGGAAGAGGAGAAGAAGAAGAAGACAGACACACAGACAGATAGACAGAGTCTAAGCTTGGACCGTAATGCCTCACACCTACACCAGTCCTTCATTTGCTTTAATCTTTTAATGCTGCCATCTTGGAATTCTTAACAATTTTCAAACAAGGTACTATATGTCCACACTACTGCTAGGTCTGGAACCTGGGGCCTTGGGAGTATTCTATCACAGAACTGCTTACCCAGCCTGGTGGCCCCTCATTTTTACTTTATTTATGGGCCTCAGAATCATGTAAACCATCCCAAACTCAACCCTTTCTTCTTGCCTCATAACCCTATTAGGACAGTATGGAAATCCCCCCCCCCACACACACACACTACTTTCCAGATGACATTAGAAATCATTCTAACTACATCGTTCCTACCATTTCACATCTGTAAGTAAAGTTCACCACTAACAAACTCCATCCCAGTTCACCAAACACTAAAAACCAACTTTGGAACTATTCCAAGTCTTGAGTCCCTTCATATATTAAGTTTATGCACTTTGAAAAAGCCCAGGCCACAAAGTCAGCTAGAAATTTTTAAATTATGGGCGTGGCCCTGTGTTATTTTTAAGCCATTAAATGGATCCTTTCAAAGTTTGAACGTTCCCAAACTTACTTCTGTGCCGAAAGCTTTTTAATGATCAGAAAATGGGAATTTGCAATAAAAAATGTTGACACAAGCCCACTCCAGGGGCAGGGTTTCTCCGTTTCTATCACAGCACGTGGGCAACGTGCTAAGAAGGGCAGCAATCAGTAACTGACAAGAAGCAGAGTCCCAGGGCAGGCGTGGAGGTCAGAGTGTGAGCTTCTGAAGCCGGGATGGATTATGTCATTGGACTTCACTGAGCATTCTTGCCAATTCTCCTGGCTGGTAGAGTCAGCGCCTCCTTGTTTCACTGCATTTACTTCAAGGTACAATAAAGAATAGTGTTGGTTCTGCTTGCTCAGAGAAAGACAAAGCTGAGGAAAGATTGCTGATGGGCTAGGCTTTGATGCTGAGAAGTCACCATTATCTTGGTGAATGGAAGTTGCTGAATGACTTTTAGGGATCACTGTATCTCTCTCTCTCTCTCTCTCTCTCTCTCTCTCTCTCTCTCTCTCTCTCTCTCTCTCTCCCTCTCTCCCTCTCTCTCTCTCTCTCAATATGTACCTTTACCTTGTATAGAATCACTTTCAGATCTCTTAATGACTTTGCTCTTTCAGACTCAGACACGACATTCTGGGTTTTCCCTCCCATCCTTTGCTTTGGACAGAACTGGAATGACATCAGTGCTTTTCTTCAGCAACAGTGACAGTGGCTTGATTCCTGGGATCTGCATGTAGCCAAGCCATCTCACTTGCAGCCCATCGATGTCACTCGGATGGCATGGCTCATAACAATACTTGTTAACACTGGGGCTGACTCAACAGATGGAGTGTCCAAAGGAGTGTTTACTCCAGTTCTGTAGAAATAGTGGCTTTTAAAACACATGGGCAATTTTATGGTAGATTGAAGAAGAAGAAAAAAGAAGCTGCTTATCATTTAGATTAGTTTTTCCTATAAGATTGTGGAAAAAATGTTAAGGGAGATTAATCTCAGATCCCGCCCCCAAAGGAAGGCGTACCTGCTAAGGTTTAGAATAATTTTTCAGAGAGAAGCAGCAAGTTGAAGTTGAGCCTTCAGTTTAACCAAACTGTTTAGTATTTTCAACAAGATTGGTATTCCTTTAGCAGACATTAGTGAACATAGTACCCATAAGACAGCTAATGATCTTTCTCATCCTTTAAGGGACAACTGAAGGACAGTGATTTGAAAGTGAAGTCACTCCCACATATAACCTTAAAATTATTAAATAAATACTTGAAAACCACCAGGTCTTAAATGTCTAACAGACTTTTCTGAAAACCTGGAGATGAGCTAAATCTATGTTGTCTTACCCAATTGTCATTAACCACGTGTGACTTTCAGGCATTCTTCAAAGTATGGCCATTGTGACTAAGAAATTAAAGTTGGGGTTTCGTTTAATTAAAATGTAAATGGCCACGGGAAACTAGAAGCTACCTTGTTGCTGAAGCACAGATTCCAATCCAATGTCTGTGTTAGAGCAGAGAAAGGGGAGCCTGGGTATGGTCGGTGCCCTGTGTAAAGTCCCACACTGACCTAATAAAAATAAGGTGTCTTGTGTGTTCAGCAGTGGTAGCCAGTGAACGGTCCATAAGGAAGATCTGTGGGGTCCACTGTAAAGTAAGAACCATGGGAGCAAGAGTGCACGTTCTCCACAAGGCTCAAATCACCCAAGCCTTAATGTTTAATGGATTTTTACTGGTGTTACAGTTTTCTATACACAAGATTCCCAATACTGTTTCAAAGCTACAGAAGAGGAGACGTTTTAAAAATGAAAAATTCAATATTTGTTCCCTAATTTTCTTTTTAATCTGTACTCAGCTGATACTGATGCCTTGGAGCCATAGATGAAACCCCTGGTAGGAAGCTCATTAGGGTGTGATATAACTCACTACAGTGTCACCATCATTAGTAAGTAGCCCTTTCATATCTCCTTCACAATACCCACAGTGTGTACAAAATGTCTCCATATATAAGGACATTGAGTAGTTCTCTGACTAGATCTGGGGCTTTCAAATAGTGTCCTCCTAAAACGCAAGAATGTAAGCATGCAAGTTATCAGAGAAGCGCTGTAGTATCTTTGTAGTGTATGTCAGAGAGAAGAGGTAAGATGAATCTAGGGGAGAGACAGCAGTGCCATCTTAGTGACGTTAGATTTAACAAAGGCACACCCACCCCGATACTATTGTGTAGCCAGGCTCTAACAAGGGTAGGGAACACAGAGAGGAAGGCTTCTGAAGCCCTGGGGAGGCGGAAGGCCATAAACTGGTGAGTTTGGTGAGAGAGAAAGGACAGGAGGAATGAATGGGAACCATCAAGAGCACAGGGCACTGTCCCAATAGGCAAAGGTAAAATGGTAGAGAGGGAAGGGAGCTGCGCATGCCCACAGAGGTGAGACACAGCCTAAAGGCCGAAGGTGACAGGGGTGAATTTAGAGGCAGCCATGAATGACTCAACAAGCGGGCCTTTCCTACTCCCGGGGACTTCCTGGATCCCCTTGCATCCACTATGCTAGTAGACAATGGGAAAAGGGCACTGTGTGAACTGGATGGACCTGTCGACCTAGCTGCCTGAGTGGGCAGGCAGCATCCGAAGGTTATCTCCTGAGCTCCCTGCGCTGCTGGCCTGAAAGTGACAGAACCCGCCCCAGCAGCTGTTCCCCTCCAGACTCAAGTTGTGCAAGCCCTTTGAAGTACATTGCATAAGGTTCACCTGTGCTGGCTGGTGTCAGGGCCCTAATAACCCTGTTCCCTGTTGCCACACTCCTTCAAGCAGCTGCCAGAGAGACAAAACCTCCAAGAACCCTTCCTTCAAGAAAGTGACAAAAAGCAAAAGACAGGAAGCCTGGAGGCATGGCCCATATTGAGAAAGAAGGAAGAAAGGCTCATGGGAGTAGAGGCAAGCCTGCATGAGGGTGGAAGAAGGAAACCACAGATCCTAGGTGGCGAGCACCCAAGTCCTGCCTCTAGACTGAGTAGACTGAGAGGAGAAATCTTTTAAGCATTTTGGACAGTGAGTGAACACCAGGACAGGAGCCTATCCCAACGCTCTGTCAGACAAAAGGGAGCAGTGAGCACACACTTCCTGCTTCAAAGGTCCATTTGCTTAGCTGCTTCATTTTCTCTGAATTACTCACCGTGGACACCAAGGGCTTCTTGAAGTAATAAAACAGTGCCCCCCTAGCTCACCCTGGGTTGAGACTCTTGGCTTTTCCCAGTAGACCACAGGACTTTTGCCATGATGTACATATTCATTCCGTTTAATTGAAAATCGATTTTATCCCACCACATATATATCCTAAGTTCAGTTTCCAGTCCCTCTATTTCTTCCAAGTCCTCCACACATCTCCTCCCAACCAAACCCACCCTCTCTTTGTCTCTCATTGAAAAACAGGCTTCTGAGGGATAAGTAATAAAATAAGACAAAACCAAAACTAACACATCGAAACTGGACAAAACAGAAGAAAAGAGCCCAAGAGAAGGCACAAGAAACAGAAGGCCTACTTGTTTACTTCACACAATCAGAAATTCCATTAAAAAATACTAAACTGAAGCATGAATATGCAAAGAAGCTACGTGGTGAAAAAGAGAGGAAAGAAAAATATATGAATAAAATATATAGAAATAGAAAATAAGAAAAATAATTGAAAGAAAGGAAGGAAGGGAGGGAGAGAGAAAAAAAGAAAGGGAAGAAAGAAAGAAAGAAAGAGAGAGAAAGAGAGAGAGAGAGAGAGAGAGAGAGAGAGAGAGAGAGAG
>NW_021620537.1:1231572-1235167 GCF_004785775.1 Grammomys surdaster | reverse complement strand
AGAGAGAGAGAGAGAGAGAGAGAGAGAGAGAGAGAGAGAGGAAGAGAATCTGACACTACATTTTAAGCTTTGGTAGTTTCTGTTATTGTTGATATTCAGTTTTAATTTGTGGTGATCTGATAGGAGGCAGGGTGTTATTACAGTTTTCTTGTATCTGTTGAAACTTAATTTTTGTCTGATTATGTGGTCAGTCTTGGAGAATGTTCCAGGAGGTACTGAGAAGAAGGTATATTCTTTTGAGTTTGAGTGAAGTGTTCTGTAAATATCTATTGGGTCCATTTGGTTTACAATGTCTGTTAGCTTCAGCATTTCTCTGTTTGGCTTTTGTCTTGATGATCTGTCCACTGGGGAGAGTTGGATATTAAATTCTTCTACTAGCAGTGTGTGAGGGTCAATATATGATTTAAGCTGTAGTTGTGTTTCCTTATGGGCTTGGGTGCCCTCGTGCTTGGTGCATGAATGTTAAAAACGGAAATGTCATTTTGGTCGATTTTTCCTTTAATGAGTATGTAGTACCCTTCTAGATCTCTTCTCATTGGTTTTGACTTGCAGTCTATTTTGTCAGATATTAAAAATGGTACCCCGGCTTACTTCTTCTGTCTATTTGCTTGGAATATCTTTTCCAACCCTTAACTCTGACAGGATGTCTATTCTTGATATTACAGTGTGTTTCTTGGATGCAACAGAAGAATAAATTCAGGTTTTAGATCCATTCTGTTACTCTGTGCCTTATTATTGGAGAAGAGAGACCATTGAAGTTGAAAAATATCAGTTAGCAGTGTTTGTTGATTCCCATAATTTTGTTCTTGTGGGGTGGTGTGTGTGTGTGTGTGTGTGTGTGTGTGTGTGTGTGTGTTCCCTCTATTGATTTTTCTGGTCTGAGATTATTAATTCCTTGTGTTTTCTTGGATGTTGTTAACCTCTTTATGTTGGAGTTTTCCTTCCAACCCCTTTTGTAGGTCTGGATTTGTAGATACATATTGCTTAAATTTGGTTTCATCATGGAATGACTTATTTTCTACATCTATTGTGATTGAAATTTTTGTTGGATGTAATAGTCTGGGCTGGCATCTGTGCTCTCTCAGAGTCTGTATGTCTAGGCCCCTTTGGCTTTTAGAGTCTCTACTAAGTAGGCATGTGTAGTAGCTCTGCCTTTATATGTAACTTGCTCTTTTTCCCTTGCAGCTTTTAATATGTTTTTGTTGTTCTGTATGTTTAGTGTTTTGATGATTCTGTGCCAAAGGGCATTTCTTTTCTAGTCTAGTCTATTTGGTGTTCTATGTGTTTCTTGCACCTTGATAGTCATCTCCTTCTTTAATGTAGAAAATTTTTTCTTTTATGATTTTGTTGAAAATATTTTCTGTCCCTTTGACCTAAGTTTCTTCTTCCTCTATTCCTATTGTTCTTAGATTTGTTTTGTACAGTGTCCCAGATTTCCGGGATGTTTGAGCCTAGATTTTTTTTTAATTTGATGTTTTGTTACACTAAGATACTCATTTCTTCTATCATGTCTTCAGTGTTTGAGATTCTCTCTTCTGTCTCTTGTATTCTGTTGGTGAGCCTTGTCTCTGAGGTTTCTATTCAAGATTCTAAATGTTTTCATTTCCAGATTTCCTTCAGTTTAGGTTTTCTTATTGATTCTATTTCTACTTTTGGGTCTTGAACTGTTTTATTCATTTCCTTCTAAGGTTTGTGTTTTTATAGATTTCTTTAGGAGATTTATTCATTTCCTTTTAAGGATGTCTATCACATTCATAAATGCCATTTTGAGCTTAATATCTTATACTTCAACTATGTTGCAATACTCGGGACTATTATAGTAGAGTTGCTGGACCCTGGTAGAGACATATTGTCCTGGCTGTTATTGTGTCTTTACACTAGCATCAAGGTATCTGGTTTTAGGAAAGTTGTAATTTTAAGGCTGATATCTGGTCTTATCTTTGTTGGGTGTTTATTCCTTCATTTCTGTCGTCCTTTCTGATTCTTCACACAGTGTACTAGCTGTGTGTTTCGGGTATAAAATTCTTTGAGGAACCTAAGATATGTTGCTACAGGAAAAAAAAATGTGTTCCTGTGTATTAGAGGTGACACTTAGGAATGTGGACACACTAGAAGGGGGCTGGGGGTATCCACAGGAGGAAAAAGAGACAGATGCTCCACCAGGATCTGCTTGGTCCCCTGGGAATGGGGCAGAAAGTGAGGAGAGGTTCCAGTGGGTAGTCTCCTGCAGAGCTAGGGAGGAGACTGGGGGACTGAACATGGAGGAGAAGAGGGAGAGTGAGGATCTGGATCGTGTCTACTTCTCTGGTAGCATGGCTGGTGGGTTCCCAGAGAAGACTGCCGGGGGCTGGAATTACAGGGTAAATGAAGAGGAAGTTTTCTAAGTTTGGAGTGGAAGATGTTCGTCGTCTGCTGGAGATGGGGGCATAGAGTAGAGGGAGGTCAAAGCAGGTGATCTGCTTCAGAGATGGGATGAGGCGGGGGCCTTAGATCTAGAGGCGAGACAGAAAACAGGGTGAGCTGCAGGTATCTTCCCTGGCCAGAGAGGTTTTCAGGTTCCCAAGGAATGCCTGCAGGTGTTGGAGTTAGGATGATGGGGTGAATGGGGTGGGGGGAGAAGATTGTAGGAGAAGGTCTCCATGAACCATTGGATAGGGAACGCAGAGAGAAAGGGAAAGTAGAGTAAGCGTTCTGCTACAGTGCTGGGGATGAGATTACAGCAATTGAATTTGGATGAATGGAGGGAGAGGTGAAGAGCTTCAGTCAGCAAACCCTCTTCCCTGATGGCAGAGGGATGTACATGTTCTTTGACTCGTCACTAAATGCCTATGATATTAGAGGCACTTCTGTGCAAAAATGACTCAAGAAAACTTCTCTTTTTGGTTAGTTATTTGTAATATAACAAAATATATCACAAACAGCATGGTTTCTAAGGAATCTGCCATCATACAGGTGATGACAAAAGGGTGAACGGTTCACATATGGTTCACACTTTAGCTTCAAATGAAACATACTGTTAAAGACTCCCAACAATGGAGTCTGTCTGGCTGCCACTTGAGCCAGGCCTGCTGCTGGTCCAAAGTTGTCTTTCTCTACATTTCTTTGTAGTTCATCCTACGATTCCTTCTTCAAATCCATGTGTCCTGTGAATTCTACATGGCCCCTCAGGAAAAAGATGAGAGCTTACTTCTTGCCCTTCTGCTGTCTTACGCTGTCTCGACTGAGCTCCACTTTTTTCCAAAGTCTGCTTCTATCTCCAACCAGGGCTCATTCACGGTCCCAGCTGAACTGAGGAGTCTAGTAGGTGATGATTTACTAATGACTCCTCAGTTATCTTGCTCATAGGATGCTGCCTTTGTTCCACCGAATCTCTGAATCTTTCCCCAACAACCTCACACCTGGCAGAGAGAAGATGCTGCTTTCTGCTCTACACTTGCTGCTTGGCAGGTCTATATACTGTCAGGTCTATGTACTGTCATAGTACAGCAAACTGTCACTCCCCGCCTCCTCTACTGACCCCTCTTCTCTTCTCTTCTCTTCTCTTCTCTTCTCTTCTCTTCTCTTCTCTTCTCTTCTCTTCTCTTCTCTTCTCTTC
>NW_021620537.1:1212188-1231562 GCF_004785775.1 Grammomys surdaster | reverse complement strand
TCTCTTCTCTTCTCTTCTCTTCTCTTCTCTTCTCTTCTCTTCTCTTCACACTCTTCTCTGTGTCTTTCTGCACCAGTGACATAGATGGCCCTAAGGAAACACTGATGGAGAGGTGTTATACATGCAAGATACACTTATTAATTTTAGAACAATTTTAAACTTACACCATGGTCTCTATTTACATGAGTGCATTCACTTGTGTGTGGGTACTCATAAATATGTGCATGGGAGACCAGTGGTTGACATCACCTGTCTGTCTCAATCACACCTCTACCTTAGTTTTTGAAACAACATCTCTCACTGAAACTGGAACTCACCAATGGGCTATACTGCCTGGTAAGCAAGCCCCAGGGATCCTTCTGTCTCCTCCTCCCCAGTGCTGCTGTACCCAGATATTTCCAGGTGCTGGGAATATGAAAGCAGACCCCTTGCTTACAGAGCAAGCCCTTTACTGATTCAGCATTTCCTACGCTTCCCCCAGACTCCATTACTACAAAACACAGATTTATTCTGGGATTCTAAAGTATGGAGTGGTCTCTAAACAGTGTGTAAAATCCTAATTGCTGAACTCTCTTTCCAACCACATATACCCACTCAGTGTAGAGTAACAAGGAAGCCAACTAACTCATGTTTCAGAAGCTTCAGTAGTATAGAAAGGATAGTGAGAGGACAGCCAGTTGAGAGATTTGCATTAACAGAAAAAAGAAAGAAAAAAAGAAAAAGCCAGGATCCCTGTTTCTTGTTCTTCCATGGGATGCTTTGGGACACTGGCTAGAGATTGTCTTGGCCCACAAACACTTAAACCCATAGAACATTCCCTAAAGCTTTCAAAAGAATATAAACGGTATAAATTTGTGCTTTACTTAAGACCTAATAAAGAAAATTTCCTGCCTCCCAGACTGTCCACATTTATAGTACAGAACCTTCATCCCAGAGCAAAGAGTCTTTGAAATTGAAATCTCTCTAGGTTTGAGAGTCAGGATCTCCCTTGAGTCTGTCCTGGTTACTATAATGGTGATTTTATGATTTTAACATGAGTCAGAATCATAATCACCTAGAAGGGTCTTAACAGTGAAAACCATTGGGCCCTACATCCAGAGGTCATGACTTGGTAGATAAGGGGTGGGGCCTAAGCATGCACATGTTTAACAAGGGCCCTGTGACAAACAGTTGTAACCCAGTGATTGAGAACCACCACTTTGTGTAAACCATACAGTGTGTTGAGTTGACATTGCAACTCTCTTCAGGATTTCTCCCCCACCCTAGTTGTTAATTTTGAACTACTCTGGACTGGGTAAAGCTATACAGAATAAATCAAAGAGAAAGTATAATTTGGCAGTGACACAATTACTAAAAAGGCTTATAATTCTATACATCATCCCAACAGCTGGATTCTGTATCCTCTTTCTTCCCAAGGGATTTGGGGAAAATCTCATAAACATTCTTAAAGTTTTATTGGTCTCTGACATTTGCAGGGGCTTCACTAACCTGTACTTTGTATGGACACTGGAATCTAAGCCATGACTTCTTATTATCCTTATGATAAAGGACACATAGTTAGAAGAAAAATTTCTCAATTCTTCTCACAACACAGTCTCTTGAATGAGAAGAAAACCAAGAGACACAGTAGTGTTGCCTTCAGATTTCCTTTGTGTTATTTTATTATTTTTTATTGTGTTTAATACTTTACATGTATGGGTTTTTTGCCTTCAAGTATATCTATGCCCCAAGTGTGTGCCTGCAACCTGTGGAGGCAAAAAGGAGGTGTTAGATGCAATGGGACAGGAATTACAGATGGTTGTAAGCCTCTGTATGCATGCAGAAAATCGAACCGAGGTCCTCTGGAACAACAGCCAAGTGTCTTAACTGTTGAGCCACCTTGCCAGCTAAGAGCAGAATCATTGTTTTGGGCCTAGTGTTTCTAGAACTCTAATTTGCATGAGTTTATTGTGGAAATTTTTTTAAAGTGTACCATTTCCTTGCAAAATCATTCCCCATTTTCCTTTCTCCCCTCTAACAAAATGATGGCTCTATCAACAAAATTAAAAAGTCTTAAATAGTAGCTCTCACTGGCTTTATGGGTAAGAGGTGTGGTCGACTTGTGCATCTGCCGGTGTATTAACTTTACGACAATTTTTATTTGAATCACGATTCTCTCTATCTGCCTACACAACAACAAACATACACATTCTTTGTTATCACTGTTTCATCTGAGAGTTATTAATCAATCATTAAAAGTTGCTTCATATCACCTACAGAAGATTATTAATGTCTTCTCGGCGCAAAGCTTACCTAAGCTGATGTTTTCACACCAGTAGCAGTCCATCATTGGAGGCACATTTCGGTTTGTGTTTAATTCACAAGCCCACCTTGTCCAAATGCAAGTGTCAAATGACAGGCTCACCAGGGACCTGACTGATGGGGAGATAGACACAGAGAATGCATTTGACTGAAAAGGCATCCGAATAGGTTTTCACTGGCAAGAATCAATAATAAAGACGTGTATTTAAAAGAATCAGGGAATGTTTCATTTTCAAACTTAGCATTTAGAGCAAGATATTTCTATTTTTCAAAATCCCTATGAATATTTTTCATTTCCTATTTTGCTGTTTGTTAATAGTTTCAAGGCTTTTCAGTGCCTGGAACTGTTCTGGGTGGGAGATATTTGCAAGTCTCACAATGTACATCATTCAACCTTCTAAGTAAAACTTCTTATTACATTTTTCTATCTCCCTGAGCCTTAAAGATATAATAAACTAACCCCCCATTTTTAAATCCATGCCCATCCATAGCCTTGGAGGCATCTTATGGAGCTGTTAGCAAAGAAGCCAGGCTTGGAAGAGCCTTAGGTACAACAAATTCTTCACTAGAAATTGAATTTGTCATTTACATTCTTAGGGCCCAGGTCTCCCATAGCACATTGAGGACAACATTACTTCTTATAAGTGTGATGGAAATGTTGGTAACATGTTGTCAAGTTCTCAGAGGAAAACATGGAACACAGAAGCAGGTATTTAGCCAGACCTCCTTGAGCCCAGGGAGGACTGAAGACAATCTAGTCTCAGAGGACTGAGAAAGATGAAGCCTCTCATTATGATACTTACCACCAAAAAGAAACAGGCCCTTAAGTATCTGTATTGGGTTGTGTTTTTTTCCTTTTGTTCTCAGTAGTAAAAAGCCATTATAAGGTCAATAGATGATTATTATAGAAGAGAAAATATATTTCTACCACTCCATAGAAAAGGTAGGACTTAAAGATCTTCTCCTATGTACGTTTATTAACATAAAACATTGGTTGACAGAAAATCAGGGGTAAGATTAATAAGGTTTGAAGAAATTAAGTTGACCAAAGCAATAGTTAACCATCTCCCTGTTGGGAATATTCAGGCTGAAAAACCCGATATGCTCAAGAGAAATAGAAATTGCAGCACATGAGGTAATTTAAAATGCATATTCATGTATGCAAACATATAAACATGGAGAGAGTGTTAACATGCAGCTAAAGAGAAGAAATACGACTGTGTCATTCGGTTCCTGGTGGTTATTTTGGATGGAAAGAAGGCAAGGACCTTGGGGCAACATTTTAATGTTAAAAATCCATCCCATCTATTGTCTAGAAGCAGTTTGACAGCCGGGAATTGGAACAACCTAAGTTCAATTGCTCACTCCCCAGCAATGGCAGCCAGTAAGCTGCATGATCCAGTTTACCCAGGCAACTTAAGATTGTAACGATTTAATAAGTGGATATCGGTCAAAATGGTATTCTTGTTAATCTTTGTTTTACACACATACACACATGACACTCTGGAGCTTTAGGAAGAAGAGTAAAACTTTTAAAGCCCTGATTATACAGCAGTGGAAGGGAAGTATTTACCAACAAAGTTCTCAAAGTTAGAAGAAAAAGTCACAGTAGAACTATGAAATAGCACATCAACCATTCGTTTAGTATTCTCCTAACTATAGATTTATCATAAGCAACAAGGAAAAAAAAAGTCAGTCAGTCACAGGATATTACTTGATCCAAAAACCTAACCATTATCTAATTTAAAGTTCTCAGTACAAATGGGGCGGGGGGAGTCCAAAGAGTGACTGGCCTAAGGGCACTCAGACAATTAACAGAAGAGTGGGGCAAAACCTTTAAACTTTATGAATCTGGGACCACTGTTTTGCCCACTATTACGATTGGATCACTTTAACGACCGTTCTCCCGAAGACAGAACAACTAAATATACATGGGGTTGGTCACAAATAAAGACACGTTACTCTCAGTTTTCATCCAAGCGTTTTCACTGAAGGGTTTGAGTTATCAGCTTAGACATAGAAATATGGTAGCGTGGCTGTCTTGAATCACGTGCCACGGTTCTTCCAGGTAGAGCTGGATGTCTTTCCCACCCCCTCTTGCAGTTGTATGTGCACATGTGATTGATTCCAAACAAACAGAATGGGAGCCAAAGTGATGTATACCACCTCCTAGCCAGGCCTCTTGTCACCCCCAACTCAAAGCTGGTCATCATTCTTTATATGTGTAACCTGATACAGATCAAGACAGTGACTTTCACAATCCTAAGCTCAGGGTGATACTACAAATCGACAAACTGAGAGTCCATGAACCCCAACTTGGAAGACTGTCAACCCAACACAACCGAAACACTCAAAGAGGGAGGAGAGAAGCTCCCTCTACAATAAACCAGTGAATTATGGGAAGCATACACATTGTGTCAGTCAATGGTACCTTTGCTAATGCACAAATTCAAGCATAAAATATATATATATACATATATATAGTCAGCTTTGAAAATGCTTGAGTGGCTTTCTTCCATCTGTAGTGGACATGTGGCATTCTTTATAAAACCTTGACAAATATAGGTGTGACATTATCTTTTCCAGAGAGTGTAGCGCAATATGAAAGTATATTGTTGATGGCAATTAAATATATATTTAAATATAAGCCATGAATGATTCAAATGAAAGGAGTAAAAGTTTGAGAGCATGGAGATGGTTTTAACTCAGCTAGAACTGCCGTATGGTTGCCTCATGCCTTGTATTTCTAATTATGTTTACAAGGAAATTAGGAGTTGGGCTCTAATCTGACAACTCCAAAATCACATAAATAATGGACCAGGCAAAAAGGTTCATGTTATCTGGGTGGTCTGTAGTGACATGTGTTGCCAATGGAAACGCATCATCTGAAAATGCCTCTCTGAATAAACAGCTCCAGAATTTTCACAATCAGAGATATTGCAAAGATAAGCCTAAATATAGAAATACTGAGACATATGTGTGACTTCAGACACAGGAGGGTGGATTTTTTGTGACATGTGTGAATTGTCTGTTGGAAGCTTTCTTGTTTTCTTTTTCTTACTTTTGTCTTCTGCTTTTCCTGTGGCAGATCTGCTGTCGGGATGTGAACCACAGCCACGCTGCATCCTCACTGTGCACGCTTTTTCGTTGGGCTCTGGGGACAGTCTTTAGTCTTACTAAGTGGGAAAATCCTTCACGTAGACTTTAAAGTTATATCATTATCCTAGGAGGTCAAAGGCTTTTAGAAATATGCACAAGTCTGACCTCAAAGAGATTTTATACATTAAAAAGTCTTCACAGGAGGAAGTGACATCATCCCATCTAACCTATGCTAGATTGACAAACAGAATGGACATTGAGAAGGTACAGTGGCCAAATTCTAACTCTGGCTATGACTTCACAATATCCTAAATCCCAGCTAATGGATTTATGTCCACTCTCTCTTCGAAATGGAAAGCTAGCCCTGAGGCTACACTAAAAAAATAAAGCTAAATAATCATCACCAGATGGAATGGATGGTCTGCAAAAATTGTGTCTTTACAAAGGAATCAAGCAGCAATACCACACCTAAGAAGGAAAGGTAGATAAACTATTGCATTGGGAGAGACTGGAAGATTCTATTGTATCCAGAGACTGATTTCATGACTATAGGCACCACAGCACACAAATTCAATGTGGAGAGTTAATTTTGCTCTGCATCAGTAGGAAAGTCGGCCTGGTGGTATTACCTGAGTTCATCTGCATAGAAGACTTAGCCATAAGTCAAATGAGGGATAGCCTTACCCACTCTGTATCAGTGTTCCTGCTCAGTCAGGAAAGCCCTGGTGGTCCTAACTTTGATGTGTCCCCTCTGCAGTGTAAGTTCTCATACAAGTGCATCTCAGAGGAAACAAGCAGAAAATCCAAGCCTGTTTGGACAAGACGGCTTCAATTCTGAACCATAACCATAGTAGAGTTTATATTTTCTGTTCGTTTTTGTAGCTTTTTAAAATTGATTTTTGTCTTATCTAAGTTTAGTTTTAAATTTGTTTTATAAACAATGGAAAAAAATACCAATTTTCCTTCTACATAGAAGTTCCAAAGTTGCCCAGGACATTCTCCATACATGACACAGAGTTACTATTCCATAAAGAGTTCCAGGGCTGTAAGAATTCTTTTTTGGTGTGGCTCATTCTTATCCAATCTGCACTTAGTCCATTAAAAAAATTAAAGACTACAGCTGCACACAATGATGTTCTGAAATTTTTACAACTCTGGACATGAAATCTCTGAGTTCAAGGCTATGCTGGTCTACAGAGAGAGTTCTAGGGCAGCCAGTACTACATGAAGAAACCATGTTTCAAAAGAGAGACAAACAAACAAAAGAAAACAGATCAAGAATCTGTTATAAAAAAATGTAGCACCATAATCCCAATCGCATAAAAAGCCGGACCCCTGGAGTGGAGTCTTCCTGCTTGGACATGCGCCTCCTAAAGCAGAGGCCAGAGATGGCTCAAGTGCCCTGCAAAGCCCAGCATGCAAACTCTGCCTAAAAGACACTGTGTGCCAGTCCTGTGTCTGGGATTTGTAATGTTAGTGTCTCTGTGGCTGACTCTGTCTGATTCTGACATTACGCTCGTCCATTGCTCTTTCACTACATTCTTCTAAGCCGAGAATGACAATCAACTCTGTCCCTGGCAGTGCCCCTTAAGGCGAAAACAAAAATAAAAATCCACTTACTCTGCATTAGAAACAAAAAACTGGAAAGTCGTGTTTTAAGATCACTTTTAAAATAACAATAAAACCTACATCCTGAAGAATAAATTTGACAAACGCGTTCAAGACCATTCACAATGTTATGCTATGAAATACTGCAGAAGGAAACTTTTGATTTAAGTGAATAGAGAAATAAAATAGTCTTTTCATCTTAAGATTTGAATATTATTATCAACATTATCAATATCTTTATATCAAGATGAATATTATCAGAACGTTAATTCTCCTCCAAATTGATCTAAAAATTCAATGAAATCATAGCCAAATACATTTTTATTGACAGCAAAAGGTTTTTTAGACATTTGTAGCTGACTCTAAAATTTATGAGAGTGAAACCGAGAACGGGAAAATCTCATAAAAAGTTATTCTACTTGTCTTCTGACATAAAAATATTCTATAATAATAATAACTCCATCTCGGTAATGTTGAAAAGTACAGAGATCTGTCTACACAACAAGAGAGAACACTGGTAGCCAGACATGGGAACTCACAGCTGGTCAAACCCTGCCTGACAAGAACACCAAAGCCACTCCAAGGGTAAAGGAAACTCATTCCATAACTTGATGTTAGCACCTGAGAATAAACATGAAAAATGCAATGGATGTTGACCAGAGACTGGAGCGATGGCTCAGGCAGGAAGGCACTTGCAAACTAGCAGGAAGACCTGAGTTCGATTCCCCAGAACCCACCTAAAAGGCTGAGTGTGATGCTGTGCTTGCAATCCCAGTGCTGTAGCAATGCACACAAGAGAATCCTGGGGCACATGGGCAGCCAGACGTCTTCCTAGGTGAACTTCCAGTCAATGAGAGGCCCTCTTTCAAAGGAGACTGATCACAGTCCTGAGCATGATACCCAAGGAGGTCCTGTCTTCACATGTACTCCTGAATGCCTACACATGCAATCCTACAGACATGTGTAGCCATGACACACTAAAGGGTTCCAGCACACATGTGAATGTATGCATGTATACATATACATCATATACATATACATCATATACATGTACATCATAGACATATACAATCATATACATGTACATCATATACATGTACATCATATACATGTACATCATATACATGTACATCATATACCTGTACATCATATACATATACATCATAAACATGTACATCATATACATGTACATCATATACATGTACATCATATACATGTACATCATATACATGTACATCATATACATGCACATCATATACATGTACATCATATACATGTACATCATATACATGTACATCATATACATATACAATCATATACATATACATCATATACATGTACATCATAGACATGTACATCATAGACATATACAATCATATACATGTACATCATATACATGTACATCATATACATATACATTATACACATATACATCATATACATATACATCATATACATCATATACATGTACGTCATATACATGTATGTCATGTACATATCCATTATACACATATACATCATATACATATACATCATATACATATACATCATATACATCATATACATATACATCATATATATACATATACACATACATTTACTACACATATATAGGGTTAGGGACAATATATACTGTGTGTATACACAATATATGCACAGTATATATTGGCCAATACCTTACATCTTCTTATCTTCATAAATGGTAATTTCAGAGGAACCACAGACCTAACCCTGAGGGAGAATAATGTCATGATGTTCATTCTCAGGCAAGGTTTTCAAGAAGGGCAGGGAAAATAACCAATCATTAAAGAAAAACAATATTTGAACTACAGGGAAAAAAAATGAAATGTCTGCTTCTCTAATAGTGCTGTTAAGGAAGTGATGCTTGGCTGGGGGTGGTGGCTCGTGCCTTTAATCACAGTTCTTGGGAGGCAGAGACAGGCTGATTCCTGTAGGTTTGAGACAACCTAGCGAGTTGCAAGAAAGCTGGAGGCTACACAGTGAGACTCTTGTCTCAGAAGAAAACAAAGAAAA
Organism: Grammomys surdaster; assembly: GCF_004785775.1. Taxonomy (NCBI): domain Eukaryota; kingdom Metazoa; phylum Chordata; class Mammalia; order Rodentia; family Muridae; genus Grammomys; species Grammomys surdaster. Next base: position 1,222,520 of record NW_021620537.1, on the reverse strand, counting down.
GAAAAATAAAACTATCCTTTTAATATTTTCCATTCCCCATTTAATCAGCATGTGTATGCCTGTGCATTTTTATTTATATGTGTGTATGAGAAGGAGGAGGAGCACAAGGAGGGAGAGAAATGTCTGGCAATATCAAGACAATTCATTCATTTTAAAAAACAATGAGGGGCAAAAAGCATTTAAATAGACACTATGGATACAAATATTCTACAAGAATATGAAACATATCAAATATGAATAGCATTAGTCGTCAAAGAAATATAAAGAAAGCATGATGTCTCCTTGTACCTGTAGCAATGGGGAAAGTTAACAACACTAGTTAACTGTAAGTAAGAACAAGGGAAAGATGGCTCAGTAGTTAAGAGCACTGGCTGCTCTTCCAGAAGACCTGGTTTTGATTCTCAATACACACATGGTAGCTTCCAACCATATGTAGCTTCAGTTCCCTAGGATAGGATACCATACTCTGGCTTCTGTGGGCACTGGGTGTATACATGGTGCACAGCTATGCATGTAGGAACACCCATACACATAAAAGTAAATAAATGTTTTCAAAAATGATGTGTTGACAAGAATATGGTAAAACTTAAATTGATCTCTATTGATGATAAGACTATAAAATGGTAACAACGGTGATGCGGAGATGTTAGTCTTACAGTGTAGAGCACAAACCTACCTACATCCTGTGTTTAGTAACTTACCCAGTAGAAATGAAAGCAGATGCATATGAAAAGATTTGTATAGGAATGTTTATAGTTGCTTTCTTCGTAATAACCAAAAACTGTAAAGATTTAAATGTCATCAAGTAGGAGAACAGATAAACAGGTTGTGGTATAGTCACATACTGTAATATTCCTCGCAATTAAAAGGATTAGCTTCAGATGTACACAATATGGATGCAGCTCGTAGCCACTATGCTGAGTCACAAGCCAGACACAAACAAATACATAGTGTATATAGTCATTTCTATAAAGTTTGAGAACAGACAAGGGGAATCTGATCCTGACAATTAAATCATCAGCGATGACTTGATAGAGATCTCAAGGGGGACTTCCGTTGGCCTCTATTCCTTAATAAGCATGCCTTCATGGGTGTCTATATTTGTGGGGGGGGGAAGCACATAAAATTGCTCACTGAAGATCTATGGGTTCCAACACATGTACATTTTATTTAAAGGAGATGTAAAAGAGAAGGTAGCCATGGTAAAGCTCTCGGAAGAACTGAGCTGCTGTTGCATTTTCCAGATGCCTGCTCTTCCTTTCAAATATCCCTAGCCTTACTGTGCCTTCTTTCTGTCTCCTCCCCCTGCTACTCCAGTCCAGGGTCTGCCTTCTCTTCAGAGGCCACCTGAGTCTATGAAACACTGCCACAGAGGAAGAGCCATAGAAGCCAGGAAAGAAGATATAAAGGATGTTTTGTTTAATATGACCCACCTTTATGGCAAATACTTGACATTTCTCGAATGTGAGTTAACTGTCCTTCTCTCCAGGTGACGAGGACTACTACAGCAGTAGTAGTCATGATTAATATTTGCATGAATTATGGAATGCGTCTCATGCATGAGAAGCTTGATACTCTATTAATATTCAAACCCTCCATTTGTTGATTTGCTTCAATTTATTGAATATATATATATATATATATATATATATATAGAGAGAGAGAGAGAGAGAGAGAGAGAGAGAGAGAGAACAAGCTAGGCTCAAACTATATAACTATATAACCTATGTAGATCTCAACTTTGCCATTATCCTCACAAATGCTAAGGGTACAGGTACGAGCTACCATGTTTACTAGGTGGACAAGTTTTCTTTTCAGCTAATGAAAGCACATTAAAGGTGAAATTGACCATCCATGCCATTTGGATCTAGCAAAGAAAAGAATCATTTTTACTTCATTTTCCCAATTCTAAAACAGTTCATTGTCTTTGGATTCTACAGAATCCAGTAAGCTGTGGTCATCCTGGACGGTCAAGTACGCTGAGCTCCTTTGTTCCATCCACTCATTCCATATGTCCCTCTAATTACTATCCTGCGCATTGTCTAGATACTGGAGATTTGTAATACATAAATCCATAGTCCTTGCTTTCAAGGACAATCATAACAGAAATTTAAATAATACAATACGGGGATGACAGTGTAAATAAATTCATTGCAAATTATTGCGGGAGTCCAAATGAAGTGACTGCAAACTGCATAAGGACTCTCTTTGGAAAGCAGGGGAGTTTAGATAAACAAAGAGAACCAAGAAGACAGAAATCAGTTGCCACAAAAAGGATCGGAGGCCTTATAGTCATTGTTGAAGACGAAGTAGTTTAAACAAGAGAAGGAGTACATTGGACAGATGGTTAGAGGGCGGCAGTGACAAGGATAATAAAGAACATAAGGACTGTGGGGTGTTAGATAAAGTTATCCTTTTGCAAAAAAAAAAAAAATCACTGGCCAATGGACCTGGAGTGATGGAGCAGTGGTTAAGAGCAGTGGTGGCTCTTTCAAAGGTTGTGAGTTCAGTTCCCAGCATCCATATGGCTCACAACAATCTATAGCTGCAGTCTCATGGGGTCATATGACCTTCTATGATGTGAAGATATATGCACATGCACACAAAACATCCTATACATAAAATGACAAAAATTGATAGAAACCACTAGTCAAGAAGGAGCAAATAGTCAAGGCAGGTTGGAAGGCGGTGAGCCAGGAAGAGGGTGGTTAAACCTCATTTGATATGTGGAATATGAGTCAGGAAGTGAGTCAACAAAGCTCAGAAGTCATCGTGTAAACTTGGAGTCCTTGCCGCCATGTTTAAATGCCCTGGTGGGAGATGGTCTGGCAGATGAGGGTGCCAGAATCTCAAGCCTGATGACTTGAGTTCTGAGTTCAATCCCTAGGCTACACTGACCTCAGTGTACTCAGTTAGGATAGATCAGCACAGCAGGAGGGATGTTTTAAATTACCAGGCACTAAGTGGATACAGCATTTGAGGGGCATAGCATTTTTATATGCATAAGAATACATCTAGGATGGTCACTCATTCCTTGATTCCTCTACCCAGACACTGAGGACTCCATAGGTGTCGCCACATCTGCTCCAACATTCTTTGCCACGCCCTTCTAGGAAGGCTGATCTTTGAGGACCCAAGTGATCCCTCCCTGTCCTTTATCTACCTCAGTCAGAGTGATGAGGAGTAACGAGGGGGTGAGAGGACAATGAGATGAGGGTCTCTGCCTCCCATCTTCTCACTCTGGCTTGGCTCCCACAGGAGATGGATTGTCTCTGCCACAAGACATAGTTCTGTCGCATTAACTTCCCATAAGCCTTAGTGGCTAGCAGTGTTCCCCAGTCTGCCAAATCCCTTTCTTACCCCATCTGTCAAGAAATGGCGGGCAATCCACGACCAACCTGAGATGCCCTGTGATCCTGTCTTCCTAAAGTCTGACCACATGTTGGTTAATGGCTCCGTTATTCAGTCTTCAACAGTACAATTTAATTTTGTCTTTTCCTCTGTAGGGACACCCAATGACACACAGACCCTTCTTATACTTTTTACAATCCTGACCCCACAGTAAAGATGACAGGGTCTCTTGAGTTCTGAAGTATATAACAAAGGGGATAATCAACAGAGAAGGCAGGAAATCATCATAATGTTTAGAAGTGTGGTGTACTGAAAAGAAAGATGAGGGGCGGAGCAATGACGGACCAAGGGGGAGCTAAGCAGCTCTTGCTCTGGATGGGAAATGTACTCAGGGTAGAAATGTGAGAAAAGCTGGTGTCTCATTAGGCTGTGATCCTCACATCCTCAATATGCCTTCTTGATTAGGCACAGAATACAACAATGGAGCTAGGTGTTGTCAGTCTACCCAGGTTCTCCTTTCTTTACTGTGGTTACATTGTATCAGTGGGCCTCCATTGCAGGGTAAATGGTTAAACAGCTGTTGTAACAATTAGCATACAAGTGACAAGGATGCTGGATACATAAACTTCAGTGGGGTGCTGAAGAGTAGACAGACACAGGGTGACTGCAGATCCTGTAGAACTTGGTGAGGCATCTTGGTTGACAGCTGACTTCTTCTATTGGACCCTCAGTGCTGTCGCTGTTTACTAAGGTAGGAGGCCAATGGAAAGCCACTTTGGGAAGATGAGAGATCTAATATGGAGATAAAACTGGTTTTCCTCTTACATGTTGAATGTTACAATGTATTCACTTAGCAATTGAAACCATGGACACAGATAAAAGGAGACCTCTGGATCAGAGGTATGAATATATAAGCATTCAGCGTTCAGCTTCATCACCGAGCAACAGCTGTCTCTTTGCAGGGAAAGACTTGATGGTTTAGATACTTACATAGAAATAGACCAAAACATTTATCATTTAAGTACATAGACGGGGAAGGGTGAACCAGTCAAAGAAAGAAAGAATTATCTGATATGTTGAAGGAGAAAGAAAAAGGAAAATGGTCTCTGGAAACAAAGAAGGAAGCTGAAGAGGAAGATGTAATCCAGGGTGCTAAGGCGTATAATAACAGAGTAAGGAAAGGGAGACAGAATCCATCAGGTTGACTAATGGGGAGAGTTTTGACCCCATTAACTGGAGCAAATTCTACAGAAAAAAGAGCACACAAGCTGAGTTAATGTCTCACCTAAGGGGGTGGCAATCTCAAAGGAGAAGTTTGTGCCTCTATTGAAGAAGCCACAGTTAAGGAGTCACAAGAACTGAGTTTGAGTTCCTGTCCTCCTCCTTCATTGTGTCCCCTGGGCTTTAAGACCCTTCCTTGTGTGACAGAAATAAGACTACTGTCCAGAGCCAAATGGGGCAAATAAATGCATTGTTACTCATACACTGTGTTCAGTGAATCAGGATGCTGTGTACCTAGTCACAAGGGGCTCACTTTATTTCATGAACGATCCCTGAAAAGGCACGAATCAAATAGTATTTGGTGTTTAAAATTAATTTCTTAGTTAAGGGACCCTCTGGTGAGTCTCCTGGAAAGTGACATAGCTTCCTTAACATTGAGGAGTCATTCTGGAAGGGTTCCCTTCTTTGTCTCCTTCTTCTTTTCTATCTTTCTGCCTTCTTGTCTTTCCATCTCCCTCTTTTTCTTAGCCTGCCTCAGAAAATACAGCACACAAAGCTAAGATGTGGCCTTCTTGGAATAGAAACTAATAAAGTCAGACATGGTGGGACACAGGAGGCATGTGCTGAGGCAGAAAGACAGAATGCCTAAAACTAGAAAGAGAAATAAATCCTTCTTAAAATCGTCCCATCAACCAATGCCACCATTGCAGAGTTCTGAGCCCAAGGACCATTAACTGACTATGAAATGCCCAAGGGCATCGTAGGAGACTGGAGACACAGCAGGGGAAAAACATAAATATGGAGGTAAACATCAGAGAAAGAAAACCATACTGCAGAAACAAAGAGAAAGAAAAGAGGAGGAGACAAGGAGTAGATGAAAAGGGGGGAGATTTGGAAAGCATGTGTCAAACTTTGGAGATCAGCGGAGACTGGAATTAAGACTACCATATCCTCTGACCTTTATTTCAGAGACTGCTGGAGCACTCGGTATATTTTCTCATCTATTAACATAATCATACGCGGTTGACATTGTGAAGGTTAAATGAGAAAATCAGTGAGTGTGTGATGGTCTGTACCCACCCTTTCATTCATGAGTGGATGCTACTGCCTTTAGCTAGGGAACTTTGTTTCCCAGGTTTGACTTTGCACACTGACCAGACAGACCAGAGTCAAAGAATTCTTACAGGAAACTGTTTTGCAAACAGAATTCCTTGGACTCTGGCTCTTGGGATATTTGCCAAGCCATGAATGTGGGCTCATTCAAATACCCCCCTGTTCATTTACTTCGAATGGTGTTCTCTGCCTTTATTAAAAATGAGTGACTCTTTCCACTTCATCTGACTCAGAGACTCTAAATACCACATGCACTGAAAACTGCATTCATAAACTGCTGAAAGTCGCCATATTGTTTATTCAGGATCGTCAGTGTCCTTGCCTCCTCAGATGACCCTACGTTAATGCACTGAAATTAGAAAGCCTGTGTTTTCGACATGACGTTGTTAAATCCAGGTTACAGCACGTAGTTTGCACTTTAAGAATGCTTATAGATCCTTCGTTTTTCTACAGAAATTAATTGCCTAAACCACAATGATTTATAGTCATACAGAACATGATTATTAATTTTCCTGGTGATTATACCTGTGGGCAGCAACAAATACACATGGTGTAGACCTGACTTTGAATTGCTCCTAAGACCAAAATGTCCATAAGGTAATAACAACTAATTTTTACCTTAATCAACTTACACTTAAAAGAATTTAATATAGGGCACTTATGCCTTATGGGAAAACTTGTTTGAAATATAAGGTGCTGAGTTATTTATGAGAATAATTATATATTTGTTGCTTTAGTTTGTGCTGGGAAATCAGGATCTGAAATGAATCTGAGATACATTAAAAAATATAATGAACTTAGTGGAGTTATACACATTCAAGAACCTTAGCACTGAGATAAATATATAACAGAGTGTAGCTACTCTGATTGTGGGAGAGAAAAAGATTATTATCACTAAACTACACTACCTTTTTTTTTCTCCTCTTATCTGGCTAGTGTCTTGAAATGCTATCATTATTAACAGGACAGGGAAGGGACTGATACCTAAATGAACAGCCTAGCCTTTCCTTCCTCGTTACTCACCAGAAAATTACCTTCAAGGGGCTTTGCTTTTGTGTCTTCATGAGGAGAGCTCTCTCTCTCTCTCTCTCTCTCTCTGAGCTGCACATGGTGCACAGTAGACAGCTGGTCTGGAGGAACTGAACTCAGCCCTTGCAGTCAGGCCTCTCCCAGCAGGCCCTGTTCTCAGTCTCTGGGGCTGGGGAGGCTCGTTTCTTACTGTGGATGTGTTTCTCCTTATCAGGACACGAGTTGCAAAAAAGGAGAAGGCACTGATTATTGGTTGATATGCATACCTTATATAATTCTGTATGTTCATATCCCAGAAATATTTAAGGCTTTTTCCCTGATTAGTGGCATTATGCAGTTATGCAAATAATCTGTTATATCTAGGCACATTATGCCGTTATGTAAATGATCTATTTCATTTATATTTCCCACAGAGTAATGGAGTAGGGGAGGAATGTTCTCCTGCATTTCCCCTGGGTTTTAATGAGTTCTTCAGACATATTCAGTTGGTTATCAGTCTGGATTTCTGACTGGGTGTGAGTTAGTCTTTCTGAACTAACCCCATACCTTTCCTTAACTTAACTTTCCTATATCAATTCAGTAAATATTTACTGAGTACTTATTGTGTACCAGCATTTGTACAGGTGGGAACCAGCTAAAACATCTCAAAAAAAAATCTCTGGAATGAAAATTCTTCACCTTGCGACATCCTTCTCTGGCCACCTGGACATTGCAATGAATGTTAATTAAGTTGAACCCATTTCAAAATTCTTAGACAGGCTGAAAATGATTTTGTAAATTCAGATACTTTTTAAATACACAGGTAAATAATTTAGAACGCTGTGTAATAAAATTTAGAATATAAGTTTAATAATTTAAATATAGACATGTCATAGATAATGGGATACTAATATAGAGATATAATTACAGCATGAATCTGAGGGAGGGTTAAAATTTGCCTGCATCTGGAAAAGGAGTGAAATCTTTGTTGACCTGAGTTCTCGTGTCTTGTTTCTCTCATCAAACATGCTAGGCTACTGGAATGTAGACCAGTGCGTCATATCCTTAGTTCTTGGTTGAGAGTTTTCTGCTCTTCTGTCTACAGATGCTCGACTTTGACTGGGTCCCTCAACAAGCACCAGTTCCCAGCCTACAACAGAACCTGGCACTTGCAGAATCTGGAAGAGAAAGATTCTGCCAAGAACCCAGGAGCAAAGTGCTGCTTAGACAGAGCATCCTGGGCGGCTGTAACAAGTGCTCTTCTCAGGGAAGTTGGAGAAAGCACAGTGCGGGCCTGAGTCTTTCTCAACCACGTTTACCAATAACAGCATGAGCCGTTGCCTTATCTGAATGAAGTGGGATAGAGGTTACTTAGAAAGACAATCTATAAATTCATATCTTCTCCCCTCCATGGTAATTCTAGTAAATGGGATCCTAGCTCAGAATAGAGCAATTTGGGGTCTGAAGAACTCCAGCAAATTTGCTCTAGTTCTTAAAGGGAAGGAAACCACTCTACAATTCCTCCTGTGTCATCTTTTCTTCGTTCTTTAACCACTTCGTGGTCATGCATTTAACTATTATGTTGAATTAATGCTAAGTACTCAATCAGATAACGCTATTCAATTGCACTTATCAATGGAAGAATCTTGCCGAGGAAACTAAACAGAAAAAGTTCTTAAAACTATCTCCTGTCTATTCATTCTCAAGAGAATATACTAATAATTTTATTCTCCTGGCTATAATTCATTTCAATAGCTTTTATTACGTATGGAAATCATATTGTCCCTGTCATTCTCGCTCCCTGTAAGAACATTCTATGCTCAGTCTGTTGCCACGCAACTGCAGCTCCTTCCTCGGGAGCGGTGAACTCTTCTGTGTCTAGGCTCAGTCTTGATCACATGACTTGGTTTGCCCAATTACATCGGAGCTTACAGCTAGTTTAACTTCGTGGGGGGGGGGGAAACTTGAAGGACTTTACAAGTGTTCTCTCCATCTCTCTGCTGTTTTATCTCCATCTGAAGTCTATCCCACACAGGAATGGCTACTCCTAACTCTGGGCTGTGGAGTGACAAACTCACACAGGGCAGAACAGATCTACAGTCAACCAACAGAACAGAAGCTTCCTGATGGAATGGAAGCTAACGTGAGAGCTTGGAACTACGGTGCTGCCCAAAAATGTGTACAGTGCAGACAACATACTACTTTCTGCCTGTGTGGTGGGGTGAGAAACAGGGGCTACAAGAGAGGTAGCAGTGAGCTTCAGTGATCAAGAACAATTTCAAACACGCAGTACTCGACAGGAAGGAAGGACACACCTCTCCCTGAAACAGTTTTTAGAGGTTCAATACAGTTGTTCTCCCAACTGAAGTTTAAAAATAAAAGAGAATCTAATAACCTGTTCTCGATTTAGCAACCTCTCTGTCCCCCCCCCCCCACCTATTACTTTTTACTACGATCGGTGGCCTCCCAACCAAGCCAGATAACTTGCTGAATATGCGTTGAAGGGGATGCTTGATTTTGGACTGTAGGCTTGAAATCAAATACTCCGATTGGATCTGTGCTAACTCCCAACTCTATCACACACCCACCTTTACCATATGCTTACAGTGTCTGAAGGCCAGTAGTGTATCTGTAGCATTGACTGGAAACTTGCCAAACTATATTTGATGAACTCATAAGAGCTGGTAGATTCTAACAGAATTCTAGGATATTTATGAGCTGAGATAAAATAACATAGTTACATCCTGAGGGTAACTGCAAGACGCACAGGTCCAAGGTCGAGAGTCCACACATTTCAAAGAGTATTTGAGTCAACCTGATCTTGAGCCTTGTTCTAATACTGGGTAATATAGTTATACATACATGTATGTATATATTCATGAATTATTGTGCCTTGTACTTTTCTTGTGTTTTCTGTGTTCAAGGACAAACACAGGATACACTTTAGCGTTTCCAGATTAGCCCTGACAACAGAGTATATTTTACAGGAGAACAAAACAAAAACAAACAAACAAAAAACCTAACAGTGAGGTAGAAAAGATAAATTTATAGATGCTAAAAGGATGTGAGAGAAGAGGATAGAAGGAAGGAGAACATGAGGGGGGAAGCAGCAAGAATGGGTAGCAAAGAGTAAGGAAAAGTGGGCCGAGGAGATGGACGACTGTCAAGAAAACAAGACGTGAGCTTCGAGGCGCCAGCATCCACATAGAAGGAGGTAGGCACAAAGGTTCTCTGTGTAATCCTAGTGTGGTGGACATGGGGACAGGCAGATCTGCAGGGCTCTCTGGCCACTGAGTTGGTGAGCTCCAGATAAAGTAGCCAGCACTGTGACTCCGGCCTTTACCCCCAGGCTTCAGGAGGCAGAGGCAAGAAAACCTTTACTGGTTCAAGGACAGTCTAGTCTACACAGTAAATTACAGGCCATCCAAAACTACATAGCGATTCTCTATCTCTCTGTTTCTCTTCCCATCTCTCCTCTCTGCTCTCTCTCATCTGTCTCTCTGCCTCTGTGTCTCATTCTGTTTCTCTAGACACACATGTGATTGAGTGTGTTTTCTTTGCCTCTCTCTGTGTCTCATTCTCTTTCTCTCTATATATCTCTGTCGCTTGTCTCTACACACACACACACACACACACACA
>NW_021620537.1:1171907-1212178 GCF_004785775.1 Grammomys surdaster | reverse complement strand
AGAGAGAGAGAGAGAGAGAGAGAGAGAGAGAGAGAGAGAGAGAGAGATTGAGAGAGAGAGAGAGCAAGACAGAAGTGACTAAGTGACTGTCTCTCAGTGCATCTCATTTTATCTCTGTCTCTCTCTGTCTTACTGTTGCTGTCTCTCTTTTTCTCTGCACACACAAACACACACGTGATTGAGGACACTAAACACCAACCTCTGGCCTCAGACACATATGCGCACATTCCAACACACATACACACACACACACACACACACACACACACACAATTATTTTGAAGCTTGTAACAAATATAAAATAGGAGACAATATTTGAGGAGTGAGAGACCCAGAGGGACACCACCAGAAAGGAAAACATGGCAGTAAAGATAAAAGGACAAACGGTTTAAAACAGCCCACTGATTCTCACCAGAGGAAACGCCAGAGATGGAAAGGTCAGGGATGAAAAGTTAGGCAGGCATTGATGCTTTTGGTTTACTATTATCATTACATTTTTGTCTTTTTAACTTTTTATTATTGTAAATGGATAGCACCAACAACCCCAGTATTGCATACCATCTATCATTCTCAGGGTTATATTACATGTATAAATCTGCAACGGTATTGGATGGAAACGCACCCAAAAGGGAAAGCACACATAAAAGTCAAAGATAAGCTATAACTTGACAAAGTACACAAACACCAGCTCTTCCAAATTATATACCCTTAGATTTCAAATGCCCACTTTAAATTATGCCTGCCTTTCCTTTGCATTTTCAGGCCTGTTAAGCAGATCACAAACTGGGGAGGGAGGCGTGTTATTTATTTGGAACAAAATCACTTTTCATTGCAGTCAAGTAACTGAGGGTGGCAGGATTTCTGCACCCCAAACATGAGCAGGTAAGGGTGATCTGCCCCCCAACAGAAAATATCTTCTACCACCTCCATGGGAACATCCTCCTGCATCATCAGAGATGGCTCTCTTCTGTCTTTTGAAAATAAGTCACAAAGAATAGAGGATTGAGGTGTCAGTTCCTTTCGTGCAAGAAAGAAAACCTAAACAAAAGATTCCTTTGCCACATCTGTGCCCAGTGTTTGCCTGGCCATGGTTGAGTTTGTGTCTTCGGCAGTAGGTAGGCGGTACAGCACAGGCAGTTTGCCAGGTTCTGCCTAGGCCTCATGAGCCTAAGATTTACAGTTTTTAATCTTTTGTTCTGATGGGCATTCTAAATACCTGCTTCTTGTGATGTTTAATTTCTGCACAGCGGGCAGCAGTGTGTCCAGAAACAAGGATAAGCCACCGTTCTGCCTGTGATGGAGTGCCCAAAACACAGCTAGGTTTCTTCTGCATCCTTCCCTTTATCATCTCAGCATTGTCATTTCCTTTATAAAGATGGGGCTTCTGTGGATCCCCTGACCATTTATAAGATACATTTCTGATCTTTATTTCATTATACATGTATGTTTCTATATTGAGCGTGCTATGCATGCACATCTATACACAGTCACATGGAGGCCGGAGATCGATGTCAGGCATGTTTTTCTGTCATTTGCCACCTTATTTTTATTGCTAGTTTTGAGACAGGCTCCCTCACTGAACCCTGTAGATGCAGCTAAGATAGCGGGGCAGTACATCCCAGGGATCCTCCTGTCTCCTCGTTCACAGCATCAGAGTTACAGATATATGCCACCATGCTCCAACTGGACATGCGTCCAGGATCCCAGACCCTTAGGCTTACACAGCAAGCTCTCCTGACACAGCCGTGTCCTGACCCTCTAATATAATTCTCCATAGTTCATATTCCTCCCCAAGAATGGGATAGTTCACATCTGTATTGCTTTGGATACTTTTCAATCCAAGATTAACAAATGGCAGGAAAGCCTGAGGCTGATTTCCTTTAACAAAATGGTATGTGGTGACATCAAAAGAAGATACCCTTTCTGTACAGGTAACGGTGGCACAAACAGAAATTATTTTCAGTTATGACTGACCACACAGTGAACAAAGCATTCACTAATGTTTACACAATCCAAAGATGTGTGCATGTGTGTGCATGTGCGTGTGCGTGTGTGTGTGTGTATACATTGATTCTCAAGGAAGACTTGGCCTCCTTGGAGGATTAAGTTCAGGTAGAGTAACCACACTCGAATAATGCAAAGCATGGTTTCTTAAATAGAAGGCTACTGTTGGTGGTGGCTCTAGTGAGTGAGGCAAACCAAACATTTAACCCCACAAGTAAATAAACTTAACGCGTGCGCATAGACACACACACACACACACACACACACACACACACACACACAGGAAAGGGGTGAAGCCAGAATTCATCATATATGAAAAAAGAAAGAGTAAACCAATGATAAAAAAAAAGCCAGACATTCAGCTGCAGGAAGATTTCTTAAGTTAAAAGAAAAAGTAGGTCAGTTAAGAAGTATTTATTCAATGTGTGTACCTAACCGGCCCCGTGTGAGATGCTTTCCACATGAAATATGTGCTTCTACACAGTGAAAGCTCTCTGGCAACATTTCTCCAAATTATACCCATCCCTGCTTCCTCTAGGGTCACCTCTGGCCTTTCCTTACTTAGCTCACTTCAAGACTAAATAAATATGTAGACAAAGTCCAATACCGTAAGAATCTTTGCCAAAAGATATACCAGCAACAGGCTGGACAAGTCTTGGGAAGTAAGGAGAAGAAATTTCCAAGAACAAAGAACTCAAAAAAAAAAATTGTTCTGTACCTGAGTCTTCTCTGATTTCCAACTATGAAGGATCACTCCACAAATCCAATATGATAGTAATAGTGATAATCAATAAATTTGGATAATGATATTCATATTGATGATAATGTTAATCCAAGCTTATAGATATTGATTACTTAGCACATGCCAGCATTATCAAAAATACATTCCATTCTAGAGTTCTCCTACCCATGTCTATCCCACACTGAAATGTCTCCAATGGCTTTGCACAGGTCTCAGAATGGAACGGAAGCCCTTATATAACACACCAACATTGTTTACGGTCTCCTTTCCTCTTTGCCTAATTGCCCACTCTGTTGCTTTCCACATGACCAGCCATCAAGGACATCCTTTAGTTTTTGTAAGAGACTTGATCTCTCTCACCTTTGGACCTGTCCTATTTATTTTTGATGGTTTCAACTCCCACATCACCCTCTGTAAGGAGCTTTCCTTAGATGGCCTGACACACTCCAGTGACTGGTTCCTCCTGTGCAGGCTGCCATCATGACATAGACCCCCTCTTCTGATCAGTTTCTGTCTGTGATATTCTGCTAGACCTCACATTCCATACAAACAGATACACTAAACACTAAAGCTTCCAGATCACGCTCAGCAAATACAGAGGGACTGAATGGACATGCTCCTCCTCCTCTGTGTTGCAGAGAGAGCCAAGGTGTGGAAGTGGCACTCTTGACTGTAAGCCATAGGAGAGTAACATGAGGCTGTGTGACTCATGCACATTCCTGTCAGGTGAGACTCTTCAGAGAGCATCTTAATGTTTCCCCAGTACTCAGGCATAGAGCAAGCTGACTAAGATGAGCCTTTGTGCAGAAAGAGATGATGGAATATTCACTTACATTCATGCACAAAGCCAACCTTAAGGTGCATTTATTTTGTATACTGTCACTAGTGTCCAGCATAGTACATACATCAGAAAGCTTTAAGTGGGAAATAATCTTTACGCCCTGAGGGAACGGGGTGTGGGTATATGCCAAACATGTCTGCAAGTTCCCCGAACCACTAGAACTGCTTCATAAACTGTGTGTAACTTCAGTAACATTAGTTTGTTTACAAGGTTGACACCTTGTGTTTTAAAGTTGCTGATGAACATGAAGATTGAAGTTAGCACAGACTGCCAGGTCTAAACAGATTGAAGACAGTATCAGTAACAGAAGCACAAGCTTCCACTCCTTCAAGGCCACATTAATTCAATTCAGTTTCTTAAGTAAGCATATAGTACCTGCACAGACATGTGGGCCTCGGTGTGACATTTTAATATGTGCACACGTATATTTGGTCATATTCATGCTGCATCTTTCCTCCCTTTCATGCTTCTTCACTTCTCTGATACAGACAATGAAATTTTAGGTGACAGTGAGCCAACAAAAATAATTTTTAAAAAATTTAAAAGATATCCATCTTCATTATCATCCGCGACTAAATTATGCTTTGGATATTGTTAGTGGTGATGTTAAATATATATATATTATATATAATATATATATATATTGTATATATATATATACACACACACATATGCAGACATATATATGGCTATGCGCTAGTGCAGAACTCATGTATTTGTAAGATAATACAGCTAGGTGTGTGCTCAAAGGATAGTCTTTTATTCAAGGGTACTCAGTTGAAAGTACTTCAAGTATGTTCCTTCAAAAGGAACAAGGACTGACCGTTTCTCCTTCTCTCATCCATGTTTTGCATCCTGTCTCCTAACATTTTCAAAGCAGAAAATTTTCAACTCCACTTGATGGCCCATTCACTTTCATATCCTCTCCTTAAACATCTTTCATTGAGGCTGACCTTCTACTGGCATAGAAGCCAATCCCCTGAATAAATGACAAACAGGAAATCAGCATAGGACAGTGATGCAGTAACTCTGTTAGATAGTCTCTTAATAATCTTATCAGTACAAGAAAAACAAAAGAAAAAACAAACACCAACACGAAAACATACTAGCAATTCTGAACATAGTAAAATATAAGCCATGATCTCCTGCCTGTATAAACAGGTTAAAAATGTTAGTGTGAAAGGCAGAAAAACATTACAAAGGAGAGATTCCTGTCACTGGTTTTAAAATCTTCCTTGTTCTCCTGGTGCCATGAGCTGTAAGCAGGACACTTAAGTGTCCACACAACTTTAAGTGAGCATAGGCCCAAGCATAAAACCCTCCATCTCCCACCGTGATATCATTAGTACCATTTGCAAGGTTTGCCCACACTTTATAATGTGTTTTTATAACAAGACACCTCATAAAATTTCACAAGGCCAAGTCATCAATAAATAATGTCTTCCATTTTTTATTGGCTGTGGATTGAAAATGCAGAAGCCATCAGTGAATAAGGTTTCAAAGAGTTTACTGGAAATCTTAGCAAAGAAACAGTTATCTTGAAGAAAAGGAGCATCTTCAAGGAGATGTTCAAGACTCCGCCCGTCTAAAGTTTGATGTATTAATGATCTACTCAACCCAACATTTTTCTCTATGAGAACATCTCAGGATCCCATTGGCCATTGTCCTCTTTAGTGGGAAATGAATGCTTATTGATCATAGGTATTGATCCAGTACTTTAGATTAAAAACAATAGTTTTCAAAGTCCACTCAGAAGAGTATGAGGACTAAAGGAAAAATGTAACCTTGGGCTGGTTATGGAGTTGATTGATGACAGCCGGCTCTGCTGCCTCAGAGTGAGTTCCTATGACACTGCTTATCTGGGTGTTGGAGTCAGCCCTCAGTGACTGCATTGTGTATCAATGACTGATATGGCTTTGGATATTCTATTGGACTCCCTTTCAATCCATTTTCCATACCTGACTTACATAAAAGATGAGTCCCACTGAACACCCCCGAAATGAGGGAGTCTCCAATTACAACTTTCAGAAATCTCTGCTGATTGCTTTTACCTGATAAGGCCAAGTCTTGCTTTGTTTACAATCATGGAGTTAAAGCTGAATGTGGCTCCTTTGTACAGTATTTTTTCAAACGAAACGCCTTCTTCCTGTATCAGTAACTTAGAAAAAAAAACAGTTAAAACCCTGCAGAGGACAAGGGAAGAGAACAGACGGGCACAGAAGACAGGAGACGCTGCAGGAGAGTCACCTCCTGAGAACTGTAACATTTGGACTGTATAACCTGACCCACCTTACTAAACATCATTTACTCATGTCAGCATAACTAAGTCAAATATATATTTTTAACATTTGCAAGGGATTAGATTAAAGCCCATTGAAATGGCAGTGGCCATACAGTGACATAATGCCTTCCCCATCAGAGTCTGGGATGGGAATCCATCATCTCTTTCTCCACAGAAGAACAGAGTCTGACTGTAAATGGACAGCTGTTTTCATCTAGTTTGTCTTCCCAGTCGGTGGATTTCATACAATGGTCCATCATTAGGGATCATTACCATTGTTCACAAGGAAGAATAAAGCCCATGCCTTCATCTTTCTTAGATGTAATAAGTCTTATGGAACAAGGGTACCCTAAAGGCCCTTTGCTTCTAAGATGATTAAACTGCATTCAGATGGCAGCCTGTAACCCACTTCTGGGCATAGTATCAAAGTGAGCTCCATAGGTGTGAGCTAAGGCAGTATACTATTCCTGCCTCCTGCCTCAGGTTTCACACAAGAGTCGTTTGCATGTATTATCCTCAAGGAACAGATTGCCTTTTACCAAAATCCTATGCATTTTGGCACTTGGTGAGTGTCTTAGATGGCATTAACTGTAAAACATTTCTTTTTACATAATTATGGCTTTGTTTTGAGTGTGTGCTAAGATGGTTGTAAAAGTTTTAAATGTGAAGGGCTTCAGGAAGAAGGGGAGAAAATCTCTGAGGAAAAAAAAAAAACCGAAAGCCTATTGTTCACAATTAAAGTTCAAATTTTCCTGACAGGCTTTCAAACTGGAAAAGAAAAAAAAAAAAGAAAATGCTACACGGTTATTTTAATAATTGTTTCCCAAATTATAGCATTATTGAAAATGTATAGAAAATACAAGTCGTGGTAATTGCTCAGCACCTGCAGAATTAGAGCTATTGTTTTCCTGGTGTATTTATGTAGCAATAGGACAATCTTTGTCAATAACCAATGATGATGGACGCGGGAGACCCAGCGCTCATTCTAATAATGAGGAAGCTTCCTGGGGCTCAGCAAGGTCTTTGCCTCAGGCATTTACAGATTCCCAAACCCACTGTCCTTGCCACGAATGTGTTAATTGACACGCTTGTATAAATTTTAGTAAAGCCATAATATTTTTGCATGGCAACTATTAAAAAATATTTTTTTTCTCTTAATTTCACCGGGGAAGCTGAGACTCTGAATTTTTTTCCCGTTGCAGGAGGGAATAATTTAGATTTTCTTCCATCCCTGTCAGAAGTTGAACAGACGAACAAAACAGATTCTTCAGAGACAATTTTACACAGAGTTACATCCATCCAATTCAATTATAAATTAAATTGACTAACGAACCATAGCTCATTATGGGAATCAATTACTCAGAACTGTCTTTGGACCAAAAATGTGGAAAATAAAAAATAATGGTCATACTTCAATATACCAGATTGTCAACGTTTGAGAGCTCTGTTTTTCTCTAGCTTGGCATACTCCAACGCCAAGAAGAAATGATAATCGTTTGTACTGTTCCTAGAGATGTTACCATTTTATGAAGACTAGTTAATTCTTGAGTTTTGATCTCTTTGGGCTGTGTACCTCAGGCTTTTCTGAGATGACAGGCCAGCCCTGGAGTCGAGGAGTCACATGGGGATCATTCAGATCAACGTATGCAAATGTGTTGCTAAAAGGAACCTTGCTCTAGCCTCTAGTGCCGCCCTAGCAATATGACTCAAAAGATCTGGGGAGGTCACGATAGAAGCATTTTATTAGTAAAGCAGTTCTAACCGTGGGGTGGGGGAGGTCACGGCTCTACAGAATATCTCCCATCTAATTGTTAGATAAAAATAAATCCATGGGGAATCCGGCCACTAAAACAACGGCATCTTAAAGTGTTTTTCTTCTTGTACCCGTGTCGCAGATATTCTCCATGTGTTTAAACAAGGAGAAGGGCTGGGTAAAACTGTCCCCATTTTTTGTCTTGTCTACTACTGTCTGACTCCATTAGCAACATCAGGAAGCAGGTATTTTGAAAATATATATGAGTATCAGCAGCATGTACACACAAAAACATAAGGACAGGTCATTTCTCAGTATGAAAGTCTGTCATAGATCCACCTGTCATGACAAGAGGATCAAAGAACTATACCAAGACATTTGTTTGGGGACAGAATTGCTGAAGATGCCCTAAATTTGCTTCCTGCTTATACTTCCTGTTCAATGGATCATGGAAAATATCAAGGGTGTTTCTAACTGAGGGCTCTAATGAACAGAGCTCGCTTTAGAATACTCCTAGGGAGATTAGTCTCCTTCAGGGAAGTCAAAAAGAATCTATTCAGGAAAAGCCATACTCCATATGAAAACAGGTTATTCCACACAAATATATAACTCAGCAGCATTCTGTCTGGAAGCTTAGATATCAAAAACACCCATTTCTCAGAATGAACTGAATCTCATTTTTTTTCCTATAAAATGTAATTGTTTTAAAACATTGAACAAAAAGAAAAACCACTGGAAATTTTCGGACTTGGTTTTGACCCATGCAGTGAGGAGGGGGACAGTTCCTTCCTTGTTTGGTTCCTTATTTATCATTAGAAAAAAATAACTATATACCCGTATGTTGAGCAGGAAAGGAAGATGAAGAAATGGTCCTATAATTTAAAAAAAATAATTTAAGCATCTAATAAGAGATTTTTTTTAAATTGTTCAATAAATTGGATCATAGTTCAGGAACAAAAGGTCCAGGTTTCAGAACCAAAAGTTCAAAGATAATATAATGTGCCTTGACTTGAATAATTCAGAGGAGAGGGTGGGTGGCAGGCCAGGTGGTACTATCCTTTAATTTTAACTACTTAGGACATTAGCACAGGAGGATCACAAGTTCAAGGTCTTTGGGAGCTACAAACTGAGTTGAAGGCCTGTAAAGTCTCATGAGACCCAACGTCAAAGTAAAAAGTAGAAATGTGTTGGAAATATAATGGTGGTGCAGTAATTGCCTAGTATGCATGAAGCCTTAGGTGCAATCCACAGTACATAAGTTAATATAACCATAGCAACAACAACAACAACAAAAGAAAGCACAGGGTGGACTGTCTGGGTTCAACCCTAAAAGAACACAAATCACCCCACTGTTTACATGAGTTTCTCTACGTCAGGCCTGGTTGTAGATGCTCATTCTGCCATCACTATCTAGTAGACACTAGGTAAGCCAACCTTCCTAAGCTTCAGTCCAGTTCCTTAAAATAGAAAAAGTAACGGTATCAAGGTGATGCATGCAGAATACTTAACACAAGGCCTGCCATACGGAGACTCAGTTCATCTAACCATCATTCCCGCAATGGGTGTTCTTTTTACCATCTCACTGTGTGCAGTATCACAATTTCAAGTCTAAAGAGAAAGAGGGAACATATGTTTTTACCTCATTCTTGGATATTTAGAGTATATCATACCCCATTTCCCAACTAGCCAGCCACTGGGGAATTGAGTATCCTTACAGCTTCTTATAAGTGCTGAAGGAGATGCCCTGACTCCAAGGTGAACAGCAGACTCTGTGAGGCACAGAGCACAGCTGTCTTCCTTGGTCCCCACATCCTACAAACACCTCCACTACTATCCTCCTGTTGGCCACACCCCCAAGCCGAGCAGTGCTCAGGGACCACCCTCTAAGTATAGGCTGTCACAGAAGATGACTAATTGAATGATACCTGCCCAATAGGCTGTAACGCTCAGGCGTGGGAATTCAGATGAGTGTTTTTTTGATAATTTGTCAGATTTTTGAAAGCTATGCTTCTTCAAGGCCTCACACGCAGCCTAAGTGCCCTGCATGAATGTTTTGCTTTTGAGTCCACACTGAGCAGAATCGTTATCTCAAGTGAATACCTTTCTCTTCACTCCCTTGTGTAGCAAGAGGTAAAACATCTAAGTAAGAGAGACTGAAACTGGACTTGCATTATACTGCAGGGGTTCTTGGCAAAGCCTTCTGCTGTTTGAATTTTAACCAATTAGAAGAGCCAACCTTCTTTTATTTCAGAACTGTATTAAAAGATATCACATTCAAAGGCTGGACATACCTGCAATTAATTACTGGTGTCCGGCCAAAGGTCTACCATTAGTTATTGCCATGACAACCTTTAGAAGGCCTTGGCCCACCTGTTGCAAGATAGAAACAGCATTAGGCAGTTGGTTCCTGCACTTGGCCTCCCCCTGGCCTATGGGGAATTCGTACTAATTAGAATTAGTTGTCCTTCTGTAGTCCAGTTCCTGACACAAATTGCATTCTGTAGCTTTTTGTTCCACTTGAGTTCACAGACAAAATAGCCCATGCCATGTTTGAAATGAAGCAAGGCAATATAAAAGGATTTTGCGTAATTGGCTAATATACTTTAACATTTTAACTAATATTTTCAGTGTCGTTTTTTTGGAAGGCAGTTACTTAAGTTCTTCTCTTTGTACTCCAGAGCTGTTTATGATCATGCAGGAGGTAATTTTAGTATGGCCTGTTCAGGTGTCATTAGCCCATTGTCGAGCTCAACTGCCTATAGAGGGAACGAGCGACCTTTTCAAATGATGTCTCAAATGGCCCTGTGGTGATGGCAAAGAGATGGACAAACAAGAGGAGAAACAAAAGGACACTTTCTCACATCTCACTAAAGAAAAACTTTATTGAAAACAGGAGTCTCTGGAAGAAGAACAGCAACGAAATAGAAAAGCAAGCAGCTGAAAGAAATGATCGGGCTGTGAGCATGCGTGGCTTTGCCTAGAAGCAGGAGCCACAGTCTGTGAGTACCAGCGGGGTGCGGCCACCAGACCCACAAAGGATACCAGGGAGAGAGAGAAAACCTCTTCAGCATTCCCCAGGTGGGGTTAGCTCTTAAGATTTGCTCTCAGAGTGACACTTGGGTTGAAGAGAGGGTCCCTTAGGCTACAGCTTGCTTTGTAAAGGGGACCGAAAGCATCACCATCACGTGAAGTAATGTGCTGGAAGAAGGAAGGTCACATGATCTTTAGAACCTCACGGTGGAGTCACTTTCTAGAAGGAGAGAAGGAGAGAGAGAGAGAGAGAGAGAGAGAGAGAGAGAGAGAGAGAGAGAGGAAAACCTCCAAAGTACAAGGGAAAGTTAACAGACTACAGCACACCTAAACACTTCACAGGGATAAAGGAGTCTGAAGTGCTAGTTTCCCAGGCGCTGTAAACAAGCCACCATCCTTCCTCTGCCCACTGCTTCCCAAATTGAGTGGGTGAGTTTCCAAGATGCCAGAAGACAAATAGGCTCATATTTTTGCTGAATTCTTTCTATTCACCAGGGTTTCTAATCCAAGTCTCTTAGGCTTCCTACAAAACAAGTGAGATATAGTTTTACTTTTATTAAAAGCGACCCGGTAAGAGCTGAGTGTTCCTTTCACAATCGATGTGTTCTTAGTGGAGGACGACTGCTGCGAAACTGCCATTTGCTTGCTCACAAAGAAGGAGAGGTGAGCAAATGTAAGTAGTTTTAAAATAAAATCTATACCCATCCTAAATCCATTCTCTGAACTTCCATATCAACCTTGTATTGTTCGGGATGGGACTGCGGCCAACAACGAAGCTCTCTCTCTCTCTCTCTTCCTTTCTCAGACTTCAAATCTGAATTCTGAAATGATAAGAGGTACTTTAAAATTCTTAAAATAGATGGATTTAGGAATGTCTGAGCCAAGGTAGAGCCTAGTTACTCATAGATAAGCCAGAACTGCCTTCGTGAGTGTATTAAATGTAAAATGTATAAAATGTGCAAAATGTACAAAAAAAAATCAAGAAAAATTTAACCGAAAATTACCTACCTTTTCAATCTTTTACAGGCCTATTTAGAAACATCAACAACAAAAATATTATTCCTTAGAAACCAAGAATCTTTCAGATGAAAATGTCAATGTATTTATCAAGGATCAGACCTCAACGAATTTTCTCTGTGTTGGGCAATTTGAAGTTTTTTAAAGCTCCCTTTTGCTTTGAGCCATGGAGGGGAGGGGAGGGGGAGGGAGCAGAATTTGCTTGGGCATCTATACCAGATAACATCAGTAATAATAACAAGTGAATTCTAACCTCAGACAATACTAACCCCATCCCACCTCCTGCTGAATAGATCAGAACAACTGACTGGCTTGGCTGCGTGAACAGAGTGCTCCACAGAAAACCCCCTTTGGCTTTCCAGAGTAACAGAGACCCCTGACAGACACTGATTCTAACATCCTTATGACTATAGCATCTCCATCCAGCTGGGGGTCCTGTGGAGAACTCAAAGCTACTCCTATTTGCCCTTGGCATTGCTTTAGACATCAAACATCAAGATTTATTCAAGGGCCAGAGAGATGACTCAGTGGTTAAAAGAATTTAATGCTCTTCTAGAGGACCTGAGTTGTTTTGCCAGACGGCACTGGTGGCTCACAATCACCTCTAACTCCAGTTCCAGGGAATCTGGTGCCCTCTTTAGGCATCCACAGGTACTGCATGCAAGTGATGCGTATACATATAGGCAGGCAAAACATTCGTACACACAAAACAAAGTTTTACAAATATTATGAGGGGCCACTTCTTATAGCAAATACTTTGAATTCATCTGCTCCCTCTTCCTGATATGAAAGGGGTGTGTCTACTATGTTAATACTCAATGGCAGTACATGTTCAACTCTAAGCTTAAATCTTTTCTGGTCAGGTATTAATTTCTCCAATGTAAATGTTTCCTACCTAGGGCATCTTGATCTCTCTACAACTAGTAAGTGAGACATAAAAATAATTTTTACTAAAATGAGCAAATAAGACCTAAAGAAAAATATAATGTCCCAGACTCTTCTATTTCTGAGCTTGTCTCTGAAGTGTGTTACCAATCTGAGAGCCTGGGAAGACAAGGCATGCCCCACCCCAAACATACCAACATGCCTGGCACATAGTAGCTCCCAATAACTGTTTGGCAGATAGGTGAAGGCAAGCATGGCGGGATTCCATTAGACCCACCATGATAAAAAGGAGTACGAACCTTGATGCTCACTTTTGTTCTATCTGTTTCATTGAATTGGATGCAGCGAGGCTACCTCAGGGGCTTAGCATTTTAGTGAAGGACCTGTGCTTTGGAACAGCCTATAAGCAGCCAACCCCGTGAGATTTATGCATATCCAGAAACTAAAATGTCCAAGACATCAAAGAATAGCTTTCCTTTTTGTTCAGATAGAACTTCTGGCTCTCTCTATAAAATCCAAGATTATTCAGTTTCTTCTTTCTAGTGTGTGTATGTGTGAGAGGGCAGCGGGTGTTCGGGTGTTGAAGAACACGCACATGTATGAGGGTGGAGGTGGGAGAACAATTGAGGGCATCATCGCCTGGAATGTCATCTACCTCCTTCGAGACAGGGTGTCTCATTGCCCTGTGGCTTACCAATTAGGCTAGAATGGCTATCCTAAGAGCCCAAGGGACCTGCAAGTCCCTGCTTCCCAGTTCTGTGATTACGAGCACATGCTACCACACCTGGTATTGGGGAGGGTTTGTTTTTGTTTTTGCTTTGTTTATTTTTAAACATTTTATTTAATATTCACACATGCATATGATGTGTTTGAACAAACCTACCCCCTTCCCTCTTTCCTCTAGTCCCACCTGTCATACCTCCCACCCCCACTACACACACACATAACCTTCTCTGAATGAAAAGGAAACAAAAGAGAAGAGAAAAAAACATAGGGTTATGATTGGGAGTCTCAAGGCCTAGTAGGGCTCCACAGAATCTTCTCTATAAAATAAAAGAATTTCCTTCTCTCCCACACACCCTTCCCTTTCTCCTCGTCTCCCTCCCTATCCGACTCTCCTCTGCTTCTCTCCTTTTTAAGTCAGCAAGGCCATGTTCTAAGGAGTCAGGTTGCATAAGGTCCCAAAGCCAGTTTAAAGGACTGAGTAAAGTCATTTGTCAAAACTGTATGAATTTGTGATTCATGAGAGGCAAGAGGCAATTTCAGGAGATTGTTTTCCACCACTGACATGACTGTCAAAATAAATGTGGGGAAAATAATTATAGCAATTAACAGAATAGTTCATTTTTCTTTGTCATGAGATACAGTTCAGTTTGATTTCTGATTAAGAGACGATTACCACCAAATGCTTTTCCTTCAGAGCTGCTGACCACTGTACATCTTCCCTCGGGTACATACCAACGTCTTCCCTAGTGACTCAAACTGGAAGAACGGTTATCAGTATTCAGATGCTCTCACTCCATCTCTCAGCGTTTTCCTTTTTATCTACACCCCTCCTAGCTACTCAGCAAAGAACATTTACATCATCTTCTGCTAAAATTATGTTAGAGAAGAGCTCTCAGGACTGTGCTCTGATTGACTCTGGCCCTACGTACCCTGCATGATGCTACATATCAAGTTTATCTCACAAATAAGTCTTGGGAATTATCATACCCTCCAACCAAAACTTTTATAACGTTCAACCTGTGGAGAAAAGGGTGTTGAGTAAGACTAATAAGCTTCAAGATGTGGAGGGAGGAGTCTGCGTCTATCTATCTGTCCGTTTGGGGAACTCTTGGCATCAGAACAGCCCACAGTGAGCACAGCAAGGGTTGAGAGTCATTATAAATAGGGCAGGAGAAAGTACATGCACTGAATTTCTTAGTAATTGAAGTGATTAGATAACTCGTTCTTGGATACCCATATCATCGCTCATTAAGCTGGACTGCGTTTTCGAACATTTCATGCCAACTGTACCTTTAAAAAAATAAGTAAAAATCTGTAGTGATTAAAGCTTGGCTAAGAGGTAAAAACCCTGTGGCTGTGGAGGCCCCCAGCCCCCTAAGGTACCACAGCAAAACAGGCTGGCTTGAGTCCACACTGCGCTCCTTCCCCGGGGAGCCTTGCATCAATTATCCTAACTCTCTTGATTCCATTTCTGTTTTCAAGAAATTTGAGGCTATTGATAAGATGAACAACAGGTCATTTGCAGCTGCAGCATTCGGTGAGCTCATAATCCTCACCAGGGCAGGAGTTGCCAGAGTGATGTAGGAAAGACAAACAGCTCGCTCTGTTTCCTGCACAAATGTTCAGTTTATAAGTTAGGAGGATGCACAGCCTTTTGTTTGTTTGAGTGACAGGATTGGGGGGGGGTGTTGAACACATGACCTCATGCCATCCAGATCACTTTGAATTTGCTGTATAGCCAAGAATAACCTTGAAATCCTGATCCTCCTGCCTCTCCCTCCTAAATGATGGGTTTACAGGTGGGTACCACTACACCTGCTCTATGCAGTACTGGGGATCAAATCCAGGTGCCATACATGTTAGGCAAGCAATCTAGCAACTAAGCCCCAACCCCAGCAACCTAAATCAGCTATTTCTAGAAATTAATCAAGAAAACTCAGTGCTTTCAAACAAGTACCTCTTTTATTATAAGATTTATATCAAACTGACCAGTTGGCTGACCTAGGCAAGCCTAAGTCTATCTTAGTGCAGGAGGTTTATGTATATGGATTCAGCTGGTGAATGGGTCAAATGTTGCAAATTGGGATAATGTTTCTCATAAACATGACCTCTTAGTTGGGGAGGCAAAAATGATCAAGGCATGGGTCTCTATGAGGCTATCATGATGAACTGCTAGCATAACCTTCCTTCTTTAGGCACAGTCATGTTTAATTGGCCAAAGCAAGTTTCAAAGACAGCCCTGATTCTAGGAGTAGGGGAATAAGAGTCTACACCCATTAGAAGTAGCTATAAGCTCACATGACAAAGGCAATGACTGAAGAGAGATGGGAAATCATGCTGATGTCCAGAGTTAGTCTACCACAGTCACAAGCTCGGTCTGAAGGGGCTGTTACACACAGGCGTGCCTTCAACTGTGAGGATAAAATGAGAATCAAGGTCCAATCATCATTTTCAAGAATCACAGTTTCAAGTAGGGGAAAGGACCATTCCTGGCTAAGTATGTCATAAACATCGTGTTGGAGGTGGCAGGAGATATAGATTCACAGTGATTTCTGCTTAAGAATCTAGGAAAGGAATCCCACCTGTGATCCAGGCTTTGATTGGGTCTTCACCCAATATATGTGGTTTCTGGCTCATAGAAAGGATATCATACGTATTTGACTGAAACATAGTAAAGAGCTAGAGGTAGACATATACAGAGAATGAGAAGGCCATTTTAACAAGACCCAGTATGAGGAAGGTAAAAGAAGACAACTGTTCATCAGTGACTTCTTTGTAATAGTAGCTAAATCATCACTGTGTGTTCAGACAGCAACAACTAGGAATAAGGACCCTTGAGGGATTTGGTGAGAGATGCCTACTATCACACTCTCCTGAGTAGTGACAGTTAGATCTGCCTCGTATAGATCCCTGCACCCTAGTCACACAAGCATCTCTGCAGCCCTCAATATGACAAAAGTGTGTTGGTGAGCTCAGGTGGGCAGATACCCCATTGTATGCTGTGAGGACCCAAACTGAAACTTCAGGATGCTCTCTCTCAATATCAGCCAGAGGCCTAAGATCCCAGACTATGGCATTTTCATTTAACCCTCACTAAGAGTAGGTGCTCACAAAGGATATAACACAGATGTGATTCTTTTTTTAATTTGGAACCTGAACTATTTCAAAATACTATCTAGATTTTATGTAATCTTTATTTCTGGGTGGAAAAGGGGGTAAGCCCAGTAGAATTTCTTAGTTCTTGTAAAAACATTGGTGGCCCTCTGAATAGCTGGCAAGATAGGATGCCATTCTTCTATATCTCTCCCATATTTTTCATTAGTTATCAGAAGTGCCATGCTACGAGATGTTAGCAGGATGTTTAGCTCTTTCAAGGATCCTTGCATCTTCTCTACAGACATGGATAATAGCCACTCAACGTAGTAGCTTATGAACCTTACCAAATAAACCTAGAATTTCCCATTTAGTGTAAATAGAATGTACAGGTTAAAAGGTTTCAAAGTTTGCCTGCTTCAATACTATTGCTCATGGCTTGGCTTTTTATAAAGGCTTCAGACAAAAATATCTCCAGGGACTAATATCTAGCTCTATTGTTTGTATTTGGCTTTGTAGTATGAAATAGTTATGGTGATATGAATAACTATAACAGGCACCAGTCAATCAAAACAAGCATAAGAAGGTCCTGGGTGTACCCTTTATGCATGAGTTGGAGAGTATTAAGGAGTATAGAAAATATGTAAATGTCTTTATATTACTATTTAAAAACCTCATGAACAAAAGAAACTTGGGAAGTAAAGGGCTAATTTGGTTTAAACTTCCACATCACTGGTTATCACTGAAGTTAAGTCAGGGCAGGAACTTGAACAGGGCAGGAACATGGAGGCAGGAACTGATGTAAAGGAAACAAAGGAGTGTTGCTTACTGGCTCACTCTCCATGGCTTATTCGAACTGCTTTCTTCTAGAATCCAGGACTATCAGTCCATGAATAACCTCACTGACTATTCTCACTGACAATGGGCTAGGCCCTCCAATGTTAGTCATTAATTAAGAAAATGGTCTATAGGCCTGCCTACAACCCAATCATACAGAGGCATTTTCTCAACTTGAGTTCCCTCCTCTCAGATGACTTTAGCCTGTGTCAAATTGACATAAAGCTAGCCAGCACAGTGGGGTACTATGGTGATCAGCATCTGAGAAGAGAGGGAATCTTTGGGGGAATCTGTACTTCTGCTTTTGACTAAATGGCAGCTAAACAGTCCCATCAGAAACCTCAGGTACCTACCTTTATAGTTACAGCCAGTCATAGACAAGTATTTTAAGGAAAGTGAAGCCAAGTGGTTCATGCATGTGGAGAGAGGTGGAATGAGTAACCTCCTTAACCACCTGAGGCCATGGTGAGGTCTGGGCCCGGGCTATGGCTGAAGACCATATCTGGGTCCATGGCCCTAACTGTAGACAACACTGATGGCTATGGCCCATGTTGCCACCAAAAGCCATCCAGACGTCAATGGTCTGGGCTACAGCCTAAGACCATGTTGATATCTGGGGTTATGCTGGGGCCAGGAGACATACTAATCTGAGTAGCCTCCACTGCTACCTGAGGCCATAGTGACATCCAGACCTATGTTGCTGCCAGGGGCCGTGTCTAGGTCCATGACCCTATCATGACCAGGATCTATACTGAGGTCAGAAGCCATGTTAGCACCAAAGGCTATATGAATGGGCTTGGCCTGGGCTGCTGCCTGAGCCCATATTGATGTTCAAGCACTGTACTGAGCTGGCCCTGCCCCTGGCCTGTTGTAGGAGAACTGGCCTGGCCCCTTGCTGGCCACCACACTTGAGAGTTGGCCCCACCCCTCACTTGTGGTGGGAATGCTGGTCCTGCTTCTTGCACTTGGGAAATCTGGCACTGTCCCTCACCTGGGCAACATAAAAGAGCTAGCTCTGGGGGTATGGGTGAAGGAAAGCTGGCCCCACCCCCACTAGCTATGACACTTGGAGTAACTTCCCCATGACCACCATCATGAACACCACTTGTAGGGTGAGCTGGCCTGAGGGGCTGAGAGCAGGAGAGCCAGCCCTACCCCTCAGTGGCTGCAACATTCAAGAGAGCAGCCCCACACCTCACCTGGGCAGCTCAGTAAAGTTGACCCTGGTAGACACAGGAGAGCTAGTGAGCTGATCAACTCAGCTTCTAGCCAGGCCCAGATCCAGGGTTCTGAGTTTGCTCAACCCAACATCTATTCCGTGTATGAACTACAGAAGCACAATGAAGGGGTCATTCCTGCAGATCCAAAGCTGCAGGATCTCCACGACACAGGGTAACAACAGGATCTGAGAATCCTGCTGATGATCCAGTATTGATAGTGTAGCAGAAGCCAGAGACCTCAAACCAGACCAATTACTCATTGCTATGAACCCTTGTAAGTAACGCTGTTTGGGCAAAAGAATATATGCTGCGTGATACACTGCAGCTTCCTTGGTGAGATTTTTGTGGTTTGTTTTTTTGTTTTGTTTTGTTTTGTTTTGTTTTTTAATTTGGTTTTTGTTTTTGGTTTGGTTTGCTTGGTTTTTTTTTTTTAATCTCTTGGGGGTTTTGAGGGGTTTACAAGGGTGGAGGTTGGATATGAAGATACAGGGAGGTAAAGGGGGACACATGATGTGAAATTCAATAAAAATTTTTTAAAACTACATTCACTAATACTGCTAATAAAGAATACAACACAGGATAATGAATATTATTTGCTTTTATTCCAAGTAACAGCAGCCACTACTTTCTTTAATTACAGGAAGAAACAATACACTTAGAAAACCAAGACAGATAAATTATACAAAATCAGTCTGAACCGACTACCATGTGCAAAAAGTGGCTCAGTCTCTAAGAAAGTGCAGAGAGGCCCCGCATTCATATGATTAATGTCAGCGTCTTTTCTCCTCATTCATCTCTACCCACACCCTGGAGTTGTCTCCGCACAACTGTTGTTAACATGTGTAACTGGTGGTCTGGAGGCTTGAGCACTGGCAGTGTGGGCCGTTGTGAATGAACTCATACAAAAACAATGGAGAATCTGGTCCTCGGTGTGGGTACTGGGCTTCATTTCCCTGTTGTTGTTTTTCTTGTCTTTAAAGGCAAATTCCTTACCCATGCAGTAAGACTGGGGCTTCAGAAACAGAACAAATGTTATTTTAAACCATCCAACGATAACAACTTAATCAAACGTGATTGGCTTTTCCTAACTTTATTGTCCCTTTTCATTTGGAAAAGTAGCCATGTGAGTGTTTTGCTTTTTTATGTTTTTAATGAACGACGAGATAAGTGATTGTGCGAGCCAAAATGTACTAATGTTTGTTTCTGTGTCCTTAGCTTATGGAACTAAGTTGACCCATCTTGCCACCACTACTGACTGGCCTGAAACTCCCGCCTTGTGGGTAAAGCCAAAGGCATCATGAGTAGTGAGTGTCACCTCTGCACCTTGACATTCACTACCAACATCAGGTCAGCTTTACCATGGACAGTAGTAACATCTGCGCCATGCCTTGTGGTTCCTTGAAGCTGTATATCTCCCATTTCACGGATGATGCATTCTTTCTCAGTACAGTCAATTCACACCCATAGTAAAGAGCAACCTGGACTCTTGAATTCTGCCCTCCAGTGTCCACCGCCTTCTCTGCTCCTGTGATGGGCAGGGGGCTGGTACAGTTGGCTTTGGTAGTCAGTGCTGAGCTTCCGGCAATAACAGAATGGTACCTGTTCCTCAATCCTATACTTCTCACACTACAGACCATCAGTAAAGAAAAAGCATAACAAGTAGCCCCTGAGCCTTAGATGGGCTTTTCTAAGATACTGAGTTACAGTGATTCCAGTGAGAAGACTTCCCTTGCTCACTCAGTGTTTTCTGTAAGTTATGAGTTCTGTGTGGTATGTTCTCTCTCAGCTGGACCAGCATTAAGGCATTTGTGAGTTGGAAGACACTTTTGCAGACTCAGGAGATGTGGGAGTACTTGCTCTGCAAGCACGAGGACCTGAGTTTATTCTACAAAATCCACATAAAACCTCGGTGAAATAGTGTGCTTGGAATGCCAGCCCTGGGAAGGGAGAGGCAGGGGGAATTCCTGGAGGTCACTGAGTAGCTATCTTCTTCAAAGAGGAGTTCCAAATTGAGCATCAAAGTTGTATGTAAACAAAACAGAACACCAGAATTCAAAGAGGCAAACACAGGGGTGCCGAATCATTCCAATCCCTACATTCCAATTCAGGCTTTAGGGGCTGCTCTACACACATTTGAAAAGAATCCATACTCTTACTCTTCAGATAGATATTGTATTCACGAAGAAAACTCAAGTCTTTGGATTTGGGTCCTTGTTGTTTACTGAAAGTAAACTTTTACAAAGTAAGTGCATACTGTGAATTACAGGCAGACAGTCAAGCCACATTCCAAGTCGGGATTGGTAGAATTTGGGTGACGAAGGCACAGCAAGGTCTTTGTTCTCTAAGACAAATCACTATGGATGAGGACCAGAAAGGGACTTGAGGGGTACAAGGAAAGAGAGAGAGCATTGCTGACACGAATTCTATCCAGCCACCAACCCCTGAACCCCTAAGAACCACTTTACAAAGGAAAAGGGTGACTAGTAAGTTTATTTATGCTTTTTAAAAAAGCACTGACAATCCTAATTTATCAGTTACTGACTTGTGACAATTTATTCATTGTTCACTGTTAGAAGGCAGAAGTTACATAGAAGTGTATGATTGGTGAGCGTCTCTATTTCAATGTGGTATAATAGAGATAACACGGGCCCCAAAGCTCCGAAGCAGCCTTTTTGTCTGCTGTGTCTCTTTTCATTACTCTATCAGAATCTTCATTTAATATAATCCAAAAAAGCAAGGTAATTGCTTCACTTATCGGTTATCATCGCTCTCGCATACTTATCGTGTCAAAATTATTTATGTGGATAGGCCGGGTTGATCTGGCTGCATTCAGCAGCTTAAAAATTTGAATAACTGTTCTGCCAGTTAGGTTATCAAAATTTCAGCATAAGCAATGAGCTTCTGTTTTCTGGAAGCTGGGGTGAGGGAAAGGCGTGGCCTCTGGTTGTGCTGATGGGAAGGGAGGGTCAGCCTTGGGCCTGAGACTCTAGACACTCAAACTTTCAGTGAAAAACAAAAGAAATGACTTAGGATAAAGAGAGCAACTGGACATTCACTGCGCACGTCTGTGGCAACAGAAATGCCAACCTGGCCTCCCCTGACTATTGCTATTTTTCTCAAGGGCCACAGAATACTACCTGTATGGGTAGATTGTTTATGATGGATATAATTGTGTATACAAATGGACACACACACACAATACAATTGTCTCAGGGTCTTCACACACCTCTCCTATGGAAGATTCTCCCTAGATGGGTTTCAGATTTTTTTTTCAATCTTTTAATCTTTTATCAGCTGTCAGGTATTCTGTCGCTATAAAGACGTATTAGGCTAACATGAAATGTGGCAGGTTCTCAATCTAGAAACAAACATTTGTTTCTTTCAACAAAATAATTTTTGTTAGATATGTCTGATTTTTAGGCATCTTAATCTCTCTCTCTCTCTCTCTCTCTCTCTCTCTCTCTCTCTCTCTCTCCCTCTCTCTCTCCTTTTATAAATGTTGGTGGTAAATATCCATTCTAGTTCTGAATCAGGATCTATCCCTTTAGTAAGAGAGTAAAGTTAAGTAAATATCAATTCCTTGTCTCAGAACCTGTGTGTGTGTGTGTGTGTGTGGTGTGTGGTGTGTGTGTGATTGCACGTGAATGTATGTATAGCCTCAGATAATCCTGAATACACAATCTTCCTACCTTAAGTTACCAAATACGTTGCTAGACGTGGTTTTCAAATTTATTTCCTGCCTTTGTCTATACGAACGCCAGATTACAAGCACAAGAGGGAAGGAAATACTCCCTCCTCTCCTTTATAGTGCTGGAACTAACACAAGCTACACATGATGGTTAATATTGATTATCAACTTGACAGGATAGATAATCACTAAAATGCAAGCATCTGGGAATATCTGTGAGGGAGATATCCATTAGGCTCACTGGAGTGGGTCACACTATCTCAAGGGCTTGGTCAAAATTACAATAAAGTGAGAACTTGACCCAAGCATGCTAGCTATCAATCTCTGTTTCCAACTTGTACGTGGAGTAGGACCAGATGCCTCAACTCTTGCTGCCATACTGTCCCCACAATGATGGACTATAACCCTTCCTCCAACCATGGGGCCAAGCAAGCACGTCCTCCCTTAATTTGCTTTTTCTCAGTCATTTGGTCACAACACTGAGGAACGTCATCAACACACTAAGCAGTCACTCTGCTGTAAGTTACTTCCCCAAGATTCCTCAAGAATCAGAAACTTCTCATGAGCCCTGTGGGTTTGGATTTTTTTTCCAGTTCTGGGGACTTAAGATCTCTTGCATGCCAAGAAAAGATTCAACCACTAAGGTATATCACCACTTCCTCAGTGAGGTGTCTTTGTCCCGTCTCTTCCAGAACCACCGGCCCTCTCTCCAGCATCTTCTACTTTGGAGTGGAATGTGTTTGGGAAATGTGTTCTGCTCCAGAATAGCTCATGTCTTTCTCATGTGCAGCTAGCCATTATCACACCAATTAGAAGATGCCTCATCTAGAGATGTCCTTGATGGATATCTGGTAGATGTCCTTGTAACTACCCTCCACTCATTTTAGGTTCTACAATAAATACTACATAGTATGTCCACATTCTCTCAATGAAGCATGTAATCACTTACCCAGATCCTATATCGGATCTTGGCATCAGATGAAAATTAATATCAGATGAATATCACAAATATTTATCTGGACTAATATTGTCAATTGAAATTCCTTTGTTGGAGTTAATTCCTCACTTACATGGATTGCCAAGGAGCTAATAATGCATAAAGAACACCGAGAACATTCCTGTGGTTTCCTCTTACTACTGTTTGGTTAATTATCTTAAGCGGAACGAAGAATATATATTTTAAAACCGGTATTTAAATTAACCTTTGGTCGTGACCACTCCTCTAGACATTAGGCCTGAGGATGAAGTGGATCTTATGATCTTTAAAGCCTCTTTCTAACTGCGAGATTCAATTCATCTTTAAGAATCAAAAATGAATCTAAAGAAAGAGTTACAACAGGGGTAATGGCCAATACCTCAATGCCCAGAAGATCTGGTATTTAATGTGCATTCAAGTATGTGTTAAGTGAATTAATACATACAGGAGTCAAAAGACTTGGTCCTAAACCTTAAAAATACCACTCAACAAACACTAAGCACCTGACACTTAATGGGCCCTGTCTAAGACCTCATTTACATCCCAACTCTTTAGACCAGTGGTTCTCAATCTTCCTAACTCTGTGACCCTTTAATACAGTTCCTCATGCTGTGGTGAGGCCCAACCATAAAATTATTTTGTTGCCACCTCAGAGCTATAATTTTGCCACTGTTATGAATTGTAATGTAAATATCTAGTGTGCCAGATATCTGACATGTAACCCCTGGGAAACAGTCATTCAATCCCCAAAGGGGTCACAAACCACCGATTGAGGACCACTGCTTTAGAGTCCTGTCCCATTACTAGGCAGTGACACTTACTTGCCTTGTATGCATCCTTGTGGACATATACGTACCTTGTCTCCTGCTGAAATTCTGAACTTGAAGTCAGCAGTCATGCCTATCCATAATGACTGATGAAGTTTTACACATATGAAATGTAAATAAATATCTAATGAAAGAGTGGCCTGATTACTCTTGACATTATATGAAGCTTTAGATCCAAACTTATCAGCATGGTGCACCTACCCAATGTGCACCTCATTCTCTTAACTCTTTTCACGGTCTATGTTTTCCCCATCACTCTTGACAGGGCAGCTACATAAGCCAAAATCAGAGTCAAGCATGGAGGCGGGGATGTTAATGAATGCCTATTGAATGTCAGCTTGAAAAGGGACTTCGGTCCAGCTTGCTGTTAATGTGACTTTACTCCCTGTTTATTCATTTATTTGTTTGTTCATCATGTAGGATTTGATCACGGGCCAGGTACTATGCTGCCTTTAGGATTGAAGGAGAAATACAATTATTTTTCTGACCTTGAGAGTTTAAAGCACAGTGATGGAGGAAAAACTGTAGACATGTGTGAAACGTTATAGTGAAACGTTGAACCATTTACATTACCTTCTCAGGACTCAGCTGCCTCTAATGAGCAAATAAGAATAGTCATAGTGAGACTGTGGTCCTGTGATGTAGCTGCTAGCTCACAGCACAGTGTCTGGAAGGTAACAGACATCCAACAGACATTGGTTGTATCTGGATGCACAAAATACTGAGGAAACACAGAAGACAGAAAAACTAACTCAACATGTGAGGCAAGAAGGGTTTAAACTTGAGGGTGGGTGGAGAAATTGTAATCTGAAGAAGGTAAGCAGTAGATCCCAGATGTGAAGACATCGATACAAATCCTGGATGCAATCTGAGAGTAGGTGAACACAGGCTGGACATGCTAAGGGACCTTGGACGCCATTCCACACAATCACTGCTGAATAGCTGCCCACCCCCAGTTCAAATCTGTGGGAATTCTTTGTTCCTTAATTAAAGCACAATACATAATTTAGATAAAGTAGCCACTACCATGTTTATCTCATAGGCAATTTTATCTATATTTTAATATAGATAATCTATATGCTTCATATATTAATCTATATGCTTCATATTATTAAAGGAGCACTTAATGTCTGAATAAACATTGTGGACAGTTTTTGTACTTCTATGAATCTAGATGACAACATACACATCAACCATAGTGAACAATGTGCCCCGACCCAGATGCCTTCATTCAATTATATTAATAACAAAATGTGCATCAAAATCCTCATACATGGGGATAATAGATTAAAATTTACTTTTTAAATATTTTCAATTTAAAGTGTGTTCCACTTTGGCTGCTTCACGTTCTGGTGATGTCACAGGTATGGATCAATTTCCTCTACTCTTCACTTTCACTGCTACTCAAGACCATCCAGAGTTATCCAGGTAGAAGTACACCATATCTACTGCTTTTTCTTTACACGAAGGTCATTCATTCTCAAACAACCTTTTATTCCATTTTAAAAATAGGTCTTTTCCTTGGTGTTTCTGCAGTGATCTGAGGTCCTGCCAATTCTCCATGTGTCTTCACATGTTGTCATTCTTGGCTCTAGGTTTACATCAATTATTTCCCTGGCTGGTCCAAGGTAGAGATGGTCAAGCCCAACTAACAAAAAAGTGTAATGCCTCAAAGTAAAGCCCAGTGCTTTCCTTTGCATTGTTATCTCTGCCTTCTTGCTTCAGGCATGGCTCTATGGTTATTCTGTTGAGCACACTCACATGAAACTGGAAAGAGTGTCAGTGAATAATGTAGAATCATCGAAGGCCCATAACACTGTTAACTCCTACTTGATCCATGAAGCATGTTTAGCAAAGTCTGGGGAGCCCCTATGAGAATTCATCTATTTACAGTTAGGTATATCTGTAGTAGCCCTGTAGGGTAATGCTAGGTCAGCAACATGGTTTCATTAGTTCAAGAAGATAGACATTTTATTTGTCCTCCCATCTGTTGCAAATCTCCATAGAAATGCTGATGCCCACCAGAAACAAAGAAAGACGATAAAATTAAAACCTTGGGACAAACTATAAAAATAAATAAATAACAAAACAGAAAGTGAAGGTGGGGACAGAGAAAGGGATCAGCATCAGCAGGGTAGAGCTAGAGGAAGATCCTTGCAGACAGGAGTCAGATTGGAATACCTTGTTAGACAAACACGGGTATCAGGAACAACCTAAAATACAGGGACAGGGAAGAGAAGATGTAATAAAAGTAGGAACTGCTTTCTTCCTGCAAGCTCTTAGATCTAGGCTAAGGAGCCCCTTTTCCTTTGACTTGATTGGCAGCTATGGTGCCCCAAGCCTGTTCCTGTCCTAGAAAGAAAAAGCCAGAGTTTGCCTTTGACAAAGAGCCTGGTGGCTTCGTTTCCATTTAGTATGCTATCCTCTTTGATAAAATAGTCTATTTCATCTCGAAGGTTACCTGTGCCAGCTACTACACTAATAAGGTAGTCTTTTGTGCACAAAATTAGTTATTATTCAAAGATTACCAAACATTGAAGGGAAACCAAATAAAAAGAAAGATAAACATAAATACAGAAACAAATCTCCATGGAAACAGTTGTAATGGAAAGAATTAAGAAAACATTAAAACTTTAGGGGCTGGAGAGATGGCTTAGCAGTTAGAGCACATACTGTTCTTGCAGAGAACTTGAGTTCACTTTTTGGCACTTATGTTCAGTGGCTAGCAACCACCTGTACCTCCAGATACAGTGGATCCAACTCCCTCTTTGGCCTCTTTATATGCATGAAATCATGCATATATATCTATATGTGCACACACAGACACACATACAATTTTTTTAAAAAGCTAAATCTTTTTAAATGTTTTGAGATTTTAATTATTCAAAGTCAAGAATATATTGTACATGTTATATGAAAAGAGTTCCCCGTGCTCTCTTAGAAAAAATTAAATTTACATTAAAAGTACATATAAAACATAAGTTCAGAAAACCTTAAACAAATTTGTATATAGGTTTTAGGAGACAGTAAAAAGAAAGGAACTGAAATAAACAAAGAAATAACAAATAAAATAGAGAAATTTTCCTGAAATGGAAAACATGCTAATCTAATAATTAACAAACCCAACAAGTATCAAGTAGAGAAAATTATTTTCTAAATACTAACCTTTGTAAAACTTTAGATTATTAAACATGAAGAAAAATCTTCAACAAATTTTTAAGGATGAAAAAGAACAATCACTGAATAAGAAATGAGTAAACAGATTACCATCAGTTACTTTCAGCAATGCAGGGTACCGAGGGCTAAAGAGCCATTTTAAATGTAGACTTCTATATTAAGTGTGACGGTAGAGCCAAGCAAGTTTAGAGATGAAAGAAGTCAGGAGGTTCACCTGGTATATTCTAATAATATGAGAACATAATCTCAAACAACCAAGAAAAGGAGGAGAAGGAGGGGGAGGAAGAAGAGGAAGAGGAAGAAGAAGAGAAGGAGGAGGAAGAAGAGGAAGAAGAGGGGGAGGAGTAGGAGAAGGAGAAGAGGGGAGGAGAAAATGAAAACATAATACAAGAAAAGGAATATAAGAACAACTCAAACCAATCTACAAGTACAATGAAACAAACTTGTGATGAATAGGCAGTAGGCATGAGAATAAACTAGAAGGAAATTAGAGAGATCTTTATGGAAAAATATGACTATTATGTTAATTAGGAATAATACAGATGAGAACACAGAAGTCAATTCATAGAGAGATATAAAGTCCAACATTATACAATTTGGACAATTTTTAGGAGGTGTGTGTGTGTGTATTTATCCTTTGAATTGTTCATTCAGTATGTGTTATGCTGTTTTTATCATATATCTAATCTTACTCTACAATTCTAGAGAATAATATAATGAAACTGTAAATCTTGTGTATTATTTTAGAGTTTTACATGTATAAGTCAAACTATAAATGACACATGATAGACTTGTTTATGGTTACTGAGCCCAAATGTGATACATTTATACCAATGTTACAATATAGATCTGTAACTTATTAAAATAATATTTGCATGTAAAATCCCCCCCACTAAAATTGTCAGTACACTGGTTCAGTTGTCTGAAGTCAGCAAGAAGCAAAGAAAATGAAAACTGTTGGTGAGTTGTTCTGTCTTGTCTCCACTAGCAAGAGGAAAGTGCCTCTAAAGCCAGTGGATGAAAAATATTGGTTAACTAGAATAAGTTAGTAGAATAAGTAGAATGGCTGAGTAGTGTGTGTCAACAGAAAAATTAAAACAGCAACAACAAAAAAGGCACCAAGAATAAACATTAGAACTGAGCGGGAACTAAGGAGAAGACAGAGAAAAAAGTGTATGGACTTCCATCCACATCTGCAAGTCAGTGGATGTTTTTATTTTCTGAAGAAAACTAAGAATACATTGGGTGGTGATGGTGCATACCTTTATCTCATCATTCAAGAGGCAAAGACAGGTGGAACTATGAGTTTGAGGCCAGCCAGGTCTCTAGGGTGAGTTGCAGGACAGCCAGAACTACAACTACTCAGAGAAACCCTGTCTCAGAAACCCAAGCAAGCAAACAAACAATACAGTGTGTTATTTAGCCACATGGTGGCAAATACCAGAATACCCTAAGAGGCAGTGAATATCATTGCCTTTGGAGATATTTGAGGTAAATCTATATTTCATTCA
Source organism: Grammomys surdaster (assembly GCF_004785775.1). Classification (NCBI taxonomy): domain Eukaryota; kingdom Metazoa; phylum Chordata; class Mammalia; order Rodentia; family Muridae; genus Grammomys; species Grammomys surdaster. The sequence goes on along the minus strand of NW_021620537.1, from coordinate 1,183,570 downwards.
TTTCTCTTCTACACATGTATGAGCTATTATGATTTACATGATAGTTGAGAGAGAGGGGCAGCACCACTACCACCAAAATAAAACAGAAGATTCTCAAAGTTGGGTGGGAAGGGGTCTAAAAATAAAACCTCATAAATAGAAAATAACTCCAGTGAAGCTTCTGTCATGTAGACACTTATTTCCACTGAGAAGAATAAGAACAGGAATGTCAGTCTTACATATTTTGTCAGCATTCGCTATATATTTACTCTATGTATGATCCACATTGCTCATAATGACCCAGAGGCAAGGTCCCCATCCTGAGCACACTCACTGTCTAGATACATAGACAGACATTAAACAAGCAAATCCATGAACAAACTGTTCAATTGTTCTTGTATCAAGTGCTAGGAGGGGTAAGTAAGGGGTAAGGAAAACACCAGCAGATAAACTTTGGCCACAGAGACGGGGCTGCTTCAGAAACAAAGGCAGGTTTCATACTCATCAACTCTTGGTACTGACGTTCTAAGCCATCGACATGTTGGGTAAATGCAATGTGAAATACTGGTCTGACTAAAGTAGTTAAGCTAGCTCCCACTTAAACAACATTCTGATTCTTATTATTTATTTAAATAGTATTTTTACTTCTTTGAGAATTTCCTACATTATATTTTGAACATACTCATCCATACACAAACTCCTACCCTAACCGTCCTCTCTATCTACCCAACTTTGAGATTCTTCTGTTTTATTTAGTGGTAGTGGTGGTCTCTCTCTCTCTCTCTCTCTCTCTCTCTCTCTCTCTCTCTCTCTCGCTCCCTCCCCCCCTCCCTCCCTCCCTCCCTCCCCCTCCCTCCTTCCCTTCCCTTCCTCCCTCTCTCTTTCTATTGAGCCCAGCTTCTGTTACCCAGTTAGTCTTGAGATTGGAAACTTTTCTGCTTTGTGTTCAGCCTACCAGGCTCACACCACTAAACACAACAATAAAACCTCATTCCCCCTCTGCCAGCAGCTAGCAAACACTTACAGGTCCATCCTGAGCCAGTGGTAGGATGATATTTTCTCCTTCCTCCCTCTATGCTGGAGCTTGTATAGGTCTTGAGCATGCTGTGACCATCACTGTGAATTTATATGTCCATCTGCCCTGTTGTTTCCAGAAAACAGTTTTCTTGAAGTTATCCACCACCTCTGGCTCATACAATCTTTCTGTCCCCCCTTCCTGAAAGATTCCTGAGCCTTGAGGTGAGATGTGAATGTCTGAATTCAGAAATAAAGACACGGGTTTTTTTATGTTTTCTCAATCTGAGACATGTCTCTGAAAATGTGATTCAAAATCACTTGAATTTTAAAATGGTAATGCATTAAAAGTTAATAATTGGCCAGTATGCTAAGAAGCTAGGTAAAAGATCAACACATCTTAACATTGGTATTTCCAAACCTGTGAAGAATTTCAGGTTGTGAAGGAGATAATTGTAGGTCCTATACTGAAGAACTACTTTCATGCCATTTCTACTGGGGTCTACTCATAGAAACTCTGAAGAACAGAAAGAATACTTTTACTCTTCCTGGATCTAACCAAGACTTAGGTCAGAGTTTGGGATTAGGGTCTTTTCACATGACCACAGAGTTGACAAGACACTATAACCTAATCCAAGTTGAGAAGAGGTTTAGGAAGCATAAGAGGAGAATATATTCAATATTAAGACATGTTTATAATTTTAAAAAGTATCATTTTCTGGTCCTTAAACATATGGGAGTTGTCATGTGCCCACAGGAGCCCACAGGTCCACAGGAGCCCATCATGAATTATCTCAGTCACAATGAGCCTGCTCTCTCTTGTGGAGCTGCTGACTCTCAGAGGCCAGAGCATGCATACTGACCACTGTCAGACACACTATCCGAGGTCCCTGCCTATTTTGAACAATGAGAGTTTGGCAGCCCTTTAAACTCAATCATTTGACCATTTTGCCAGACCAAGAGGGCAGGCCAGGACATCTTTGTTACTGGTTGCTCCCTTTGAAAATATCAATTAATGTCCATTCTGAGCTGAAAGCTGCACTCAGCAGCTGCACTGGGTGGAACACACACAGGGCACGTCCGCTCTTGTGTGACTCATGCAAAGTCAACGAAGCAAGAAGTTTGGTTTTCTCCTACCACAAGTAAAGCTGTATTTCAACCTGGTGCTATTGTTCTTAAAATAACTAATTCAAAAATAAGTGCATCAAAGCCCAGTAACACAGAGAAACCAACAGACATCACGTTCTTGATTGCCTCTATGCTCTTCCCAATCTTGCATTTTCCCCCCCAAACACACAACAAACTGAAGCCTGAGCAATCATTTCAAAGAGAGTTAAATTACAGATTGACTTTCTTGGAAAAACCAAAGAGAAAAGTATTCAATTTTGCAATGTTTGAACTTCTTTTTGCCTTTTCAGGACTGGAGGGTATTTGGATTTTGGGGGGTTTGAAGTATGTGCACAAGTGCCTGCCAGTGCATGCCTGCATGCATATGTATGTGTGCGTGTGCATGTGTGTTTAAGATCTCTTCTAGGTGTGTTTATATTCATAATTACTGCCTTGGAGAACACTTAATATGTTATAAATCTTTCTAGTGACGTCTTAGAAATCTTTACACAATATGTACTGTGTATCAGGCTGCTGTTTAAGCACTATATGTACATATATGTATGCATATTATATACTAATATTTTTACTATATGTTATTCATAATATATATAGTATGTATTGTGTGTGTGTGTGTGTGTGTGTGTATTGGTGTGACATATAAACTCCTGTAACTCTAGAAGGTTGGTGTTCAGAGAAGTTACATAACTCAACCAAGACCATCCTAACAGGTAGCCAAGCTAACACTTAAGACCTCATCCTCATAATGCAGATATTCCTCCAAGAACCCCAAGGTAGAAAGGACATCTTCTAAGTAAATACCATGTTTTCACCTGACATCTGTTATTGTCTCATCAATGTTTTTCATAAGATGTGAGACTCTGGGGTGCCCATGATTCTCCTACTGTTGGGGCACCTCCTCCTCCTACCTGCATCTCCGGCCTGCCTGTCAAACAGTTAATGGTCTGTATACAAACACTTACATGAGCTAGTGAAGCTCAGCCTTGAAAAGAATCCTAGGGGAATTCTGTAAAGACTCTTTTACAATATGAGTAATCATCCCTTAATTTATTCATCTGTACATTATGAGTTTCATATCATAGATTTTCTTCAGTCAGGGCCAATTACATTGAAGGTGTTGTGTGTGTGGGGGGGGTGAATTGTCTTTGTTCAGATCTTTTTACTTCTGCATTTTCAATGTCTCTCAAACGTATCAGCTCTGCTCTGCCATCGTAGGATCTAAGACACCATCGTTTGAATGTATGCAACAGCAATCCACTTCTCAGTGTGTATAGACGTGAAAGACGTGTAAACACAATCTTTGTTAGGATTGGTGTTTCCTCGAATGGAAAATTTAGATTCTCTTGCTGATTTAGAATGCTTATTTGTTCAGACATGAGACAGCAAAAATAAATTTTTGGTGTTCAGAATATTATTTCTATCCATTTTACCTTCATCAGGCTAGATCCAGTTTCCAAACAAGATCAAATTAAACATTTATATCAACTCGCTTCTTACTTTCTTGTCAAAATGCTGTTTGATACGCATAGGTGTTCCTGGAAATATCAGCCTACCTTGAGGCTACCATCCCTCTGGGATGATCTAACCTGCTCTAAGAGATCTGCATTCTATAGGTTTAGTTTTCTGGGACTGAGAACTGAATCCAGCATGTAAGTACTCTGAGCAACCATGGGAAGGTTCGGATGAGGTCGTGCATTCCAGAGTTACCCAAGGGAGTCAGTGATGGGATGTATAGCATGACAGTGAAGGCATGTAATGGTTTAGGTTGCAGTTGCTGAACCACAAATTTTCTTTATAAGAATCCTTTCTTCAGGTTTGAGGTTCTGATTTAGCCTCTGTATTGTAAGACAATGACTTTCTCAGTTGGCAGTGAGTGGTGGGGATGAATGGGGATATCCCTCTTGATTTTCTGGTGGATCTTAAAAATGCACTGTGTAACCCCTTCCATGTGATCCGGATCGTGTTATGGATTTGTTAACTTTGCAATATATTCGACTGAAACATCATAATTCTTCCCATGACAACAGTGTCTGATGCTACAGATGCACAGCCAGCAAGGTCAAGAGTTGACAGATGGAAGTTGGAGCCAGGCAATTACTTCTCCCCGACCATTAGAAAGAATGTAACCAAAGAAAGCTGGGGCCTTGTCTCAAACACACCAAACAATGAGAAGCAAGAAAACGATTCACATCTCACGATGTTGTATCTTTCTTGGATACAACAACCAATCCACGAATCATTGCATTTCTTTGCCCGATAAAAGCCAAAACATTTTAAAGGCAGTAGCAGTTTATCTAAATTATTGGGTTTTTTTCCCCATCAGTCTTTATGCTTAATCTCATTTCCTTTTATGGATATGGCATTCCTTTTGAGTAGCTTTTAACCTTTTAAAAGTCGCCTTGACCTGAAGAGCCTAAAAAATTTAATATAATATTGAACAATAAAACTGAACAATTGAGTGCTTTTCTGACCAGCAGTCTGCATGCAGAATTGTTGCAACAGAATTTCTGACTGATTTTTTTTAATTAAAATACCTGTGTGTAGCTTGCTTCTAGCCTAAACCCTCAGCTCTGACCCCTGCTTCACAGGTCCCATTGTCCCTTCTGCCCCCACAATATCTTGGCTTTGTCTTTCTCAGAGAAAAAAAATGAGTTTTATTTTGTAGTATGTCAGCCTCAAAGAGCTCTCACCTCGAGTGTCCAAAGACTCGTTCTGATGACTTTAAGGAACCCTCAACCTAAGATTATGCCTTTCAGTCACATATGATATAGATGACTTCATGACTACACTCAATAAACCAAGCCTTTTGTTTGCTTTGTATTCTCTTTCTCTCCCTCCCTCTCTCTCCCTCTCTCTCTCTCTCTCTCTCTTTCTCTCTTGTCTTGAGGCATTATCTATTTTGTGTTCAGTAAGATGTAAGACCAGAAGATGATCTACTGCTAGAAAGAAAGAAAGAAAGAAAGAAAGAAAGAAAGAAGAAAAATCTTAGTGTTTGTAAAATTGAGTTACAAAATCAAAAAGAAGAGAGGCAAGATGGCATTCCCAACAAGGGCAGGAACCCCCAGCAGAATGCCAACCTCAGTGGGCACGGTGGTAAGAACAGACAGGGCCCAACTTCTCATAGAGGAGCTACTTCCCTCCTGCTGCAACCCAGCTTGGACCCACACTTTAGCATCCTGAGCTGAGGAAGCCCTATTGTTAGGAATGTCAGTCAGCTGACATTTTGCCTCCTGCTCTCTCTATCTGAGAGGGGAATCTGCATTTTCTAAGCCAGTTGGCAGCGTGCACCCCCAAACAGCATCACATCACGCTGCAGGCCGGCAGTATAGACTGTCACCCTGTGATAAGTGTGCCAGCTCAGTGGCGCAAAGGCTTCAGATGCCCTCCCTCGGGCTACCGTTCCAGTAAGCAGCGCCGCCTCCTCCTGCTCCTCCCCTTTCCGTCGCACGCAGGATCTCCTCCACCTAGTTACAATAACCCATCCTGGCCAGCAAGGCTTAAAATTGGACCACGGTTCAGGGGAGCAGTAGGCTTTCCCTGCAAGCACCCTAAATGCGTTAAACAGCCATGCCAGGTAGCTCACCCCTTTCTCAGAATCAACTGCTTACAGAAACCATCTGTCAATGGAAGTTCGTTTAACACACGTCCTCTGACCTAGCATTTGGAGGATAAACAGACTCACACTTATATAATTTTCTGTAGGAGGGGATCCTCCCCGGTGTCAGAGCTCACTGCCTGCTCTGACTGAAGGCCTAGAAATGGAAAAGGGAGGGCAGGATTTGGAGCCCTGGTGACTGAGAATGTACCTCCAGCATGACTAGGTTTATACAGCTGAGGGCTTGACACGCAGGGCTGTTTAGGTGGTTGGAATTATTTCATTTGGCACCATGACTGCCTCAAATAATACATATTTTTAGAGAGAGAGAAACACTGCAAAAGTAAACTCGAACCAATTGGGACATTTATTCTTCAAGTCTAAAATTAATTTCCTGTATTTCTCTGACAAAAAAAAAAAAGCCTACTGGAACTGCTACCTCGTGAGAAGAAGGGGAAAAAAACATCAGAAACTGCTTCCATTACACTGAGCCCAGTGTCAGATGAAATAGAAGCGTGCAGGCTTCCTTCATGTTTAACCCGCTGGAACGTTCCAGCCGAGAACCAGGGTCTGCAGACTGTTTTAGGTTAAGCCCCTGCTCCATTCCATGTTAGGTAATCAGATGTCATTTAGACAAAATAAATGGGAAGTGCTCAAGGAATCAGAAAAGGTGAAAGATCAGAATCTGGTTTGGATAAAAGTTTAATTCTTTAGTTCCAACAGGCATAAGCCCTTCGAAGATGCTGAGCAAAGACAGACAGGAGTGGCCAAGTAATGAAGATGGATGCGCCTGGTTATCAGCGAGCCGTTTACTAGGGCCTGACGTAACCTTAAACAGTGCAGATAGCTCAGTGGCACTTGCCACTAAAGCCCTAATTAATGGATAGCAGGCCCTAAATTAACAATGTGCGTTTACAGATGAATTCTGGGCACTCATTACATTATGTTCAAATACCAGGCTGAGACTGTTGGCTTATTCCTGCTGGATTACTCCTTTTACTGTGTGTTTAACAGGCATTTCCACAAGGGCCTTCCTGTCTTTAAGGGCTACGGGCCATCTATGGAACAGAAAGAGACACCGGGCGTGGGGGGATTGAGCAAAGAGACAATAACGCAGGTCTGAGTGACAATACCTAGGCCATCATCTCTAATCAACAAACCACTGTGTTTATCTGATTCTCTCAATTTAAGGCTAAACCACCAAAGTTAGAATGGCAACCAGTGCTGCCCAAAATGGACTAAGACTGTTCAAGGGCAATACCTCTCACCTGCCCCTGCAGTGACTTTTAGGGGTGAGCCAGAGTGCCTTCTGGGAAAGAGTGATTCAAACAATACATAGAGCTTAATTTAGAACCAATGAGGTTGCTGGAGTTGGCGGTCTGGCTACAGTAGCCCCCACCATTCTTCCTGTCCTTAGCTGAAGCACCATGGTTCCAGTCAACCAAAAATGTGTCCAGCCACTAACAGGAAAGAGCAGAACTAATTATCTGCCTGCATTTTCTCTTTTACTTTAAGGGTTTTTAATGTAACAAGGTGTAGACCCTGTGTGGGAGGATGTGTATATAGACCCTGTGTGGGAGGATGTGTATATGGGTACTAAATAATATCACCTTCAACCCTCACAGAAGTAAAATAAAGGTAGGCATCAAATATAAGTAAGACACAAGTTAAGCCGAAAGAAAAAAAATTAAATTTCTGTGGGAGATGCCCATACGGTAGTTTCTGGAAGCACCCGGGCAGGCAGAGATACATTTCAGAAGGGAGAGCGTTTACAAACAGCACCCTTTGGGTCACTTCTGCTCTGGCTAAAATCCTGAGGCAATCTGTTGGAAGGGAAAAGCACCTGAGATTTTGAGCAGTCTCTCTCTCTCTCTCTCTCTCTCTCTCTCTCTCTCTCTCTCTCTCTCTCTCTCTCTCTCCCCTTCCCTCCCTCCTGCTCCCTCCCTCCCTCTCCCTCCCTCTCCCTCCCTCTCTCTTCTTCCCCCTTTTCTCCCTCTCTCTTTCCTTCCCTCTCTCCCTCCCTCCTTCCTCCTCTTTTCTTTCTCTCCATCCACTCTAAGGAAAGCACAGCTGCCTGCCTGCTAAGGGCATAGGCCAGAATTCCTTCTGCTGCTGTTCCAAGACCCATGTATGGTCAAAGGCAAGGGCACCCCCTTGTTTCTAAGGCTCCTTCCCGCAATAGGCCTTGGAGAGTTGAGTGAGTGGGAACAGGCTACTCCCAGGGCTCTGTAGGGGCTGTGGAAAGGCAAGCCAGCTTGCCAACGGAAGACAAAAAATAACTCTTTAATTTTAAAATGCCCAAGGGACTTGCACTAGGATGGAGACTGAAGGGAAGAGGGGTGGAAAGCTGTGCTCTTGATGTCTGCCACCTACATATCCCTGGGGAATTAATTGGGAGGGAACTGATCAGAGTGGAGAAAACAGGTGTTTCCCTTTCCCCAAGGACATTTCTCATTTATTATATGTCTAGTCAAAAGTTTCTTTTTGAGCAGACTTTATCACATACAGATAGAGGCTGTTTAAAAAAAAAATACTAGCACCCTGAGCAATTATTTTAAGAGCTGCCCTCGTTCCACATTGTGTGACTGAATACAAATCCTTTATTCTTCCCGGTTTGACGATGAGATGGGGGTTTAACCTCTGCTTGCCGTCATTATCAGTTCACTGCGCTTCTGAGTACAAACCACAAAGCTCCTGAAAATGTAAGTGACTGGATGTTTGCCCTTGCCCTATTCCCCCCACATCCAAAGCAATCCAAATACAGAGCTTACTGGGAGCAGAGGGGATCAATAGGAAAGAGTTTCTTCTTACAGCATTCCCCTGGAGTTCTCAGAACTCCATCCAGCGGCTCTCTAGTCCCAGTGGCCACACAATTAAGGAGACAGAAAAAAAATGTAGACTTCAGACAATGAAAGAGAATGAGCAAAGGATCGACAGAAATCACAGCCTCTCTCTCGGCCTCTATTATAAGCTGCATACCCTAGCTCATCATAGCGTATGTAAAGGCTGTGTTTCCTCAGGTTTCAAATGCCTGATGGTTCAATGAGAAATGGATGTCAAAATGAAGCAACAAAAGATCTGTCCCTTCCGTAACCCTGCCTGGCAAACCCTCGAGAATCCCTAGTCCACGGCCCTCTGATTCAAGGGGTCCCTGGGGAGTCTCACATGTGTCCCAAATCACTGCCAGTGTCCCCTGCTCCCACCCCGTGCCATTTTCTCTACGTTCTCTGCCATCCCTAACTCCCAGAATGACTCTCCAGATGTTAAATTTGACATCAGTCTGCTATCCTGATATTTCCAACCTGACATTGTCTCTTTTAAGAGACTGACCTTGGCCTAGAGAAACCCTGCTGGGCCCACATAAAAGAAACCCATTCTTTTTCCGTGTAGCAAGCATGTTTGTTGGACAGTTAAAGGTTAGCTTTTTGTTCTTAGGATGGTCTTCTCCTCAGGGGACAAGTCGTCAACCCCAACCTGACAAATATGAGTTCTTCCTTCTGACCAAAGACTTTTACTAGCTAATTGTGATGGCCCAGGTAGATAAGCTCAGATTGACTTGACTGTACAGTGGAGGTGCTCATATTGAGATTCTCAGTGCCCAGCAGTGTCAGCAATGTATATATACATGTATATAGGAATATATATTCTACATATACTATATGTATACTAATGTATATGTGCATATATATATGTATGTGTGTGTCTGTATCTGTGTGTGCTTATATATATTCTAGTATATATACATAATTGATCAAGTGAACCTATTCATTTGTTAACCATTTGAATTAGGACCATCCTATTTGATATATAACAAACCAACAATTATACAATAACAATCAGTAGACTTTTCTTTAAAAAAAAAAAAAAGCACACAAAACAAAAACAAACTTTAAAAACCCAATGGGTGTACTTATTTAGAATCCTAGATCCCCTTGTACCTTTACTTCCAGTATCTTCAACATTTCTTGGTGCCCTACACTCAGGAGCTACAAACTCAGACAAAAGTAACTTGATCCCCTAGATACAAGGGGGGAAAGTAGAAAACATAGTCCCAGGCTAGGAAGCCATATCACTACAACAACTCTACACTGGGAAAGAGAAGGCAGTAACACTGAGGAGCTAATCTCATCAGAGCGCACCACTGATACGTGTCTTAACAAAAGAACTATAACCACGAATATGTTGTCACCTTGATCTCTTCTGAAATCATCATACATCATGTATTTCCCATGCAGATATTTCCCATGCAGTGCCTATCATCAGTGTAAAACAAGGCTACTTCAGTCCTACTGGTTCTACTTTGCTTTCTATTGATGTGATATACACCATGATCAAAAGTGACTTGGGGAGGATAGGGTTTATTCCATCTTAGAGTTTATAATCCATTATGGAGGAAAATCAGGACAGGACCCTGAGGAAGGAACCTTGAGGCAAAAACTGAAGCAGAGGTCATGAAGAAATGCTTCTTACAGTTTGTTCCCCGTTGTTTGCTCAGTCCACTTTTTTAAACAACTCAGGACCACCTGCCCAGAGGTAATACTATACACTGTGGTCTCAACCCTCCAACATCAATCATGAATCAAGAAAATGCCCTTGATGCTTATCTAAGGTCAATCTGCTGCAGGCATTTTCTCAACTAAGATCCATTCTTACCAGATGATCTTAGCTTATGTCAAGTTCACAAAAACATTCATTTATGCTGCACATTACAAAAAAAAAAAAGGAAAGTGATAGATAAATCTCTTGAATGATGAGGAAAATGTGTAGAAGAGGATGATATAAATCTAATCTCTCATAAAAAGAAAAGGAACACTAGCAGAAATTGCCAAAATCAAAGTGTTCAGAAATCTGAAAATGAGCCAAAAGAGTCCAACAGATAGGTGTGCTTGTGGAAGCAAGACATCTGGATTTTTACTTAAAGGGAAACACTATCACATCATTGGTACCTTCTGTAGCCTTCAAACCCAACAGCCCCACAGTTACACTGAAAACCAGCAACTAGCAACTACTGGAGATTGCCCAGAGAACAACTATTATTTGAATAGTCTTCCAGCCCCCTGTAAGCAACTAGATGAATATGCCTTTATATGATTTGACTCATATCCACTTGGATCCTTTACCTTGGGACCATATCCAAACAGTAGAAGTTAGGTGACATTGCATGCTGGAAGCAGCTGTTACAAAAAAGAACAAATGCTAATTAAAAACCTTAAGGCTTAAACTGGACAACGGAATGTTTTGTCATGTTTTGAAAATTTCTGGGACTTTCCTAGGAATCTAAAACTCTGTATGCCATGGGCCTCTCTACATGACCAAGTCAGACATGCAAAGTCCCTAAACTCTTACTTTGGTCAATATTGGACACCAAGGAAGCAAGAAGTGACCCAACGTATACACAGGAACATTGTGAAGACTAACAGGTAACTTTTTTTCTCAGAAACTATGGGATCCAGAATGACATTCTCAAGGAGCTGGTAGAAAGATGAGAATTCTATATCCAGCAAAACTATCTTTCAATACATTCCAGATGAATAGGAACTAAGTTTGTGAATAGCTGGCTTGTCCTACAAGAGTTATGAAAGGCAATCCTAGATGAACTGAAAGAACAGTAGGCAGTCAATGAATGTGCATGAGGAAACAGGGAAAGATCATGATACAGGAAAATATGAAAGACTACAGATTTATCTTGTTTATGTTTTTCCTTGTAATATTTAAACACTGAACAGACCTAGTATAGTTTCTTAATTCACCCTACCAGCAGAATAATTGTGTCAGGGTAGAGGCAGAGGGATTTCTATATTCTATCACTTAGAAATTCAAAGTGAATATAGGAGCTATAGTTAATACTATATATGTTATTCCCCGATTTACAGAGGGGGGAGAGAAAGAGAGAGAGAGAGAGAGAGAGAGAGAGAGAGAGAGAGAGAGAGACAGAGAGAGAGAGCAC
>NW_021620537.1:1167951-1171807 GCF_004785775.1 Grammomys surdaster | reverse complement strand
GAGAGAGAGAGAGAGAGAGAGAGAGCACAAGCACGCATGCACTGGTGCTAGGAGGTCAACCTCAGATGTCATTCCTCAGGAGCCATCTACCTTGTGTTCTGAGACAGAGTTTCTGATTGAAACCATTTGTAGGCTTGGCTGGTGGCCAGTAAATCTCTGGGATGCTCCTGTGTCATCTGCTTTAGCACTGGAATTACAAGGATACCAGGATGCCCAGCTTCGTACACAAGAACCTGCGTCTTTATTCCTAGAGGTTACCAACTGAGCTATCTTCCTAGTTCTTGTCTTAGATTTGGTGAGACGTTCCAGATGGATGATGAGGTTGAGATATATCACCCTAAGATTTTACAAGTCACAGTTAACTGACAAGGACCATAACAACACTGAGTAAAATCTGTGCTGGCTGGGGAAACAACTAAACTGACACACATATTACGAGTCCGGAGGAAGCCAAAGCTACAGATTAAATGACAGGTACAGTTCAAGTCTCCACTCCTATTTAACTCCTGTATAATCTCTATAGATTACACTAAGTCTCTTTTTGAATTTTTATCCATAACATAGGAAAAAAAAAAACAGTACCAGCCCAACCCAACCAATGAGGTTTACCAGCTGCAGGAAAACTTCTAAAGCTGTGTTACTGGACCAGAATCTGTCTTGGTTGGCAGTTTCCTGTTTTTTTTGACTGTTGTGACTCCTTGCATCTGTCCTTATCATCGTATCGGGAGGCTGGTCCTCCTGCCCACTTGTTGGGGAAGGAAGATTCAGCATCTAGAGAAGTCCTGCTCCCTTCTCTGCAGCTGCCTTCCCTAGCCACTGCTCAGCCTCCGCTCTGTGAGATCTGCCTTACAGGAAAAAAATCTGTGCATACTAAAGGTTCTCTGTAGGTGGAGGGGAAAATGTTCTCTAGAAAAATTTTAATATCATATAACACTTCTCCCCCACACTGCATTACGCATAGATTGGGCAAGCCGCGCACAGCCAATTACAGCATGAAACATGATCCTGTGCCCACATGCTGAACTTCTCTTTGCACCCACCGGTGACCATGATTGCTAATGCTAGGACCCAGCTCACTGCCAGAGGCTCACCCAGACCCCTCCTCACTTCTCCTATTGGTGGAGAGAGAGGAGAAAAGACAGGTCATGTAGTCTGATATCAGATAGAAACATAAATACAGAATTCTGCCTAAAAAAAATATACCACTCATATTGTCCATTCATCAACTCAAACTTGAAAATAATTAGACCTATTGTATCTACCTTAAATTTTCCTCAGAGCATACATGAGATACGATGTCAAATGTAGTTTGGAGTCTTTTAAGCATTATATAATGATTGGGTGTAGAATAAGAGATATGTAAAACAAAATTAGGAAGGAAGAGTTCTCTTGCTGTGTTGTCCTTTGATCTCAAACCATGCACAAGTATATCACATCTCTCTCTCTCTCTCTCTCTCTCTCTCTCTCTCTCTCTCTCTCTCTCTCTCTGTGTGTGTGTGTGTGTGTGTCTGTGTGTGTGTGTGTGTGTGTGTGTGTGTGTGTGTAGTCATATAGTCATATTTTCTTCAGCGTGAGAATTGTCCTGTTTATTTAGAATCCAGGGTCTAAGAAGAACAGGAGCCATGATGCTGAGAACTCAAGAGACATCCTTTTTTGTCACTGTCAGGGCAGAGCTGTGACATTACAGACAAACAAAATTGCAGGAGGCAGGAAATTTTGCATACTTGGTGACCATCCGCATAGCCGAAATCTTAGAACCCTGTCTGGCCTATAGTAAGTACTCATGAATGGAAAAACATTTGCCGGTTTCATTTAAAAATAAACTGTACAGTTTCACTTGTGAGAATGAATGAGTGCTGCTGTTGTCTCTAGGAGAGCAGGCAGGGCAGGCTCAAGGCAAAACTCAGAGACTGTGGAGGTGTTCCACCCTTCTCACCCAGTCAATATGGCTCAGACTTCTCCTGCCTCTTCGGCTGCTTTTCTCTGAGTGCCTCACCTTCTTGACACCGCCCTTGTTCAGGCAGCTCTATGGCCTTATTCAGTCTCCCTGCCATATCCTCTCTACAGTGCCTTCAGACACTGTCACCCACAGAGCTTCCCACATCATTGGGCACAGCTGCACTGAAAAACAACACGCATGCCTCTACCAGAGCATTGTGGTGAGTTTTGCATGTCTGTTCTGTTTCTTCAGTGTCCCCAGCAAGATCCCTACTACCTCCCCAAAATGGCCATAAGGTACTCATCTTGGCCACGTGTGACCTGCTTTTGACACTTACTCTCTATCTCATTATCTTACTGCAAGAATGTTGTCATTGTATACTTGTTTCTGTGGGGACAGAGGGGGAGGGGTGGAAGAAGGAGGGAGGGAGAGTAAGAGAAGAGAGGAGGGCAAAGGGAGATGGGGACAGAGGAAGAAGGAGAGGGAGAAAGGGAGAGGGAGAGGGAGGGGAAGACTGAAGGTGATGGTATAGTTTTAGTTCAAAACCCAGCAAGGATGAAACCCCAGAGGAACGAACATTCCCATTCAGTTATTTTGTTTGTTTGTTTTGTTTTGTTAGAACTGAAAATGAATATTTGTTCTAAATCACAAGGCAAATTAATAGCAATGGCTATTAGAAATAAGTCAAAAATATCATAAATATTACATTTTGACTTATGTTTATGGCTTTTACCAGGACAATTTTCTTCTTATTTGGATTTGGGTATGCCCGATAATACTGAAAGTAAAACCAAGTAGTTTGAAGCTGTGGATGAACAAGGGGAACGGGACATAGTTTTGGGTGTCATGTGATAGGTGGAGTAACAGGATAAGCAGCTTAGTCCTCTACACACATTGCACAAGGGCAGCGAGCCGCCTGCTCACAGGAACACCTGGATGCTCACAATGCTCCTTATCTCTTGCTTTTTGAAATCATAGTATGATTACATCATTTCTCCCTCCCTTCCCTCCCCTGTATGTCCTTCCTTGCTTTCTTTCAAATTCATGGCCTCTTTTCTCGTTAGTTATTTTCACATGCATATATGCATATGTATATGTATATAAGCACATATTCCTAAAAGCAACACTAGTCTGTATAATGTGACTTGGTCCTTGATCCATTCAGGTTGTATGGAAAAGAGCAGCATTTCAGTTGCACCTGTCGGACTGCAGGAGTCCCTTCCGACTGGTGGAAAAGTCAGCGTTCTTTCTTCTCTTTTTGTCATCTGCTTGGATAAGCTACCTTGACCTGCCTCCTACCATTCGATGGTGGGAAAGGACAATTTAGAGAAGGTGAATCTGGGAAGGACCTACTTGCAATGTCCTAGCATGGCTGGTAGCATGTCACAGCAAGAGAGAAGGAGAGGGGTCCAACTGATTTCATAGCAAACCTATTCTCATGATAGCGACTTTGCTCCCATGATAATCCATTATCCATCCCCCCCAGGACACAATCACCTCTAAAGGATCCAACCTACCAACTTTCTTGCCTTGAGGACTTAATTTCCAATACATGAATCTTAGTGTGCACATTCAAGCCAGAGCAGGAGCTACCCATATCAAAGGGGATAACCTGTTTCACTCAGGGTATTTACTTACATGTTAATTCCATCCAAAGAATACAGACACATCCTGACTAATATTTGCCCAAATATCTAACCACCAGCAGATCAAGTGACATAAAATAATCACAGACACACACTTGTCAGCTTGACCACCTACTAAACACTACATAAATTTAAAACTCTTCTCAGAGGTATCTACTTTCTTTTTAATTTCTAGAATAAAAAAATGCATATGTGCGCGCGCACACACACACACACAGAGAGGGAGAGAGAGAGAGAGAGAGAGAGAGAGAGAGAGAGAGAGAGAGAGAGA
>NW_021620537.1:1150511-1167941 GCF_004785775.1 Grammomys surdaster | reverse complement strand
AGAGAGAGAGAGAGAGAGAGAGAGAGAGAGAGAGAGAGAGAGAGAGACCAACTGAGTGAAATAAAAGTGAATGGATTTCCCTCTGGCTTGTTCTGCTATCCCAGTCTAAGGTATCAGGCCTCATTGCCATCATGACAGAGCCTTCCACAAGGTGTCTACAAAGTGAATTATCCATAATCTACTCTCAACCTATTTTTTCCCTCTCTTCTGCTCACTCCCAACATCCATGGCAACTTACATAAATGAACAGAATAAGCATCTTTTAGGCACAGCTAATGCCCACATTTGTGGGATGTCGGGACTGAGCAGAAGAGATGAAAAGAAGCTGAGATTAGTTAGATTCCTGATAGTTCACTTTGAAGACACTCTGTAGATACCTTGCGCCTATAACTGTTGTATGTGTTGTTAAATGTGTATCAGATAAATATCAGTGTAAGTTTCAGTTAGTGAGAAACACTGTGGTCTAGTTGAAAAGACATGAGAAAAATAATCAGAGAACTTGACTTTGAATTCTGGCCCAGTCAGAAAGATGAAAATAGACAATACACCACTTGACCCTCAGTTTTCTGACCTTTCCAAAATCTACCACATACTATCACTGTGAGATTCAGGCACTGTTGCAAATGTTACATATTATATTGAATTATTTTCAGCCTTCACAATGTGCTCTTTATTTAAGCCTCCTTTCACTACCAAAAGGCAAAGAAAACTTTATTTTAAAGTTCCTGAAAGACGGAAGCCTCAACAAACTGCTATAAAGCCCCAGGAATCAAATAGAAAATGAAGGAGAGAAATACACCCAAACTTTAGAATAAAATACAAACAAAAACAAAAAACAAGGAGCAGAAATGACCGAGTCATAGTTGCAACTAAGAACTTTACAGTCCTTGGAGGATGCATTCTGTTCATGACAGGAGGAAGAGATACTGTACTTTAAGAAAGACTTCATTTATCATAAAAATGATACTGGCTATCCTGCAGACCAGCTGTGTAGCTCTCCAAGGGTGAAAGAGACAGGACAAATTGTGTCCAAGTATCAAGAGAAAGAGGGTCACAACTCTTTCCGGGTATCAGTGTAGCCCACTGGGCAGAGACAACAAAACAGCTCAATTTAAATGCCAGTAAAGCAGAGGTGGGTCCTGTCAGGAGGCAGAATACAGGGAACACTCGTATCTCAGTTTATAATGGATGTGCTTTTATACTCAAAAAAACTTCGGTGAATTATGAAAGGCATTTATCAGACATTAGAAAAATTCCAGTATTGAGAAAAAACTTACCATCATTTATCAGAGACTTGAAGCTATGATGTATTTTTCATTGTGCAATATGGAAACACATGTGGATGAGTGGGTGGGTTTCTGGAGTACCACCAAACTCACACTATTCCTAAGAGTGCTTGGATTGAGCCAGGTGCCAAATGGTTTGTGCTGGCCATAGAGCTAGGAAACAAAAATTAGTGGGAAAAAAAAAACATAGCACCGAAATCCAGCAATGACTTTCATGACACCCACAGTGCTCAGCGATGTTCAGCATCCCACTGTAACGATAAACAGACTGAAGCATAACCCTGGGAGGTGTGCAACATGTTCAACCTCAGGCATCAGAGACTCCATCCCAAACCTGTGCTCTCAAGCTATCCTGTATGACACTGCCTACCCTGCAGACCAGCTGTGTAGCTCAAGTTAATTCACTGAGTCTTTCTATTCTTTATCATCCTGCTTCTCCTCGTCCTGATCAGCTCTTAATTGTGTCTAACCGATCTCAATATATTTCCTAGCATTGCTAAGTCTGGACCTAGCATAAAAACATAGTGGTTCTCTGCATATCAATGTCTTCTTGTTTGTATGTTTGTCTATCTATCTATCTATCTATCTATCTATCTATCTATCTATCTATCTATATCTGTGTGTGTGGGTGGGTGGGTGTGTCTGTAGGTGTGGGTGTGTCTGGGTGTGCCTGGGTATGTGTGTCTGGGTGTCTGGGTATATGTATGTGTGCAGGTGCATATACCCAATGCATGATGTGCCAAGGCCAGAGAAGAACACTGGGTGGCTTACTCTATAATTCCCTGCCTGCCTTACTTCCTTGAGACAGTGTCTTTCAGTAAACCTGAACAAGGCTGATGGTCAGCAAGCTCCAACTACCTTCTTGTCTCCACCACAAACATACACAAACACACACACACAGCACTGGGGTTACAGATGGGTATCTGGTCTTGAGTGACTTGAAGAGTGGGTACTGGAGATTCATGTCTTATACAGCAAGCACTTTTATCTTGAGCCATCTCCCCAGCCCTCAATCACTTCTCTGATCTTCCCAACGGCCTCATGAAGAATGTCAAGAGACATGCTTCTATTTTCCCCATATAATAAAACATGAAGTAAAAGAATGGCTATCCCATGTCTAACCTCTAGTGAGTATCAACTGATAAGAGAACATAGGTTTCAAGACAGCCTTAAACTTGACAAAGAACCTGTTGGCTCTTAGGGTTGTGTGACCCACACAACGTGCACTCCTCTGGATATCTTATAATTTCCTCTTCAGGAGCTCCTTAAGAACAGCATAAAGACCCATCCAGCTGGAACCATTTACACAAACTGGATGGCTCAGAGGCAGGGAATGGACTTAATGACCCTAGGCTAATCAATTCCTGCTTCCTAACACAAGGAGCGATTGCAAAGTAATGATCCACCGGTCCCAGACAAACATCACAGTTACACATTAAATGAACTTTCTGATTCCTCATTCCATGATAAATGTACGCTTAATCCTGATTCCTGATCCATCATAAATCGCTCGTCTCTTCGGGGTCACTAAGTGACATTTGACTGGGAGTCGTAGGGGAAGTCGAGCTGGAGAGCCTCAGCTGGAGTGGGCGCACCATTTGTAGGCATTGTGAGCGTTCACATTAATCTGCTGCCATCTGTCTTTATTTTGTTAACCCACTCAATCGGACACCATAAATGTTAACAGACATAAAAATGCTTTTCTTCAACATTAGCCACACGTATCTTCTTGTTTCACCTCCAGAAGCTCAGGCAGCCTCTGATTATCCCGGGCAATGCCATGATGAACCCATAGCAGGCTGAAGTGGCTCCGAAGAGCAATGCCATATAAGGTATTGTTCTAAACCCACAATCAGAATTTAGATTCCATTTTGAGACTCTAATGCATCTGTGCTTGGCAGTGCATTCTACCCATCTTAAGCAGAAAGATCTAGAATGCAGCCTTCAGCTTATCCTCGGAAAAGGGAGGTGCAAGTAAGTTAATCCAATCTCTCCTTCTTCTTCTTCTTCTTCAAGCAAAGTATGATGGGAGGCAACTGTAATCCTTCCTCTGTTCCCCAACACCAAACAGATTAACAAAAGCAAAGGGTCTGTGTGTTCTCACAAGTATCTGTTTTAGGAAAAAGACATCTATTTACAACTGAAGTAGTTAAGTTTCAAATACGAGTCTCTCCTTAAGATATTTTGAGAGATTTGCTATCACTCTGGGCCAGTGAGAGTCCATTGAAGTTTTTAATCACTTTGAATTGGCTTTGACAATTTTTGAAAGGCCAGAAAACTTTTGCAGTTTGAAGTTATCTTAGAATTTTGCTGGGACCCTTCATCACCACTGTAGTGGATGCTGTACTATGCTGCCCAGATCTCCTGTGGCCAGGAAGAATGCTGTCAGCTGCCACAAGGATTGACCATTTATAGTTGTCAGCTGAGTCCCAAACTAGGACTTTCCCTAAAGACCTACCTAACCTAAGGTCATGGCCTCATCCTGTTAGGATTTGGATTTGCAATGTTCTCCAAAGGCTCACAGGTGGAAAAGCTTAGTCTCCAACTGGTGGTGTTTGAACTGTAGGAGATAAGGCCTAATTGGAGGAAGTAGTTACTGGGGACGTGACTTTGAAATGTCCTTTTAGTCCTTTTCCCTCCCCTCCCCTGCCCTCCCTTTGTCTCCCCGCCCCCCACTTTTTCTCCCCTTTGTCCACCGTGAGGTGAACTGTTTGGCTCTGTCATGCCTTCCCACAATGATGTTCCTTACCACATCTCAGAAATAGGAGCTAGCCAACTATGTACTCAAATCTCTGAAACCTTGAGTGGAAATTAATGTTTCCCCTTTAAGGTGATTTCTTCTTGGGCATTTGTCACAAAGTGGGAACTCTATGTTATACCCCCTAAGACAAGTGAATGAACAGCCATTGTAAAGGTACAAAGGTCAAGACCTTCATGTCACCCATTTAGGTGACCACATCACTGTTTGACTCCTCCCTGATGCCTGTGTGTCCCTTTCTCTTCCTGGCAAGGGTGGGACACTACTCAGACATGTCCTCAGAACATCTGGCTCCTGAAGAAGCTGCCTTCTAGTGAGGATACTTGAAAAATGGTGGCTTGTGAACCAGAATCGAACTCATAGCCATAGGCTGGTTTGTTTGCGTTCTTCTTCTCAGTACGACTAATAGACCTGAGCTTTGGGCTAGAGGGACCCTCCATTCCAGAAATGGTTTTCATGTGAGGCCTTCTAGAAGGACTTCAGTGTTCCTGGGAAGATGATGTTGATGTAAGGTGTGTGAATGCCCACCTGACGCCTCAGCACTGAGAAGGTTGGCTGCAAGTTCTAGGCTAGGTCATGCTTTGTAGAGATGATGCTAGTTCTGATCTGGGCTAGGCAGGAAGTCAACAAATGCCAAAGCTGAGATGCAAACAGGCCATACTGAACTGAAAGGGTTTGTAGGATGCACAAGTACCTTGGTCAAACAGGACTGTGTTTCAATTTGTGAGTCAGCGATACAGTGGGTATCTCTAGAGCCTTGGGGCTCACATCACACTCCCAACTTCTCATGTGTATCTCTAGAGCCAAGGGACTCACATAGCACCCCCAACTTCTCATATAGCTGTACATGTGTATCTCTAGACCCAGGGGACTCACACAGTACCCCAATTTCTCATATAGATGTACATGGGTACCCCTAGAGCCTAGGGACTCACACAGCACCCCAACTTCTCATATAGCTATATATGGGTATCCCTAGAGCCTAGAGTGTTTGGTCCAGTTTTATCTCTGCCATCAGCCCTTCTCCCAAAAGGTATGAGGTCAGAGGTGCACATCCTCATCTTCATGTTTCTCTATGCTGGACCTTCTTCCTGTCTCCAGATCTGTCACTCCTGATTGGGCTTTGCAATTCCTGGGGTTGCCTTCATCAACCTCAAAGAACATTATCTTTAAAAAAAAATGGTTGAAATATAGACAAATTTAGCTTTGAAACTGTTAAACATATATGTTCTCTAGCATCCTTAGAAGGAAGCAAACTTGATATAAAGTCAAGATAACAGACCTAACTCTCACATCTTCCAAGCTCCTGGGTCTAACCCACAATGACTGTCTGTGTGTTTACCTGGTTATCCCCTGGGAAGAATTGTCTGTCAATCCAGCACAGCACAGTTTCTCAAATCATTGGCTACATTACTGCCATTTCTTCATAAAGTGGAAAATACTCAAAATTGTCACTATTCATCAAAATACTTACTCTCTGGCAGCCCTATAAAGTTACTTCAGGTTTTTTTCCTAAGTGGTTGCTTATTTATAAAGCCTGTAATTTTAATATCCATCCATAATGACAGGGCAAAGTACATAATCTGACACAAATGTTGATCCAGAACCCAGGAGTGTGGCCACGAAAAAGAGAAGACTGAGGCGTGGGGAGGTGAGCTTTAATGGCTTGATGCTCTCTAGTTTTCCAAAGGCTTTTATTGAAAGATTTCTCTCAGTGATGCTGTTTTTGCAATTACATAGCAACAAAGCCATTTGAAATAACTTTTTTGACACTATATGCACAGAAAACCTAAATGGAGGGAGAAGGATTTGCAAAAAGAAGCCTTCCGGAAATGCTCTCTGCCTAAATACTGAGGGTCAACACACAAAACAGAGAACTTGTACTCGCAGAGTCAGGACAGGCACCATCCAGACTGGGAGAGGGCTAGATAAAAGAGTCTCAAACTCCAGTCAGCCAGCCAATGAGAGACTCTTGGGGTGATGTAATGCTTGAATCATGATAGCCTTTTGAAAAGACATTGTGGTCGAAGATTTTTTTTTTAAACCAGATGGAACTGGAATTTCCTCCCACATGAAGAGTCTTCCCTGCCTTCTGTACCATTTTCTTAAATGGAATTCTTCAAACAAAGTAGGTTTCTTTTTAAATGTGTGACAAAATGTGCTTTGATAGCCATGATGTGTATGTGGATCCTGTAAATGATACTGCCCCTGCCTATGGCCCCTTTTACCCTTACTCAGCAATAACAGGACTGAGTGTTTAGCAGAAACCTCTAGAAGATCCTATCTCATCTGATCCAGTTCTGATTGTCTGTTCTTCCATTGTTCCCCACTCCATGGTCTCCAGAGTGGGAGATGAAGGTGGTGGCCAGTGCTTTCTGCTCCAGCACACTCCACAGTAAGATGGAAAGCTGCTGAGGACTATGTGGCAGCTCATGGGTCTAACCCTCTTCTACGCTAGGACACTGTGAACAACCATGCGCGTACAATAGCTGTGGGTGGTAGCAAGTCTGATGAACTCAGAAAACCCACTGAAGGAAATCCCGAGACTCTGCAGAGCCTTGCAGGCTATCAACCACCGCTCTGGAACATTCAGTAGTGACTAGAGAAATATTCTCTGGACCTCTTGTTTGATGACACCCTTTTAACTTAAACCTGGGCTACCAGACTCATGTTCACAAAATACCATGACAAGAACTACACATCTCCCACCTTGGGCGGAGAATCGAGATCTTCATGCCAACCACTTTTAGATATAAATACATTATTTCTTCTGAAGGAACGAATTCATCATTTAACCCCATAAAAATCAAACCTTAAAAATCGTAAGGTCAGCTTATATGCTTTCCCAAAGCATCGGTTCTATTTCATACCTACTTTTTAAAATTCCATTAGTTTTAAAATGTAGATGAATGTCAAACATTTGGGCACTAAACAAGCTTACATATGTAAACAGTTTTCAGAGACAAAAAGCTATGAAAATGGAAGGGCTGGGTATTTTTAAAGACCACCAACTCTTCTCATTATTACTGCTACTCCACAGGGTAGAGAGTCTCCAAGACAACAGAGCCTCGCTGCCTTTTCTTTCTAAGATATCTGTCTACCAGCACAGTGCCTCAAGTACAGCAAATACTTGAGGCAAATGTCTAGTATTCACTTCAATTTAAACCCACAGATAAGGATTAAGTGTTTAATGTGTAAGGCACACTGCTCACGGGACGGTGAGAAAGACTACAGGAACAACCTTCTCAAGGCAACTTATTAGAATTCTCTAAGACCTTGTCCACGCTCACCAGAAAGGTCACATGTGCAGCCACCAGAGCTTTCTAAATTGGACAGGCCACTGTCATCAGTGGAACAAAGCCACAGATTTTCAGCCTTTTGGCTATTATGAGAATAGTGGAACATTACAGAATACACCTCTTAATTAAAGTATTTTTAGCATTTAAAAAATATTTTTTTATTCCATGTGTATGCACATGTATATACATGGGTGCCATGTCACAAGTATGGAGGTCACAGGACAACTTACGGAATTCAGTTCTTTCCTTCTATCTGATGGATCCAGGAATCAAACTCAGATCATCAGGCCTGGCAGCATTCACCTTTAATCCACCCACCGAGCCACTTAAATTTTGTTATGAAATTTAAAATATTTTGTAGTCACTCTATTAGCAAAAGTAGTTTTGTCAATTCTGAGGCAGAATATATTTAGCCTTGAAAAAAGAATAAAGTTCTGGGACATGCTACAGTATGGATAGACCTTGCAAATGAAATGACCCAGACAGAAAAAAAAATGAAATACTATGATTCCTCATTGAAAATATTCAGAATTAGAAAATTCATAGCGGAAGAAAGTAGTTAGAGGCGACAAGAAGCCAAGTGAAGGAGAGAATGCAAACTTGCCATTAACGCTTATGGATGCATTCAGCGCACTTATAGATGTACTGCTGGAGATGATGAAAAATTGGAAATAGTGATTACAGATATAATTAAAATCAGTTATATATTCAAAAATCCTCAAAATAGCAAATTTTGTGTTGTGTATGTTTTAATATAACACTTCTATTAACTCTGAGAATTTTAGACAGTGTATTTCCGTCATATTCACCCTCTACCCCTCCAGCTAACTCCTCCCAGATCTACCCCTACTCCCCCACCCCCTTCCAACTTCATGTTCTCTTCGTTACTTTTAACAACCATCAAGTCCAGTTATACTGCCCGTAAACCTGCGAGTGTAAGGCTATCACCTGAAATGCCACAGTCCTACCAGGAGTCACACACCCTTGAAATAAACTTCTTTCTCCAGAAGTCATCTCTGTTAATAATTCATTGGTTAGGGATGGGGGTTCAGGAGCCCCTCCCCACTCTATAATGTTAACTGGATTCATCTTGTATGGGTCTTGTTCAGGCCGCCAGAGCTGCTGTGCAGTTAGAAGTACAGTGGTCCTGTTGTGTTCACAAGTCACTGCATTTTATGCTTTCTACCCCATTTTTCTTTAATATGATATATTCAACCTAATTTTGCCATTCAGGAGTTCTGAATCCTGATATAAGAATGTTTGGCAGGTAATAACAACAGTGTCCCCTATACCCCTGATAGCATAAAGTTTTTGTTGTAATAATACAGTTTTGATTTACATACGTCTGGTCTTACTATTTTCCAGCTATGGGACCTTGGGCTAATTATTTAACCTTCCAGTATCTTCTCTTCCCTAGCAGTAATACAGGGATAATAATAGAACCTAACTGTCAGGGTTATAGTGAAAACTGTGTAACACTTATCAACCTTTTTACACAGTGGCTACTTCATTAATATTATTAACTATTATTAATATTAGATAGGTGAAATTATTAGAAAGAGAACAATTTTTACTTTTGTTCTTAATCTAGTATTTTTTTTAGTTATATAACTGTCTTCTTAGAAACCATGAGCACATGAGGATAGAGTTCATAACGGCAGTTCTAAATAAACAATCTGCTATTATAACCTGCTAAACCTGCTGCCTTGATGCTCTATGTTATTGGTAAATCCCAGTTGCCATGATGAGTCCTGACTTGAGTCGTTCAGTCTTGCTGTGGGTGCACGGCCTTTCCATCATCTGTTCCACACTTCCCAACAGTCTGATCCCTGGCTCCCTAAGTGCTGCGCTTCTTGAGAAGACTGAATCTTTCTTGGAATTAGAAATATACCATCTGTCTCAGGCCCAACTAGACAACTCATTCCTAGGTCCTCAACACAGGACAGGGTTTTGGTTGTGAGTGTGACCAGTACTGCCCAAAAATTGTGACTCTCAAGCTTCCTTCAGAAAATGTTCTCCTAAGATTCTTCCTTTTCTGGACAGAACTGAAACCAAGGATGAAGGTCAGAGCTGTTTCATGAACTTAAAAGATTCAAAGGGGAGAATGAAACTCGGAAAACCAAAATGAAATAAAGAGCTATGATCCAGTCATAGCTAGCCATCCTATCTCTGGAGTTTCCAGTTTACTGAGCCAGTAAGTGTCTTTTATTGCTCATCCAAAATGTCTTGCCTGGTAAATATACATACATATATATATATATATATATATATATATATATATATTAGTAGTAGTTCTCAACCTTCCTAATGCTATGACCCTTTAATACAATTTCTCATGTTGTGATTGCTTCCAACTATAAAGCTATTTTCATTGCTATTTCATAACTGTAATCTTGCTACTGTTATGAATCATAGTGTAAATATTTGATATGCAAACCATCTGATGTGTGACTCCTGTGAAAGAGTCATTTGATTCCCCCACCAAGGGGACATGGTGACCCACAGGTTGAGAAACACTGATATACAGAGATAGATATCATATAGCTATCATAGATACCATAGATATATGTGTGTAATATACACATCGCACACACACACACACACACACACATATATCTTTGGATGGTCATGGTGGTACAAGCATGTCTGTGATCTTGTACCAAGACAGAAGAGTCACTGCAATTGGAGGTCAGTCTGGGCTACCGAGGAAGCACAAGACCAACTTGAACTACTTAACAAGAGCCTATCTCAGAAAACAACCAACCAATACATCTTGCTGTATTCTCTTCTACCTTGAAACTTGCAGCCAAATTAATCTGGTTTTTATATAGAATCCAGTGAGCTGTTTCATAGGCGACATTTCTCACCATCCTCTCTCTTGCCCTGGTCATCATGTCTCTCCCTCTTCTGCCCTGCACAGCTTCCCACTGTCGATTCAAAGTCATCCCTTCCCCTTTAGTCCTGGAGTTTGAGACAGGGTCTTGTTTTTACATCCCAGATCTGCCTCATTTTGAGGATCCTCTTGACTAGGGTTGTAGGCACAAGACACCATGCCTGGGGTTTTCTATATGTTCACCATGGTCTAGCTCAAACAGCATTTCTTTAAAAAGCTGTCATGGATTTCCCAATACAGGTCAAGTTCTCCTATTTTTGGCAGCTATAACAGGATAATTAGGCAGTCATCTACTTAGCTGGCTGATGGCTATCTCTCATTTCTCCAGTCCACTCTAGCTGTGGTGCCTACCAGCTTATAGAACCTGGGCAGTATCTCAGGTAAAAATGAATCACCCGTGGTATCTGCTGTTAGAAGTTCTAATCCAGATGCTGGCCTTCGAACTTATACTAACCAGACCTTTGATGGGCCATTGACAAGAATATAAAACAGCTAGAGATTGACATCACTAATCTGAAGAAATACCTCGTTTCGCTGTCTGAAGAGACCTCCAAAAATCGCAAAGGACTTTATTGGACTTGACTTATTCTTTTACAATAGAAAAGACTGTGTACAACTCTTGACTGTGTATAGCCCTTAAAGAAGAATGTTGCCTTTACATAGACAAGACAGAGATGGTTAAAGAGAGCATGAAAAAGGTCAGAGAAGGCCCTGAGAAAAGACAGAGAGAGAAAGAGAAAGATGAGAGCTGGTACAAGAATTGGTTTTCAGCCTCTCCATGGTTGTCAACCCTACTTCCTCCCATCTTGGGACCATTAATTGGGTTATTTTTGCTTATTTCTTCTGGTCCCTGGGCCTTAAGTAGGCTGACTAACTGTGTGAAACAACAGATAGATAATTTGGTAGCAAAACCTATTCAGATATATTATCATAAGTTAGCTATGGAGGACCACGAGACTCAAGATGAGGTTGTTACTCTATCCAGGGTGTTCCCAAAACTCATCTCCACCCAACCTAAAAGAGGGGACTTCTGCCCCTAGACCAAGCAGAGAGGGGCCACCCAGAACCCCCTCTGACTGAAGATCTGAATTCTTGCTTAGGCTGCGAGGCTAAGCACTGCAAGGGAATATAAATAAAAATTAAACATATCTCTCTGGGTTCCCTGAGGGACAAGCCTGACTGCATAGGGGTTGATGTCAAAAGTATCCCCTCTCCAGGAAAAAGACATTGGGATGGGTATGGCCCTCACGCCTCACTGGACAACAACAGGGGGACTGGAGCCATTACAAAGACCCCTTCAATTACTGGAGGTCAGGCCTCTATCCCTGCCTTCACAAAATTAGAATCACCAAAGCCCTTCTATACTTAGAGAAGGGAGGAGATGTCAGGGGCAGCCCTGCTTACACACTGAAGGCCTAAAATTAGCCATAGGCCTAAAATCAGCAATAGGCCTGTCATACATGTATACTATCACCAAGTCTTGGGTCTCTGTTGCAAAACATTGAAACAGAGGGCTATAAGCTATTGTAAAGAGGCAGCTTTTGTGGAAATTCACCAGCCTGAGTAGTCATAGACCTTGTAAATAGGTAGCCTTGACAGACAATACCAACTTAGATAAGGACAAGTGAATCATAGGCAGAATCATAGTGACCTGTCCCCTGAACCTTCACCCAGGCGATACCCTGTTCTGAAAGATACCTGTACTCCCCCTAAACACCCACACTCTGGTGTCATCCCCTTCCCCACATCCTGCGTTTATGTGTTTATAACCCCTGTGTGAATACGTAAAAATTACAATTTGATTTAAAAATAATAATAAAATAATAATAAATAAATAAATAAATAAGAACAACACTACACACATGCTGCCTAAATTAGTGGCCACATGAATTTCTAAGACTGACTATGAGGGTTTGGTATAGACCTTTGTGTGACTTGTGTGACTTGCAAACCTAGACACGGTTGAAGATGAGGCTGAAGACAAGAAGGAACTGCCAGTCTGAAGATGAGGATGAGCAAACACACTCAGCAAGTGCTGATTAGAAACATACTCTGTACCAGACAAGGACTCACATACAGCCCACATCAGACCTGCCCTGGACTGAGAGCTCATTACTGAACTCTCACTCACATGGGAAATACAGCCCTATGTAGGATTCCAGCTCACCACTTTGGTAATTTGTTCAAACATAGTCAAAAATTACACTGAGCCTTTGGACTTGGGGAGAGTTTGATATCCTAAATTCAGAAAAGGATAATTCTCA
Organism: Grammomys surdaster; assembly: GCF_004785775.1. NCBI lineage: Eukaryota > Metazoa > Chordata > Mammalia > Rodentia > Muridae > Grammomys > Grammomys surdaster. Next base: position 1,155,441 of record NW_021620537.1, on the reverse strand, counting down.
AACTCCATATTTTGCTGTTTGCTTTTAACCTGCCTTCCATCTCAGATGTTTGGAGACAAATGATATTTAGTTGCTGATGTGTTGAATTGTGAAATGTCCACCCATAGGCTCTCCTATTTTGAACATTGTTTCCCCAGCTGCTGGTGGTAGAGTCGAAGATTGTGGAATCTTTAGGAGGTGGAGGCTCACTGAAAGAAATCAGTTATGGGGTTGGGGGGGGAGGGGAGACTTGAATTTAACAACCTGGCCCCCATTTCTTATCTGCTCCCTACTTCCTGATTTCAGATATAATGCAACCAGCGGCTCTATTCTCCTTCACAAGCCTTCTCCATTGTGTTAAGACTGTACGTCCTCAAAAGAGAACAGTCCTTCCTTCCATTGTCTCTTTGCAAGTATTTGATAACAGCTAGGAGGAAAATAACTAAGACGTTTTTCCAGGTGTGTGGAAGCAGTCCACAAATTCCAGCCCTCTGTTTAGATCTGCCTCCTATCCAGCAGTCCGAGACAGGGAAGGCCTAGGAACACGGCAAAACTCCAAGAGGGGTGGCTGAATCAATTTCAGTCACACACCATACCGAAGCACAAAGGGCTCTCTGAGTCTAGCACTGGAGCCAGGCACTGAATAGGTGAGACCTCCATTCACACCTGGCCAAGGCTTTGCATGAGGTTTACAGCTTAATGCACGTTACTTTTGCTTTGTGGTCTTTGGTTTCCTCCTGTATATGTCATGGATAAAGTACCTCACTTCTGAGGAAGAAATGAAGCAAGCCATGCAAGACACTATCCAGGTCTGACACACAGAAGATGTTCTATATGTGTGAACGGATTTTACTATATTTTCACTGGGGAGAGAAGGTAACTGACTAATGTGGGGCCTTCTCTCCCTCAGCTCTGAGCTCAGGATTCAGTGATGACCTGTGTTGATTCCATAAGGAGACGTTGCCTTGAAGAGTGTGCTCAATCTCCCCCATGGGCCCACTTTACCCTGAAACAGCAGCCTAGTTGGGGAGACAGCTTAATGCCATTGCCTTACTTCCTGATAACGGTATTGTTGACATGTCAGCCCTCCGTGTCAAAATGTTATGACAGCCATAATAAGTAAAATAAATTTAAAACATGTATTGATTTAAGTGTTACCATTTCTCTCCCTGATCAGTGACATAGGATGTCAACTGTGATATATTTGAAGCATATTTTAAGCAAGATAATTAACGAATTGGCTTTAGGAGTTCAGTATTTAACATATTTTATGATGCATTCTTAATGAAAACTTCCCACACGTGGAGACGTATCAAGAGAAGCTGCTGCCCATGAGTCTAGCATACAAAGCCGGCAGCATCCTTCCTTGCAGGGTTCCACATCCACCATGAGGTGAGAAGAAATAGGAATTGCTCACAGCACTGTGGTGGAAAAAACAACCAACTCCGGTATTAAAAGAAAAATACTTGGAAGAAAAGAGTCACTTCTTTTTCTTCTTCTATTCCTTCCTCCATCTCATTTCCATGGCCCCATCTTCTCACAACTAATGTTCTGAGAGGCAAGGATGGAGGCTGGTCAGGGACAAAGTGAGGCTCATCTGAGCTATCTTCTGGGCCTCGTGACACTTTCACAAACCAACATTATGATAGTAACCATGTTGAGATGCCACAGGAGGTTAAAGGAAGCCCCATAGCATCCCGCAACAGAGTAGCTACCATTGCCCCAGAGCATGCGGGGCAGCAGAGTAGCTACCATTGCCCCAGAGCATACGGCAACAGAGTAGCTACCATTGCACAAGGATGTGCAGCAGAGAAGGAGAGAAAGGAGAACAGAGGCTTCACCAGCAATTAGAGATTTCCTGACAGGGCCCATGCTAAACGAGTTATAGAGGCAATTACCCTAAAAATTTTGAAGTGGCCATTTGCTCGGTAACCTAGACCGACCTGACACCCGAACAGAGACTGCCATAAGCAGGGAATTTATGGTGGCCCGATGTGCATTTAGCATAAATTACCTCAGGGAACAGATTTAAACCACTTGCATTTTTAAAAATTATGCAACAACAAAAACAACTACAAAATGAGTTTATGCAAACTCAATCCTAGTTGCAGAAAGGGCCCCTCTAAGTCTTTATCTCTGAAGACATGGCCTTCCTTCTTCCCTGCTTGCTTTCTCCTGCTGGATGAAGATTCACAGCATCAATACATAATAACTGTATCTCACTCCATTACAGGTAGTTCAAGGCCGCTCTGTCTAAATGATATGCATGGCTTTGTGTCTTCATCTTTAAAACCACCAAATATCTTGGTTGCAAAGATACGTTAGGTTTAATGCATCCTCCGCCATAAAAGTGCTGTTTAAGACTAATGAGCAAACGAATGTTTGTTTAAACCTCTTTGTGGAAATCAAACAAGCTTTCAACAGCTATTCATGTATTTACTGTCAGATGTGAATCATCACTTAGGTGCTTTGCCCTGAACTATTACCAGTTACTGCTCATAGTTCCCAGGCACTAATTCACATGCTGCAGCTTTTGTTTGCCCGCCCCCTCCCTCTCTTCTTTCTTTTTGTCAGTACATCTTCAGAAAGGCTTTATGTGTAAGGTTTCATCTTATCCTGGTACAGCTGACAACACACAGGTCCAGCCTTACCGGGTGGCTATCTTAGAGCCAGTCACAGCCTTGGTGACTCTGTCAGTATTCTGGGACCTGTGTTGAGACCCTCCTCAACAAATGAGTAGGAGGGAGACACTTGCCCTGCCTCTGCCCCCACCCCTCCTCACCACATGCCTGCTTTTTCAGACTCAGCAACACCTGAAAAGCTCCCACAAGATTTACCCATTATATTAAATAACAGGTTTTAGAAGCCGGGAACTGTTATTCTAGTGTTACTGGGTGTCATTAAGGTTGCACGTCTATGCTTGTTTAATTTTTCTTCTGCCATTAAGCAAACTAAATGCTCCAAGGGTTTTTGTTGTTTTGTGTTGGGTTATTTTTTTCTGTCTCAGTGGGGTCCACCCAGAATAGAAAAGAGTAAGTATTCCAGGGTTGTGTAACTGAGGGGTTTTTTTTTCTTGTTGTTGTTGCTTTCATTATGAGGAAGGAATTAAAAAATCCCTCCTAGTCAGTACTTAAAATATCAAAGTCATTGTTTAGTGCCTTTGAGTCACTGTACAACTAATTCAATTGCACAGTGCAGCGCCGTTTCACGGTGTGTGAAACACACATAGTACATAGAAGTGATTGCAAAGTTGAATAAACACCAAATTAGTTTTTAAAGCCTGCAACTTCCCAGTGGAGTTTCTCAAACTGAATGGCACTGTTGTCTGACAAAGTCAATGGTGGCCAAAAGGTAGCATTCCCTTCTGCTCTGTTAACATGACAGTGTCTCCTGGTGCTGTGGAGTCTGGAGGACATGCTGTCCTCTGGGAAGTGGGTGTGTGGACAATTCAACTTAACTTGCCCATCTGTCACTCAGAAGATTTGGCACCACAACATGGATCTCTGCGGGCAAATGAAGAAGTGGCCAACAGGTAACAGAGAGGCTTATGGCCAAGTGAGACACCCCAGGACAGTTACAAGCAGTTTGATAGTCACAAAATACAACAATTTGAGAATTAGAAAGGCAAGGTGAAGCCTACAGCTCTGCTGCCTCCTGGTCTTCAGACAATTCTTAAGTCACTGCGCATCTGTGGGTCTCAGTCTCCAATTCTGAACTATGTGATCAATAAATAAGATTATTGACTAGCTCATGTTTATGTTCCAGGGACTTGCCCAAATGCTGACATGCTACGGACACATTAAACCAACCTAGTCAGCCTATGCCTTCAGTAATAATCACTGTCTAGTATAATCAATCACAGAAATCCACAGACAGCATTCTTACCAAGTGGGTATAGCTAACCAACCTTTGGCCATCCCAGGAAAGCTATGACTGTGACCCAATACAAAATTGTGAACTTAGTTAAACCATTATGCAGTTTTTGAGGGGGAGGCAGGGGGTGGGAATTTTTTAAAAACCAAATTATGTGATTCTTGAGTGTTTTACTTGGTAAAAGGCAATGTGGCCCAGAACAGCTCAAACATTGCTCTGAAGCAACTAACACTGGTTAAACACTTGGAATGCACAAGGCGATACGCTAAGGATAAGAAGGACAACTAGACGTGACCCTTAGCTCCCATCTTCAGCAATCTGCTGAGCCATTCACCCAGAAAATATAGTCAAGAGCCTGGCTTGTTCTAGGAGTCAGGAAGACAAAATATTTTGAAACCTTGAGTCCCTTCGCAAAGCTTTTATTCTTGTGGAAGGAGCAGATAGTAGGTTGTCCAATGGTTCCAGCTCTCACTTCCTTCTTGTCTCTGCTCTCACAGCTCAAGCCTGGTGTCTGATTGCCTCAATCAACAGCTACTGAGCAAATAAATAAGTAAACAAAAGACACCAAGGAGAAGTAAGAATTATGAAATTAAAAAAAATAAAACAAGAACCAAGAAAAGAGAACTCTCCCAGAAGGCAGTGGCAGTTCTTTGCAGAAGGGGGCTTGGCTGAAGAGGAACAACAAGCCTTGTTGTTGTCAAGATCACATACCACTGAAACCATGATATCTTTTTCTGCTTAAACCGTTTATTCTGAGTTCCTTGTAAACTCACATGGAACTATAATAGAGAAATCTTGGGGGCTTTTCCCAAGTTTCTCAAATACTAACATCACCCCTAAACAATAGTGTAATATCACAACCAAGTAGAGACATGAGTGAACCCACAAATCTTTTTCAGGGTTTCTAGGTGTAGCTTGCACTCCTCTGTGTATATATTTCATCTTATGTAATTTTTCAATTATCTCAGTTCATGTATTCACCCCATAGTCATTTTCACAAACCATAGCCACTCAGTCCCTTCATTTTCTCTCTCTCTCTCTCTCTCTCTCTCTCTCTCTCTCTCTCTCTCTCTCTCTC
>NW_021620537.1:1116868-1150501 GCF_004785775.1 Grammomys surdaster | reverse complement strand
CTCTCTCTCTCTCTCTCTCTCTCTCTCTCTCTCTCTCTCTCTCTCTCACACACACACACACACACACACACACACACACACACACACACATGCCACCCAGCTCCGGGCAACTACTGAATCTATTCTCTGTTCCTGAACTCTTCAACAACTGCTAAAGTTGAAAGCAAAGGGGGTCATTATTCTCAGCAGAACTGAGAAGAGAAGAAAGAACATGTCTGTCAATGTGCATATACTCTCTCAAATGTAAGGTTACAGAACAAGAATATGATCAACGGACATGAGACATTGACCTTACTCAAGCATCACACAGACCCCTGTCCATAGTAACATCTTTAAAATCACAAACAACCACACAAAGACAATGCTACTGTTGCACAGACTTCATGGCTACTTAAGATACCTACCTACTCCGTGGGACACATATCATCAGGAGCCAGGGACCAATTCCAGGTCTGCTTGGCTCCAAGATTTCCTTGTATAATTCTTGCATATTAAACGAATCACTACAACTAATTTATTAAATAATTGCAAGGTGGGTGTTGTGTTCTGAGGGTGAAGTAGAAAGTGAAATTATTACATGGAATTAGAAAATACCTCCCTTACCTACTTTTAGCAAGGACTAAAGAAACTTATTTGGAGTGCTCTATACAGTACAAAAAATTAATAAATCAAAATCCTCAGTCCTGTCAAACTATGTGTGAAGAGAAACAGTGTTATGTGAACATTCATCCTATGTTATTTCCCAAAGTTAAGAGCCATCCCTTCAAAGTACACTAGCTTACCTTATATGCTCTTGAGAATTCTATGTCTAAACTTTTAAAAACTTCACAATGTCCAACTCTAAACCCAAAGGAAGCTCTGAGACTGCACCATAAATTTTACAGCGGAAGTTTGTCTCACAGAGGAGAGGATCTGTGCATACCCTCCCCTTCCCCCATCACTGAGTGAAGGAGTCATGTAGACTAAGAACCACAGAGGAATATTCGGAAAGGAATAGAAAGACCCAGTGGGTGGGGGATGGATCAGGAGGATTAGACCAAATTTCACCTGGGGTTTTCTCAAAAAAGAAGTATTCAGTGGCAGCTACTTTGTGCATTCTTGAGAACAAATAAACATTTATAATGCTATTGTTAACTTAATATTAATCTTATAATTACATATTTTTGACCAAATCTCTGTAGGGAATGTATCTATTTTGTCTCACAGTTTCAGCACATAATTGTCCATCTTTTATGTAATACTTTTCCTGGGAGGCATGACATAGGTCTCTATTCATTCCAGATAGGGAACTGGACAACAGACCAAAGTAACAATTACACCAAAGTCAAACTTGGTGAAGCAATGAGTTTATAGGTGAAGGATTACATACATGTTACATACAGGTCAGGAATGACTTAAAAGTCGTCAGAATACCAAAAAGCCCACCTCAACAAGATTGACTACTAAACAAAGCTGGAATCCTGATGTTCTCTGCATGTAGCTCAGAGTCGTTTCAGTAGCCCTTATTGCTCATATTACCTAGGTAAGAGAGGGACTTTATGCATGTAGTGAATTTCAGCAATTTCCTGAGACTTCTGAGTTGTTCCTAAGTCGTAGGAACCTTCCCTTTAGAACTCCCTGAATCTTAATGATGATCCTGAATGTTTCAATGCAGAGGAAAGTGTTACACAACCCTAGGTAGAGCACTGCCATCCATGTACCAGGAACTTCTAGTAACAGCTCCTTGCAGTTTGTGGATCAGAAAGCAGAGAACAGAACCCAATTACAGGTTGGACTGTAACTCTAGAACGCCTGCCCCCTAATGGCTTTTGTTGGCTAGATAGGAACCATGGCTGAAATGTTCCATACCTCCTAGGACAGGCATCAGCTGGAGACCAAGTATTCAAGTATATGAGGCTGTGGTGACAGTTCACATTCAAATTGTAGTCACCTTTAAGACAGCAATGAGAAATCCACACAGACAATAGTAGAACAAATGGACTAAATTAAGATACAACAGGCAGAACCTGTTCATGCAGGTTCTCTTGATACAGTTGTTTGTCTTCAGACCACTCAGAGCTAAGCTTCTGGATCAAGGGTAATCAGAAAGGTGTGGTGTTAAGAATCTGAATAAAGTCGTAAGTCTGTAAGAGTCAGGTAACCTCGATAAGGATGGTAGAGCCCTAACTCTAACTACAATAGCTGAATGGCTATGAATAAAGACTGTGATTGCTTAGTGGTCAAGACTGAATGAAAATCAAATGAGATAAAGTATGTTCTATATCTTATAAAGAGTCTTTTTTTTTCTTTTTTGGTTTTTTGAGACAGGGTTTCTCTGTGTAGCCCTGGCTGTCCTGGAACTCACTCTGTAGACCAGGCTGGCCTCAAACTCAGAAATCCACCTGCCTCTGCCTCCCAAGTGCTGGGATTAAAGGTGTACACCACCACCGCCCAGCAGAGTCTTTTTTTATATGAGAAGTTGGGAAGAAAAAGAAGACATCATGGGCAAGAAAGGAGAGAAGCTGAAGAGTGAAGAATATATGAATGAAGCCATCTTGCATAGGACCTGAAGGCAAACACCAGTCTAAAGAGCTATTTCTGAAGAGCCCAGTAACTCTGCCTAGAAGATTATACCCTCAGAAACCCCTGCAGCCCATTTCTTTTAACTAGGATTATAATCCAGCCATATTTATAACTCTATCTCCAGACTTCCTGAGGCTAGCACAGGAATTTTGTTTTGGTTTGGGTTTGGGGTTTTAGTATTTTTGGTTTTGTGTGTTTATTTAGCTATCACTCCAAAAGAAGGCGGTAGATCAGGCAGATAATTCTACTCTTGCTGTTTTAAGCCTCCCTTTTATTTTATTGTTCAAATTTTTTATTGGACATTTTATTTATTTACATTTCAGACGTCATACCCTTTCTCCATTTCCCCTTCCTAGAATCCCCTATCTCATCCCCCCTCCTCCTTTTTGCCTTTATACCATTTTAATTACATGTATGTATTAAGGTCAGTTCTAGGTTGAGGGTCTAGCAATACAGTGAATGCAAATAGTCAAGAAACAAGCAAGACAATAAACACAAATAGTCAAAGAACAAGCAAGACATTAAACACAATTACGAGAACACTTCTGTGATCACTGTTTCATGTCTGAAGCATACTTCCTTGTTCTAGCCTAAGATTTAGATTCCTGTCTGAAATTACTTCTTTGTTCTAGCCTAAGGTTTAGATTCCTGCCTGAAATTTCTTCCTTGTTCTAGCCTGAGATTTAGGTTCCTACCTGAAGCCTACTTCCTTGTCCTTGGCCAATGTCATGTTCCTGCCAAGCAGCCCACTTCCTTGTCCTTGGCCCATGTCAGATTCTTGCCAAGCAGCCCAAAGGCTCTCCACTTCTCTCCCTTTTTTATTTTATTAACAAGACTGAGCCTGCCTTAGGTTGTTCTGATATCATCATGGAATACTCATTATCCAAAGCAATGCATTTCTGTCTTAGGTTTGTAAGGCTCTGTGCAGAATCTTATCTGTCCTTGGTTTACCAGCCTGTTAATTTAATAACTCTGTCTGGGGGTCCATTTTCAGGTTTAAGCCATGTACTTTGGCTGCCAACATGTTGATGTTGTTAAAGACAAGCTTTAATACAATGGGCAGGAATAAAAATATTCCCAGGACAAAAAGGGCCAGTATGATCAAGCTATATATGCCATTCTTGAAGCTTGACCAAAATAGAAATACTGACCTCATGTCATGAATAATTTTATCTTCAGTATCTACCTTTAAGCCTCACCTTACAGAACAGTGCTACATCCTTTTCAGTCCAACCCTCCCCTTGCCATTTTTGTTTTTAAACTCTTATAGCTCCTTGCCATGGTTTTGCAGGCTGACTTGTTCCTTTTCACATATCTTCTCTACAGTAAAGGTTTTGTACAGGAGTAGGACCTGGTCCATTTGGATTACTACCTCCCATCACCTGAGAGTGTATGGTACAAACCTTTAATGCCATGGGATTATCTAAAGTCATCAAGACAGATAATGGGTCAGCCTATACTGGAAACGACTTTACATCAATTTGTAAGGAATTTAATATTCCTCACAAACTGATTTCCTTATAAAACTGGAATTCCTTATAACCCAATGGGACAAGGGATTGTTGAACATGTGCATCACACTCTGAAAAATCACTTTTAAAAATTAAAGAGGGGGAATTATACCCTCCAAGGCCACAAAAAGCACACCTTGCCTTTGTCCTATTTGTTTTAAATTTTTTGCAAACTGATGCTAAAGGTCAATCTGCAGCAAATCACCACTGGCATCCAGTCACTTCCAGCTCATTTGCTAGGGTCAAATGGAGAGACACCCTAACTAATACATAGAAAGGTCCCAACCCTGTTTTAATTTAGGGCTGTGGTTCTGTCTATGTTTTTTCACAAAAAGAAAATGGAGCCCGACGACTGCCTGAAAGATTGGTCCATCAAGTGGACACAGATCTTGAGCCTAATGATTATGATTCTCATGACAGAGATGGCTCAAAACCCTATGAGCCAGCTGAGTTAACCTGACATATACTACTCTTACTGGAGAGTAAGAGTTTTTTATCAATATTTAAAGCCACCCACTATATACCTGGTGGCCAGACTTTGTGTCTGATCCCTGCCAGTTAGCGGCTGGATTAGATATCTGGGACGTTCCCGCTTACAACTTTATTTTCTACACTGCTTGGATAATCCTGTTGCTTTTAACCTTTGAATCTTGTATCTTAAACAGATTGGTTGCCTTCACACAGAATCACTCTCAGCAAGCTCAGCTATTCATCATGGCAGTTATCCATCACTATGAAGAAATGTATTGAGTGTATGCTCACAGGTCCTTTAGTCTGAATGTGGCTTTGGTCTGTATGGGAAAGAGTGTGCCATAGATGGTCAGTAGCCAAAGATGGATAAGAGTGTTCTTGAGCTCCTATAGACCTAAGACAGAGGCATACATCAATAATTCTATGTATGTTCTCCATGACAGGTAATAAGGATCAATATAGACACCAACCTAAGGCAGGCATGGTTGCCTGGCCACTCTTTACCCTAAATGGGATGCTGCTGGCATTGTTCATCTTTAAAAAACTAATAAGGGGGAATTGTGTCATACCCCCCCCAGCCTTAAGCAGGCCTGAAAAACCTTGTTTACCACAATAGATCAAATAAGACCTCAGTGGAGTTACCCACCTTGGCTGCACATACAACCTGCTACTTAGAACTCAGAACTTAGAAGAATAGACTGCCCACTCAACTTGCCTTGAGACATCTCTGGCAGTGACAAAGGGTGGGTTCCCCCACCCATCTCCAACTGAAAAAAGGGGTTCAGTGGGGCTTTCCTTTTAAATTAAAAGAGCTGAATATTAAACTTCAAGCCTTGATCAGAAAACTTTATCTTAGCTTCATGCTTCTCTCACCTCTCCATCCCCCCTTTTTCATTTCCAGCCCCCCTTTCAGGTGAACCCAGTTTTTCTGTGGCCGTAGGTGGCTACATAATGTTATTCAGTATGTTTACCAAATGAATGAATACACTCCATTATTGAAACCTTTTCACAGTGTTTAATATCTTATCTTTGTCTATTGTTCTGAATCTGTTTATCTTTGTTTTAATTCCTCCTAAATCAAGGCTTGTGTGCCAATAATTTACTTTGAAAGGTAATATCCCAGGCTGGAAAGAGGAAGAATGAAAATTCCAGAGTTTCATTATATGGGTGGTTGATGGGGTAAAAGGGTATTTGCCAAGAGATACAATAGCTCCCAGAACATGGAGAACCCAGCATTCGTCCACATTCTACACAAACAAGACAGCCAAGAGAGAGGAGCTTAGCCCTTGTCCTTGAGAAAATTGTGTTTTGGATGAAAGTTGAAACAAGAAATGCTTATGATCTATTTATTGGTGCCAAAGGAAATTAAGACTTTTTTAAAATGACAAACACAAGCCTGGACCTATGTAGGTACATAGATAGATAGATAGATAGATAGATAGATAGATAGATAGAAGAAAAATAAATAGAAGGTAGGTAAATAAATAGAAGATAGATGATAGATAAATGTCGACAATGATGATGATGTTAGACAGACAAATAGATGAAAAGATTTTACTTCATTAAGGCAACAACAACAGGTATATTTTGGGTGCTACTATTTAACTAAATTTTTCACAAGAGTACATAATCTCATTGATTCTCACAATCAAGTAAGTAAGGATAGTTTTGTCTGCATTTAAGAAATGGGGAAAATAGACATGGTGGCACAGGTTTGTAGTCCTTGTTCTTGGTAAGCTGAGCAAGAAGATTCACGTTCAGCCTGGGTTATACAGTAGATCTTGAATGAGAAGGAAAGTAAGCAGACAGAAGGGTGAGTTTCCTGAAATGGGAGGGAGGGGAGAGAATGTACTCAGGTCCCACTACTAATACACAGATTTGTGTTATTTTTGTTTTACTCAATTATATATATATATATATATATATATATATATATATATATATGAAAAACACATAGGTATATACATTGTATAACACAAATAAAAAGACCTATAAAAACCTCAGAGAAGGCCAAGCATAATAACCTATGTCTGTAAATCTCGGGATTTCAAAGCCTGAGGCAGGAAAACCATGAATTTAAGACCAACTACAAATAAGACTCAGTCTCAAAAACAGAACAGCACCAAACTCAGAGAAGAATTAGAACAAGAAAATAGATTTTAAAGATTATCATCACAATGAAAGAAAGAAGAAGAGAAGAGGAGGAATAGGGGAAAGAGAGAGAAGAAAACTGCTTGACATGGACATGTTCATTTGCTTAACTCTGGAGACCACATCATCAGGCATATGTGTATCAAAGCAACATTTTATATGAAGACTTTAAATCTATACAATAAATCACTCCATTTGAGAGAACAGGACAACAGCTATGGGATAGACTTAGTACTGACACCATTTCATTAAGAGCATAGATCTTGAGTTTTTGAGAAATTAAAAGAAGGAGGCAGAGGAAAATGAGGAGGTTAAAGGTCAGAGTCCTGGTCATGAGAGGCTCTGCAGAGACTGTTACACAAGAGGATCCATGGTACATGAGAGGCCATCCACCACAGAACTCCCCAGGTCCCCTTCTGTGAGTCAGTTGTTTGCTATGGAGCAATATGCATGAAGGATGCATCCCGAACAATCTGGATCAAACGACAAAGAAGAAAACAACAACAGCCACAAAACACAATCCAGAGTGTGGCAATTATTCTGAGACCCCAGAACCTCAGAAAGAACATTTTTTTCACAACGTATTTAAAAAGACATGTATTCTGTCTGTGTAGATAGACAATGGTGTGCTGCTAATGACGTTTAATTTCCTTGACTTCTAGCCCTGCTGTGCAATTCCAGTGGCGGTTTATCAAAGTACATTGTACTGGACAGAGTCCTTAGAAACTGCCTGATGACTTTTCCAGAACGTATCCTTCACAATAGCATTTGTGCTGTTTACATTTTGTTAAGTCTCTATTCTCCAATAGGATGCAGCTAACAAAGGCTTCCAAACCAACACACGATGAAGAAAAAAGTTGAAATGAAATTCAGAGGATGAGGGAGCCAAAATATCCCTCACATCCCTCCTACCCCAACTGTTCTAAACCTTCTCCCGTTTTCAAAAAAAAAAAAAATTGGAATATTGCCTTGGGTCTACTAAATCATTAGCAAATTAAGAACCTGTTTTTAATAACATTTAGCTTGTAAATAATGCATTAATTGACTAGCCTGAATGTTAGCTCGAGCATTTGAAATTCTGCTACTAAATTTATAATGAAAGAAATGTGCTGTAACAGTGGGCTATATGGTGAGTATAACAGATTAAATATGACAGTTGATATTTGTGAAAATGGGGTTATAATTAGAGGACACCTGCAGCTGTTTTCCAACCAAAACAACAGAAATTACACTTGCATAAAGCACACACGTGGGTCACAGTCTCTGCTTCTGTGTTTCTTTTGTTCGCCATGAGTTGTTTTGCCCTTTGTTGGGTCATATGTCTAAGTGAGCAACAAGTGATGACTGTTTGTGGGATGTACTTTATCGGCCCCCTACGTGATACATCCCAGGGAGAAGGAAAGGCCATGACTATGTTTTCCCTTCTGAGGCAGTAGTAACTAAAAACAAGAGACATGGTGTAGTATGTCTGCTCAGAGCTCCAGGAAACCATGAGAGGAAAAACCACTGGGCATACTCAACTATGGAGCAGCAGCAGCAATAGAAGCACAAAGACTGTGGCCCTTTCACTGCGAGACATTAATAAAGATGTAAACGGTGTAATCCATAAAAAAGTTCTGGAAGTAGGAACTGAAGCCAAAAGAAGTAAAGTATCTGCAAGGACTAATGAATAGCAAAGTGCTGTAAATTCTCTAGTTTCTTCTTTCATTTATTCCACAAGTAGAGATATACTTTCGGTGTCTGTACTAACCTGGGCTCTGAGAAACACAGTAACCAAAGCATGGTCTTGTTTTGTGTCTATCCAAGGCTAACCTGGATTGGGTACGCATCCATAAACCACAGGAAACAAAGCATCCAAGTCAAAGAGAGAAAGGAAAGTTTAGAAGCAGGCCACAGGCCATCCTATCAAACATGGCAAGGAAGCTAAGTAAGACAAAGGCAAAAAAGGCTTCCTATGAATTTTTCAAAGTCATTAGTGGCCTTGGTTAAAAGATATACATATATGTATACAAACATACATACGTACATACGTACATACATGTGTTGGGGATAGAAACCAGATCACAGGAGACACAATGAATAAGAGAGAACGTAGACAAAATTAATGTGGGGTTTTCAGAAGTCTAATCAGGAAAAGTGCAGGAAGAGGGGAGGGAGGAATGGGGAGAGAGGGAGAGAGAGGGAGTTAGTTTTTCTAGAGATCTGAACACATTGCACATGCCAAGTGGTGGTCACGGCCACTGTGCACAGAGAATCTTGGCACATTAACACCCATGTGTGCATCTCAGTTACACTTTTTTTTCCTATTAGAAGTGGAAATTCTGTTCCAGTATTCCAAAATATTAACTTCTCATTTAATATGCTAATTATCCTCCCTGTTACAAAGAACTGTGTTGAAGCTTGGGTACACACTCTACGCTGTTGCCTGTTATCGAGTTGTAGTTGACTTGGTCAATAAATTTGCATTTTTTTCGCATGAGAATTTTCCCAATTTACCACTTCGTTCTAACTGCATTATCTTCAGCTGTATGAAATCATCACCGCCTTCGTAGGTCAAAAAAAAAATCTCTGGAATTTTGACAATTTCATACAGATCAACCTAACAGTGGACAGAGAACGGGAACACAAGGGTGAGACCTAAGGTAAGAAGACTGAAATAAACAAGAGAGCTGGGACAAAGAGTATTGGAAGAGTAAAACAACAAATACAAAAAAAGTAATCTTTTTGTCTGGGTTAGGTGTTCGTTCCCAAGGGAAATAATTTTTGAGCATGTAGCCTGATAGTAATAATAACACTTTTAGGGACTACGGATGGCTCAGGGGATCAATTGGGACCGAGGGAGTGGGGCGTCTTACTACAATCTGCCCAGTTTAGTCAGACTAACTTGCAATTTTACACAACTAAACATCTCTACAGATCCGAGACTAGCAAGCCCAAGAAAAAAAAAATTCTTCGAATGACGCCTCCCGGTAATTTTTTCCTTGTGATACTACAATGCTTCCGTCTTCAAAATGAAGGCTGGGACGATCTGCTTCCAGATTGTCCAGTGTGAGAAGTGTTGGATCCTGAATCCGAATGAAAGGAGTGCTTGTACAGAGAGAAAGTCATTTTTCCAAACTGCCTGCACTAAAAATAAACCAAATTCTGTCTCAGGGGACAGCTACCCAGACCCTTCACAGACAGTAAATTCACTGTGGTGAGAGGCTAAGGTGGAATGAAAAAAAAAATCTTCTGAGAGGAAGAAAAACATCCTAATGAGGGCACCAGTGGTGAGCTGGTGGGAAGTGAGCTACCACTGGGAATGCATCATCTGACTGTTTTCTCCCGAGCTGGGTCATTGGACAACTCTATGAGGAGAAAACCCCACAGCAGTACACAATTTGGACTCTGGCTAAGCTCTCGGCATATCTGTTGTCAGTGGTCACAATCACATATTCATAAACAAAGAGGAAAAGCCTCACGAAGATAAAGACTAAGACTCCTGTGTTACTGGAAGGAAACATGGAGGCACTGAAGCCCATAGACTGGGGCTGCATCACCTAGGAAATGGGGGGCTTCATTCCCAGTCTTCTTTCTCTCTGACATGAGACCAGGGCTAGGCGTTCACATCACTGCTTCCTGTGGGACACCAGAAATCATGAAGCCAGAAGCTTAGTAGCATAGCATCATGAGGAAAACTACCCAAGCTTTGTGTCAAGCTATGAAAGCCCCCTGGTAGACAAAGAATAAAGAATTCTTTACCAAATTTGGATTTTTTTTTCTCTTACTGAGTTGAGAGCACAGGTTCTTCCTCCCATTGCTTCTTATTTCATATTATTTTCTAAGTAGACCCTGAGAATGCAGCCTGTATGAGCATCTCCAATGACAGATCTAGACGGAACTTGCTCTCCCTGCTTATATTATGTATCTTATAAAATTGGGCACGGTTCCTTTTACAATTATAATGCCCATAACATCTGTGATGAAATGTATGCTTTGACTCCCTGAAGGTAGGGTATTTTCTAAATTCTAAAGCTAAATAACCCTCGGGCCCAGACGTAAAATTATACCCAGAAATTCATCCGAAGTGTCTAATCTCCTTGAGGTTACCCCCGAGGGCTAGATGTCAATCACGGTTGAGAAGAGGTAATTTGCCCCATTGTATTGTTTGAGGAGGATTTATTTTTTTCCCTGCTACACCTGGAAAAATTTGTAGCTAATTATATGATTGTTCCAAATTATTTGTTTTCCTTCTGAATAGAAGCATGTACTTTCTTATCCCATTGACATCAGATGTAGGTATGGACTTAGCTTCCATAATAAAATGTAAGCAAAAGTGACAATTAGCACTTCCTGAGAGGAGCTTGGTGGGCATCATGTGACTCTGCCATTGTTCTTTCCCCTCTGCCCAGAGAACAGAACCATGTAAGTGTGGAGCCTTCCTTCAGACTCAGACCCAGAAGGAGAATATCCAGAGGCACATTCAATTGACCTCCAGCGACACATAGCAGGGAAGAATCCAGTCGACCGTAAGCCACTGAAAATGTGTTCATTTCTCATTAGAGAGTAACGTGGGGAATGCTGACTGAAAGAGGAGCAAAACCACCAGGTACAGAAAACTGCTTCCGGAAACCCGTGCACCCCAGTGTAGGCGCTTGTGTCAACACAGGTAAGAAGAATCAAGGGCCAGAGAAAAACATAGGAAAAGAGATGCCGGGGAATTGTGTGTGATGGTCCATAAGGCTTACTTATGTTCCATCAGCAACAGTTTAGCATGTTTAATTCCTTTCCAGTCTTTCCTCCTGTGTTCTCAGCACTGGAGGAAATAGCTTTCTCCAAGAATACTGGTTTGTAAAGGCCCAGCCAGAGTAGCTCCAGGAAACCAAAGCCTCTCTCTCGGAGTGTTCTTCACACTCCCTGTCAATCGGGCAATATTTGCCTAACTTCTTAACCCTCCTAGTCACTCCCCCAAAATAATCTATACCTCCTTTCCCTTCCCAAACTTCCAAATGCATCTATTAGGACACCCAGGCTCATGATGTCTTACATCATCAAGAAAAACTCTCTGAAAAAATTACTGGCTTTCTGTCTCCAATTGCTGTCTTCCCATTCTTTCTTGACATTTCCCCAGTCAGGCTGTATCTGCTCACCTCTGCAGGTGACATTTTATCAAGGTGACAAAGATTCTTCTTTGCGAGGGCCATGGCCATTCCCAGCCTCATCTTATTCAGTTAACAAGAAGATTTGGACCAGACCACTCCACTCTTGGAAACTGATTTTTTTCTGCTGGATTTCCAAGATTTACTTAATTGGCTTTATTTTCTATGTTCAGGTCTTTACTCTGCTTCTCCCCGGTGTTTCTTCTCATCTTGGCACTTACGCCCCAGGCTCAGGCTCTTCTTCTTGTCTCTCTTCTATTTTTCTATACCATTGAAAACTTAATCTGATATCTTGAGTATAATAAATTCATGCCTGTAGCCCAGCCCCCTCCATAGCCATATGTCACAGCACAAGCGTGATCCAAGCGTGAACTGACACCTATGGCACATCCGGTGCCTGACATCTAAACTCAGTCCTAGCTCCGTATCCAGCACCACGACTTGTTCTTCTCACTCTCTTCATTTGAGCAACTGGCCACTCTTGGTTCATTTAAAATCCCCACATGATCTGATCTCCTTCTGCCCTCTGTGGGCAATGCATCCACACGGTATTCAGACATTCAGGCACATCACCTGTATACATAGATAAAATGTTTAAAACAAAACAAATCACCACCACATTTCTTTTGCTCCTCTTTTCTTCTACCCAAGTTCTAACTGTCCAGTAAATCTCACTTCCTCCTTCAAATATACCCAGAACTCCAACACTCTCCCTTGCTTCTCGCTGCTACCCTTGCTTCTCGATGCTGCCATTCTCCAAGTGACTTGTTGCAGTTCTCTAGGTGACTTAATTTTTGTCTGCTCTCAGCCATACTACCCTCCTCCCATGGACTCGGTTCCTGCTATGCTTTGCTTTTGTTATTCTGAGATCACACCAGCCCTGTGTCCACCGAAGTCCCTCTGTCTGTACTTGCTGCTGTTGCCAACACTGCCCTTTGAGGTCTCATTTCCTCCCGGAAGTAGGAAATAGAATGACCACAGTTCATCCACTCGCTGTCTCTTAAGTGAAGTCTTCCATCCATGCTCTATTCTTCTCTCGTTCTGCTAAGCACATATAAAATACACCCTGTAATTTACTTACTAGGCCACAGCCCCCAACCTAGAGTGTAAGTTCCATCACAGAGGAGAGTTTTTGATAGCATTTCACCCTTTATACCTAACACATAGGATGCTCGACAAACATTTGCAGAAAGAACTGATTAGACTTCTTAAAAAATGATCTTATTGATGCCCCAGCTCAGTATTAATTTTATATTAATTCCCTGCCATTGTTGGTTTTCTCAGTCTCCAGGACCCTTCTATTAACTGTTATCTTCCAAGTCAGAATTTCATGTACTTGTCTTTTTCTAATTTAATATAACATTTTCTAACCTTACCTTCCAACCTGCATTGCCACTTCCTTACTAGGTAGACTTGACGGTTGAATCCAGTGTTTCATTACCCTTACTTGGAGTCGTAAATGAATATTGTCATTGGCATGAGTTATACGGGGTCTCTATTCCATTCTCTCCTAAGACAGTAAAAGAAACTTTGGTCCAAGGGAAGAAACTGCCTTTTCAAGGTTGCACATCTCATCCTTGGCTTCCAGCCCTCCTTTGCATCTACTGTGACAACCACCCATCCTCTAACCCACTGGGACAACCACCCATCCTCTAACCCACTGGGACAACCACCCATCCTCTGACCCACTGGGACAACCACCCATCCTCTAACCCACTGGGACAACCACTCATTTGTTGCAAGAAATATTTAAAAAGAGCCACAAGTCCCCATCCTATTCCCAGCTGCTCTCTGCCCTGCAGTCTCACTGCCTCTTAGCTAGCCCCTGTTGGCAGTCTTCCCTTCTCCGGTTCGACTGCCTCAGAGCCTCCCGTACCTTCTCAGCCATCCACCAACTGTGGTCGGCTGTCACAAATCCCCTTAACCCAGTAAATCAAAACTCTAGAAGCTTATAATTAATCAGTCAGAGTTACATATCAATAAATTCTCAATTGCCAAGATGCCCAAACAATAATTTCAGAGCCAATTGATAATGATATAAATTGCCCCCCCCAGATAAGACAAATTGTCCTATAATTATCCATCTCTTATAAGATATTTATAGCTACCTGTGGCTATCAAAGCCACACAAAATCTAGATAATCTTCCTCTTGCTCCACCTTCCTTTCTTCTCTTTCTGTCCTGTCTCTGAAACCTTTAGCTCTGCCTCCCTTTTCCCTGTCCAATCACAGGCTTCTTGTTGTATTGTATATTTAAATTGGTTGGACAGGGAAAATTCTGCTACACGCATCCTCTCCACACACTGTGACAACCTGACCCCTGTTCCACTGGGACAACCACCCATCCTCTGACCCACTGGGGCAACCACCCATCCTCTGACGTACTGTAACAACCACCCCACCTCTGACCCACTGGGACAACCACCCATCTTCCTTCCAGCTGCTGTGAGTAAAATGAGTGGCTTCTCATTTCTCACATCCTTTTTTAAATCTCCCTCTAGTTATTTCACTTTGATATCTTCATAGATCCGCTTTTATCTCATTTTGCAAGAATATTTGTACAAAGTAAAAAGGGACAGTTTCCATGGAACTTAAACAAAACCCCTACAGACTCTAGTAAAGTTTTCATTAGACTCTTTTTAAGATGTATTATGCATAAATATGCAAAGGATATGTTAGAATTTAAACTCCAGAACTAAAATGTTTCAGAGAACTATGATTAAGCTGTTAATAATCTGCTTTCCTCAAAAGGATGTGGCAAAGATTCCATGAGAAATGTATATTACCTGGCACAGGAAAGAAAGAGGGCATACATATTAGGACATGCAGTTCTGTGCCTGATATATTGGGGTTCTGTGTGTACCTGTTTCTATGTAGCCCTGCTAATGCTATACAATAAATACTGAGACCCAATTTTGTCTCTCAATATAAAAATGCTGAAACTTTTTAATGGCCCAATTAGTTATGGTAATTCATCATTCTACTTCCTAGAGCGATTTAGAATGTGCTCTCTGAATGCTAATTATTTAAAGAGAGCCACAACACACATGCCCCAGAGCCACTGAATGACAACAGGTATCCCATCCCCATTTTGCTGAGGAGATAAACCAGTGCTGAGGTATTTTAATCAGCTCAGAAAAGTGGAGAAAAGGAAGGAAGGGAGCCAGAACTTGGATGGTCTAATTTGGAGTTGCTCATTGATTCGGGCATCCCTGTAAGCCTGATGAAAAGCTAGAGGTTATTTTTCTACTCATGGACACATGAAGTCTATCAAGCCTACGAGTCTGGGGGAACTCTATTTTATCCAATAAAACAGAGCAGAAGTGAAGCTGAACCGATGCTGGTCTAGGTCTTAGGAAATCAGCAATTTCTAATTCTGACATCTTGGAATACTCTCTCTGGGATGCTGAGTCACCATGTAAGAAGTCTAAGGCTATCCTGTTAAGGCCACGGACAGACCGATACTCCAGTACACACAGTCCCAGCTAGGACCCACCTTCCAGCCAAACTTGCCATGTTGTGGGGATTCAGTGAAATCCATTCTAACTCTCCTAACAGACCTACACACCAGTCAAACGTTGCCAAATGGCTTCAGTTAATTTGTCATAGAGCAGAACAATTTCCCTGCAGAGCCCTATGTCTAATTCCCAAGCAGCAAAATCTTAATACTGTGAAAGAGAGACGACTGATAGCCATGCTTAAGAGTGACCTATGATGCAGTAATAAACAATAGGACCCGAACCTGATACTTAGCAGTGGGGTATTGTCACAGCAAGACCTCAGCCCACCTATTTTAGAACCAGAAAGTGGACAGAAGCTCATGAAGGTGGATGGACCCAAGAAGGATTGCTGGTGACTAATTATGAGGGTTTAAATATCATAACATAAAATGATAACTATTGGAGGCCAGTGCCCTGCTTCTGGAGTGGCAGAAATTTTGTTGATATTGCCTGTGACAAACTAGATAGTAGAAAACACAACCAATAAGCTGAGAAGCATATTACATGAGCAGCTTTAGAAGATCTGACAGGAGGATCAGAAGTTCAAGGCCAGCCTTGGCCACATAACGAATTTGGAATATCTTGGATTACATGAGGTTGCCTCAAACACACACGTTGAAGTAATGACTTCGGCTACATTTTAATGTCTGAAAGGAATACCAAAAGTGCCAAATGATTATTTTTAGCATTTATAAAATACTACAGATTAAAAAAAATAAGCTAAAGAATAAATGCTAATTATCTGTAATATATAATTATATATGTTATTTTGTTATATTACTGCTCTAATCAAAGTTGATATGATCATTATTCAGACAGTGTACAGACAAAGGTGTGCTTCCGTATTCCCCATTTCTGAGTGAGAACATTTGTTGCATTCATCATCTGTCTCAACACTGCATGTTGGAGAATGGGTACCACATAACGTGTTGCTTTCCTCAGAGGTTGGAAGGAACCACACTCAGAGGAACATACTACATCTGATTGGAATGACAAGATCCTGGATCTTCTGCCAAAACCCAATGGTGCCTGGGTCCTACTGCTATTAAAAAATGAGAACTTAAGAGTTTTTTAGTTAGGATGAAAGCATTCTAGCAAAGAAAGGGGATTGTTGGGGTTTAAAGATTAGAACAAAGTCTCTAATACCCTTTCCACTACGGGGTAAAGATACATACCACAGCCCTAGAATTGGGGTACGTTCCATAGCTTTCTTTGGTCTTGAGAACATAGAATGTTAATACAAGCCTGTCATCCTAGCAGGTATATAATGAGGTAAGCAGACGTCAACTTTAAGGGCAGCCTGGGCTATGTGGTAAGACTTATGGAGAGATAATAGATAGATAGATAGATAGATAGATAGATAGATAGATAGATAGATAGATAGATAGATAGATAGATAGAATATGGCAGAACAGATATGGAGCTGGATCTGCTTAGCTTCTCTACATAACATCTGCAGGAGCCCAAGTCTACATAGGCATCCTACTTGAGATCCTAGCATTCTGAGCATCCCTGTCAAGGCACTGAACTCAAGTAAAAAGCCATCTTGGTGTATCTAGTTCAGCTAGGCCTCATGTCTAGTGCTGAGTATTGAACCAAGTGATCCCAGGTGATTCTCTATGAATCATAGGTACGCAGCTTACAACTATTAAACTCCTGAATAAAAAATGTAAGGCATACTGAGATGATATTCTAAACCATTAAATTTGGGAGTAATTTGTTACATTGCAAGAGATAATCAGGGTACTCTCTAGACATATATATGAGCAAATGGAGTGAGGTGTACTCTCACAGTCGATTGTGCTTTCTAAGGAAGTGACGGGTTGACTTTTTGTAAAGGAAATCACATATCAAATGACTAAGCCATAAAGCATGCAGATAATAGTCACAGCCCCACTTAGTCCATAGGAATGTGGACAGGAACAAATGAGATCATGTATATGAAAGACATTCAAAAGCCTTTTCCACTAAAGACACGGCCACTACTTTTAAAGGGATATCCAAGAGCAAAAGATCTCTTTGCAATCCAAATAATAGCACAGTTCTTACCACTTTTGGAAGTTCAATATGCCACATATCTGATTCTTGCAAACATCCACATATTTACAAGAGAAGAAAATTTCTGTCCTGTTAACATGGACTGGAGTCAGTGCTGGGTTAAAGCAGTGTTTGTTAACAGAGTACCGTCATCCATTTCAGTGCAATATTGACCTGCAGCAGATACGTTCTAACTTAGACGAATAAGGCATAAGAGACATTGGTTCATTCAATCAAGCAGTCAATGCTTGAGGGGGGCGGGGGGATACAGGTAGTAACTGGCTTGAGGTGGACTCTCTACCCCTGGGCTGTGGCTTAGCCTCATCCTTGTACTTGACAAAGAGTGATGTATGCATAACAGAAATAGACAGAAGGGTGCTAAGATACCCTTCTATGATGAGGCAGAAGTGTTGTAAATGTGCAGGAGTAGATTGCTACTGTTAAGAGAGCTGACAATGTAGGAAAACTCTCCGACTTCAGGTTATGGAGCTAAAATTCCATAAGCAACGCTTAGTGTTTTCATCACAGCACTTTGGTTTAAGCAGGGGAAAAATTATATGTGTGTATATATATATATATATATATATATATATATATATATATATATATTTTGAGAGAGAGAGAGAGAGAGAGAGAGAGAGAGAGAGAGAGAGAGAGAGAGAGAAAGGCTTTCCAAGGTCCTTCCTTAAGTTTAGTGACAATGCAAACCTGAAAGCGTGTGGACACATGTTCACACATGGGCATGTATGAGTACATACGCAGGTGAGGTTATCCACAGCCGCAGTCCTCATGATCCAAACTCTTCACTTGACTAGAGAAAATATAAAGAAGAATGTCCATCCCACAGCTACCTTGTCTCGGCGGTATTACTTGCAGCATCTTCCATTGTTTATGCCTCTTTGAACCCACTCCTTTCTGCAGAACAGCCAAAACATAAAAACTTAGAGCCCCCTTCTCTGAACACCATTTGTTAGGTGGACTGCATTTGGCTGACAAATGATGTTTGGATCTTGGACCATCTAGTTCTGAGGGACATGGAAGTAGAGAGTGTTTCTATCTAATAGAAAGAAGATCAAACCGGTTAGAGGACCTTGAAGGTCAGTGCAAACATTACAAGAAGAGACTTAGATTTAGGAAGGCACTAAAAACAAACCAAGCCCCTTGTGACTGCTCGTCACCATTGTCAGGATTTAGAATTTTCTAAGAGACACATCTCTTATATGTGTCTATAAGGGTGTTTCCATCAAAGTTTAACTAAAATGGAAGACTCACCCTGAGTGACCATGGTACTGACACATGGCACTTACTAAACACTCTACAAGTGGCAAATTATGACTAGTTACCAACTATAAGATGCCATCTATAAACTGTTTAACAAAAAAAACAGGAAATTAAGGTATTTTGTCTTTTTTATAGAACCAGAAATTGGAGAATGGAATTGCCCAGAGTCACACTGAGAAATTTGGATTTGTTCTGAGTCCTGTGTGGTCTGCCATGTGCTCTCTCATCAACTGGCTCTGCTTCTCTCAGTACATTAGCTAATGTTGCTGTCCGCCTGTACTGCCAATGCTTTCTTGACTACTACAAATTAACACGCAGCTTCTCAAATTCTAGTGTATATCTTAATGCCCAAGAGAGGAAGATACTGCCAATATGTAATCTAGCTCTTCTAAGGGAAAATGTGGAAATATATATAGGTAACATATATGTGTGTATATGCTACAGACGGTATATAAATATCAAAGACAGTGAAATGCAGAGAAAATAAGTCTAGGATAAGAGTCAGGCACTTTGCTCCCCCTAACCCACACATACACTGTGCTTCTCTCCATTCTCCAGGCTGGTTCTGTGCACTTATTTATGTACCTTAAGCCACTAAGAACGCTAAGCCCACCTCTCACTTTATTAGGAAAGCACAGAGAGTTCTGTCTCATTAGAAGATGATCCTGTTTAGTGCCTCCGACACATGTGTACATCCACACACACAATGATCAAGGTGAGCAGCTCTCCTGACTATAGATCCAGAAATATTAAACAGAGTAATGAGTTGGTTTAAAACTCAGATCCCAGACTGAAGCTAGGCCACCCATATATACTTTCTAGATCTCTCAGGTGAGCAGCAGGGCTGGAAATCACAGCCTTAGCCTTGGACCACTCTGCAGGGTCACCATGCTCTTAGAACAGATGAGGACCAAACCTTGCATACAGACCTCTATGCAATAGAACAAATATATTGATCAGGCAAAGCTTTCATACAAGATATTTGACCTTCATTGTCGTATAGTCCTGTGACATAATATTTTGTAAAAACATATTTATAAATGATGTATGGGAAAAGAGAAGCAGATATTATGGTATCAAGTGTTTGATTTACGGTACTGGGGATTGAACCTGGGCTGTTGCATCTGATAGACAAGCACGGTGCCACTGAATTCATAGCTGCAAACCATGGTTTCTATTTTGAAACTGAATTAGAAGCCTAAAAATCAGTAGGACAGACCTATTCAGTAGTGGCATTCCATTCAGATTCAATCATCCTGCATCCAAATGAAGTACAGTCAATAAAATTGCATGACATGAAAAGCGTATGAGCTTCAACCCTGAGCCCTAGTAGCCAGCCTTGTACTATATTGAGTGAGTCGAAAAAGTTATAATGAAATTGAACATGAAGATGTAGTTAATGAAATTGAACATGTACTAGAAAGATTCCAAGGACTAACAGTAACACTGTCTTAGTTAGGGTTTCCATTACTGTGACAAACACCATGACCAAAAGTAAGTTGGGAAGGAAAGTTTATTTGGCTTATACTTCCAGATCATAGTCCATCATTGGAGGAAGTTGGAAAAGGAACTCAAGCAGCTTTCTAACAGAACCCAGAACCACCATCTCAGGGATACTACCAGCCCAGGGACGGAACCAGCCACAATGGGCTGGGCCCTCCCTTATTATAATTAATTAAAATGTGCCTTTCAGGCAGAGTTTATAAAGGAAGCTTTCTCAATTTAAGTTTCTTCCTTTTAGATAACTCCACTTGGTGGGTCACTGACGTAACACTAGCCTGCACAAGTATCCCGTGTGGAGATGAGTTATAATTGTTTCCAAGAGTCAAATCTGCCTGGAATCATGCTAAAAAGAATGTCACCAGTCAGTCCGAGGAGAAAGACTCATATATAAATATCAACATCACCTTGACCATCTGTATAAGCAAATATTTACTGAAGAACTAATTACACCATGTTTAGGGCTGAGAGTTCCACGTAAATGATTAAGCAGATGTGCAATGGTTACTATCCAGTTTGAAGAGATATTTTGTATATAATCTCAAGTAAGTATGTTTGAGATTTTGTCTTCAAGATGGAGCTAATAACATTATCTGCAGAATGACCCTAACAGTGACCATACTCCTTGACATGAAAAGATACATGGGGGAGAGGAAAGATGGATACAAGCAATATAATCTCTCAGAATATCTGGACATCAACCCCTCCCCTGACAAAGAAAACCTTTTAAAAAAATTATAAGACTCAAGCAGGCCAGCTTTCATGCTTGTCTCATTTCAGTAATCTCAATATTTTAGCACGTAGTTATTGGATTTGGTATAAAAAAATTAAAGAAAAAAAAATGAAAGAAACACTTCAGCGATGAACTGGGTCCTACATACAAGAGCAGCTGCTTTGTTGCTCTGGCCAGGAGCAATCCATGTTCATGGAAGCTGAACTCCAGCTTGACTCTCCTCTGCCTCCCTCAGGGCATATTTTAGGTCTAATGGGTTGAGTTCCGGAATCTCTGATATTGAGGAGAAAAGCTAGCCATTTCCTCCTCATGCCAGAATTTTTCTGAGCTGATGGTCCCCAAAGATTTTGTTTCTTGACTAAAAGATAATTGACCAGAATCTTTATGTCAATCAGGAAAGATTAAAGCATGGTGTTATTTGGGCTATAATCATCGCCTTTATTTTTTATTTTATTTGGTGGCTAAATAGTCACTCTTGAAACCAGCCTGTTCTGCATGTTAAATATCAACCTAAGTCCAAAATATTCCACCAGATGGTTTCTTATTAAAACTCAATAAAAGCGAACAGAAGGAAAATCCCGGCACAGGAGGAGCCAAATCACCCAAAGATGCTCAAACTAAGACCTCTTCTGAGACTTATTATCACAACAGAACATCTCACCAGCTTCAGACCTCTCCTGAGATGATACAGGCAGACAGGCAAAGTCTACACATTTTCTTTATATTTCTGTTGAAGGGATAGCTATATATTTCTTGCTTTTCTAAACCAAATGCTACCACCTTTCTTTCTGTGGGCTTCAAATCCTCTCTCCTCCACTCATTTGTCCTCCAGTCCCAAAAATCTTCAAGCTTCCTCACCATCTCCACTGCTTCGAGTAAAACACATAGTGCAATAGAAATGGCAAGACTTGAGTTTAGAGATACCCTCTTTGAAGTGTAACACTGCTCCTCAAGTTAGGGGACCTAGAACATGTCCTTCAAAGTTACCAAGGCTTCTGTGGTTTAGTTTCAATGATGAAATGCTTTTGAATGGGTGATATTGAACACTTAAGATTCTGGAGTAACAGTGTCCATAACTTCAGCAATATTTACCAGCTCCTGAAGTGAAGAAAAGGTACCAGAGTTGTTTTATGGTCAATATGTTAAAAGAAAATTATGTTTTCATGATCACAAATCATTTTCAAAAAGTTGCTGCATGGCAATTATATCATCTAGCAAAGTAAAGGGTCAAGAGATTGCTTCATTCTTGGCATGATTGGGAAATATAGGATTACATATGTTAATTAAGATTTCAGAGAAATACAATCCTTAGGCAATCCTAAGTAGGAAAATGTGAAGAAAATCTAGTCCATATATCAGCAAAAAGGGGGAGCAGCAGCAAGGAAATAAAGAGTCAAGAAGGAAGTGGGGAGGCCATAAAGCAAAATAATATAAAAACAAGGATGTCAGCTATAAAAATAAATGTAAATAGATTTAAAGTCTTTATTAAAATTTCAAGGTTCTCAAATTTTTTGAGAAGCAAAATTTATCTATAGACTGAATTTTAAAATTCCATATATGAATTAAAAATTAAAATGTTGGCCTAAGGCTGGAGAGACAGCTAAACAGACAGATGGAGAGGGTCCACTGCATCCCATGTTAGCAGGAAGACCGAAGTTCAACTCCTTAGCTCTCCAGCATGCACACTAAAGACCCAATGGGACAGTGTGTGCCTGTAACCCCAGCCCTCAAGGGTTAAAGACCAAAGGCCCTAGGGGCTCACTGGCCTGATGGTCTAGCTAATCAGTAAGTTCCAGGTTCATTGAGAGACTCTGTCAGAAGAAAAGTGAAGCAAGACTGAGAAAGATACCTGCAGTTGACCTGTGGCTACCACAGACCATGCATGGAGGTATGACTATACACACACACACACACACACACACACACACACACACAAAGATTGACAAAGATCTACCAAGCATAGAAAACTAGAATTGTTAATAGTACAGAGTAGGCAAAAGACAGAAGAAAAGTAAAACTACAAACTTAAGAATGCTTCAGAATTAGACTGCACAATACAAGAACCAGGCAGAACCACCACTATGGAGCTAATAACTAACATTAAACTACTTAAAGCATAGGGTTATTTAAGATACTGATAAGATAGTTTTGACTTAGGAACTTAATTGAAACTATCTTATCAGTATTCCTGAGCTTTGAAAGAACAATTCACACATCATATATACTACTTCAGTACAAAAAGCACTTACACATTTTCACCCAACTGCTATCAAGTTAGTTTGGCACAGTTGCCTATGGATTTATCCTTCTAAAGACTAGCAAGTATCATAAAGTTTGGGAGAAAACTTGACCTACAGAAGCACCAACTCATTGCATAAAACCGATACCAAACCCTGTGTCAGTATAATGTATTAGAATCCTGTGAGGAAAGGGTGGTTCTGAATCAACTGATATCTCACTTTAAAAGGAAACAATAGCAAAAGAGTAGGAAAGGGTTTTTTTTTCATGTGAAATAATTTGGTAAAAGTTGTGCTTTTAAAATAAAACTATAGGA
Organism: Grammomys surdaster; assembly: GCF_004785775.1. Taxonomy (NCBI): domain Eukaryota; kingdom Metazoa; phylum Chordata; class Mammalia; order Rodentia; family Muridae; genus Grammomys; species Grammomys surdaster. The sequence goes on along the minus strand of NW_021620537.1, from coordinate 1,127,064 downwards.
ACCCAGGTTAAAAACAGATGCAAATCTACCAGATGGGTAGGGACCTTGTAAGCACAAACACTGAGACAGAATAAGTCATGAAGGAAAGTCAAAAAGATCTCACAGCATTAAAAGCAGAAATCTTCTCAACAGCTAAAAGTTGATATAAATTGTATTAAAAGACATCTGTAGCAACTATAAAATATTCTAAAAGAAAATGACAGATTCGATAATGAGAGAGAGACTCAGGAGAGCCTACAAGCTCAAGCTACTACACTTGTGCAAAAAAGTTTATGTAGTCTTTCTGATATGACATGGAGGGAAGGCAACTAGGGAAACCAGCTCTACCACTGGCACAAGGATTTCAGCAGGCATTTGTTTTGCGGTGCATAAGTTAGCAATATTAAGAGTAACATTACTCCCTGGGATTAGCAGGTACATTACAGGGAGAAAAGCAGCCTGGCACAGAAGAAATACTAAAGAAATGCTAACTATAGTCATATTCACTGAGGTACAGGGGTGTGATTAATTGCACTCTTGACTCTCTTTCCCACCATCAGAGTTAAAACAATGAGAGCCCACCACAGAAACCCAAGAGGTGAGCAGCTGTACACAGTCATAAAGACTGTCTGAACCTGACTGGAGAAGCAGTCAATTTGATGGACCCCAACCCTATCTCTTTCCTTCCCAATAAACCCCACCATTGACAGCAGGCCTGCTCCTGAGGCAGGAGGATGCCTAAAAAGCACAATCTTTCCCAATGGATGAGCTACCCTATGTGAGGAAATCACTAGCAATTCCAGAAAAATGAACATGCACTCAAAATTATGGCTCTGGGAGATCTCTTGATACTAGAAAACTATCACAATATCATGTAGGGGAGTGGGAAGAATAAATAGAGTGCCACACATATTTGTATTTGCAAAGGACAGTTCTGGAAGAAATACACTAACGTGTAAAATGTGGCTTCCCTTTTGAGAATGAACGTGGGGTGGTGTGAGGAGTTGGTTTTGTTAGAGAGGATTTGTATTGTCAAAGGAAGTAAGTATAGACGCATAAAAAGAGATCTACTTGTGCTAATGGTTAGCTCACATTAGACTCCAGCAGCTCTCTATGGAAAGCTTAGCTCTGGGGTAAACAAGATACTGCCCAGAGCAAAGACCAGCAGGGACTGGAGAGCAGCATCCAGACAGTCTACATTTGGACATGGTGAGGAAACCAGAAAAGACAGTATCCTTGTTTCCTCCTCTCTATAGGGTGTGTGTATTCTCCAGGATTAACACCTACATACAGAAAAGAACACATCAACTCCCCTCCCTACTCGAAGGCAGTGTTAATTCTTCTTATCTGCTGGGGTTAGGGAGAGAACACTTCTCTCTCATGTTCCTAGGATGGAGGAACTCCCTTCCCTAACCAGACAGTCTACTGTATTCTGTGAAATTTTCTACAATTTTTATCATTTCACTGTTCAGAAGTAAAAAGGGGGAAATATGATTGCCTCCTAGCTTTTTAAGACCACTGCAATCCTTCCAACTCACAGGGCCCTAATTTTAAAAGATTTGAAGCATAGGGACTGCTGCTTGCCACTGGGGTTTTAGAAATGCGTGATTAAGGATGGTCTTTTCCTTCTGTTTCTATATGTGCATCTGTATGTTTTTTTAAGTATGCATTACTCTCAAAATTAAAATATAAGCTATTAAATTCTGCCCTTAAAAATATAGTGTTTAAAATACAAACTCCTACATCAGGAACCCCGAGTGGGGAGAAAAACAAAGCAAAGTCAAATATATGCATATGTATAAACTTCAAAGCTTATGATTGAGTTTAGGTGCACTACAATCCACCTAGCAACTAGGCATTTTATATCAGGGCTTTATTTCTGTGAGGTCCAAGGGCAACCAAAAGGGCATTATAAATATTAATAAAAACTTCAAAAGCTAAAGCACATTTTTATGGAGTTAGGAGCATAAACTGAAAGAATTAATTTGAGAAGGAGAGGCTATTTTTCGATGGTGGTTTTGTTTCGCTTTTGCCGAGTTCCCATTCTGTCACAAAAAGGAAAACTGTGAAGCCCGGTGGTTCTAGAAGACAAGGTTCTTGTTTGTGTGTCAGGCCATTCACACACAGAGGGTAGAGAACAGGTTTCAGCCAGAGTATTTGTTGGAATGTGTGCTTCCTGGTCTGGTCCTTGAGACTCCCTTAACCCAAGAAGAGCAATCCAACATGGTCTATGAGTGTTAACCAAATCTGAGGATTGTGAAGGGTAAACACATAAAAACCACACAGCCCTTATAAAAATGAGAGCTAGGTTCAGTGGACAGAAACGATAACGACTCAAGAGGTAGCTGATAAATGGTGAAGTGGGGGAGGGGTAGCTCCGCCCTCTCCCCTAACACTCCACTCCTGGTGTAAACCTGAGAGCCACCCTATCAAAACATAATCATCCTAACCCATGTTCTATTTACAGAGTGCCTTTCATCCCAAGAGTTTGCAGGACTTTGTGGGCGTTTATCTTCCCATCACCGTTGGAAAGCAAGTTGGATCAAGAGTTATCTCCCTTTTACAGGCTGAGCAACCAGGGCATGTAAACAGGTCTTCATATCCCCTGGTGAGCCAGGTAGGAAAGGCAAGAGGCTGGTGGTGTTTTGTTGCTCAAGGGAAGGACAGGCCAGAACACTTCCAGGTTGAACTTTACCTTCCCATTCCAAAGGCATCCCTTTGATGGTTAGACAGCTATGGAGGCACAGTAGGCAAATGGTTAGATACATAAACAAACAATGCAGTGAGATTCATCACAGAGCATTGAGAGAGCTTTCCTTCAACTCCCAAAATTCCAGAGATAGCCCGCTAAACTCTTAAAGTCAAGGTATTGCTATCTCAACGCCCCCTTGCAAAAGCGTAAACACCTCTGAGGCGTACTACGTTTCACCACTTTTACACAGTAGCATTACACAACTAATTTATTAAGTTTGGACCTAATACTGTTAGCTGAATCTCGAGGCTCAATGGAACTAGCCATCATTCACACAGATACTTGATAGAAGTGAGTCTCTGCTTATGTTCTAGCATCTTGAGTTCTCTCTGAAAAGAAGCTACATATTAAATAATCGAATGCTTAGCTGGAAAAATAGGGTCAGATTGTTCTGATGGAAGCTGAGCCATGGAAGGATAAGAGTCAGTCCTGATTCAGCCAGCCATTCACCAGGCACGGGTCCCTGTGCAAGCCAGCCTCCGACTTTCCATTTCTCTTCTGCTCAGATAGTACCTCAAGTATTATCTTGGCTATACTTCCCCAGAGCAAATAATGAGACAAGGATTAAAAACAGGTTTGGGTAGCAGTCTCAGGGAACAATGAGGGCACTGGGCAACATCAGCAACGCTGGCTTTGATAAGAGGGAACCATAGTGTAAGCAACTGCTTTTGGTCCCTTTGAGGGCTCTGGGAAACTAGAGGGCTCACCTGAGATTGTCTCACCAAACGGAGATGGTGTGTGTGTGTGTGTGTGTGTGTGTGTGTGTGTGTGTGCTTGAACGTGCACCCTGGGGATAGTGTCCCATGCACTCCACAAGTCATGGGTAAAGTGTTCATCCTAGGCTGAAAACTTTCCAGAACTTTTTGCTAACACAAGTATTTTCCTGAGGTCAAGATACACCCTCAAGCAGAAAGTTCTTACTGTCATGGCAGCTAATCTGTGGTAGATATTTTGACTCCAGAACAGAAATAGAGATGGTACTGACAGTACCTGTAACATATATACTGCTCTGTAGCTGTTTCAGTTCACAGAGTCAGAGAAAGATGCAATGCAACACTTAATATAGCTTTGATTACCTAATGAAGAGCCAGGAAAAGGTTGTTTTTTGATTGTTACTATTGCTACATTCCTAAAAATTAAGTGGAACTGGGTTTACAGTTGTGGTAGGGGACTTGGAGGCAGAAAATACCACTACAAGTTCCTGGACAAGTCTGAGAAGCCTTGAATTTAAAGGGAAAATCCAATGAGTGTGAGGTATGCGATATCTCCTTTCTACCTTTGATTGATTCTATGGGGTGTGGCTGGTCAGCATGGCCAGATCTCTAAAGAGCATCACAAAGGGGCCGGGGATGTGGTGGTTGGGTTGTAGAGCATCTGCCTGTTGTGAGCAAAGCCCTGAGTTCAACTCTTAGCACCATGCGAAAGCAGGTGTGGTAATGAACGATTGTCATCCCAGCACTTTAAAGGTAGGAAGGTCAGAAGTTCAAGGCTATCCTTGGCTGGACAGTTGATTCAGGGACGATACATGTGCTCTCTTTCTCTCTGTCTCTCCCTCCCTCTCCCTCTCCCTCTCCCTCTCTCTCTCCCTCTCCCTCTCCCTCTCCCTCTCCCTCTCCCTCTCCCTCTCCCTCTCCCTCTCCCTCTCCCTCTCCCTCTCCCTCTCCCTTTCCCTCTCCCCCTCCTCCTCCCTTTCCCTCTCCCCCTCCTCCTCTCTTTCCCTCTTCCCCTCTCCCCCCCTCTCTTTCTCAAAGAAGAAGAAAAAAGGAAGGAGGGGGAAGAAGAGGAGAGGAAGAAGAAATAAACAGATGGAGGGAAGGAGAAGAAAAGGAGGGGAGATGGAGAGGATGATAGTTAGAGGGGCTGGAGAGGTGATTCGGTCATTCTGCTCTTCCAGAGAACCAAAGTTGACCAGCCCCACATTGAGAGACTCAAGCCTAAAAGTATCTTCCTGGCATCCAGTGCTCCCTTCTGGACCTCTGAACTCCAGGCACACTCCCATACAATATACATACCCACACAGGTTCATATAATTAAAGATAAAACAGATCTTACTGTGATGGGACCTACAGATACATAAGTTTAAGGACAGGATAGCCTGGGCTACACAAGGCTCTGCCCTGCTACTGCCAAGTAAAAAGGCCACTGAGAAGAAATGGGGGTTGGGGGGGGAGGTATGCACCCTGGCACTGAGCCTCCCAAGATGTGAGCATGTCCCAACAACGGAAAACCCCAGCCTGTCTCTAGAAGGAACGCTAGCTGACTGGAAGGGAAGCTGCAGTAAATACTTCTGCCTAACTTGGATCAGAGAGCAGCTTCTATGAAGTTTAGTTCCAACTTTAGACCCAACTCGGTCAGCGTGAATCCCCACAAATTAACTCCCAGGGCAAACAGGGCTGTTAGAGGAGAAAATGGAAACTGTAGCCAAGCAGCTGGGCCTGTCAGTCCGGTGGCTGCAGAAGGACTCTCGGAGGCTGAGCAGGAATATAAAGGGTGAGGCGAAGCCGGGGCAGCAGGCACGGAGGCTCTGCTAGCCATCAGACTGCTATTCCCTCTGTAGAAGTCCAGGCTTTCGCCTAGTACTGAGAACACTGCTTACAAAAGGAAACTGTTGTTTGGTAGGTGGGACGACATTTCAATTGTGCTCATTTCTTGCTTACTCAAACATAGTTTCACAAAGAATTATTATCACTATCCGAATCTATGTTGCTTCAAAAACAAACATCTTTCTCTCCGTATCAGAGGCAGGGGGTTCTACCCCTCTGAGATGCGATGCTCTGCAGCAGACCTGTGAGGAACTCTCGAAATATGAAAGGATAAAACAACCTTCAAAATAAACTGTATGGAAATGTTGTCTTCTGACCTCCAGCGACTATGATAAGTTCCTACAGTAAAATTCTCATTTATAAAACAGAGGCAAGCTGGGTCAATAAGATGCTTGCCGTACATGCACAAGAATCTAATTCCATCTCCGAAAGGCATGTTAAAAAGGCTGTTGTGGCGGTGTACACTTGTAATCCCAAGAGGCAGACACTAGATTCACCAGCCAGCCAACCTGGCATAATGGTGGTCTGTAAACCAAGGAGGAGCCCCTGCTTCAGAAATGTAGTGGAAAGCATTCCTGACGAATCACACCAGAGGTTTCTTCCACGCAAGCACGCGTGCCCACACGTACGCACACACGCACGCACACACATGTACAATGAGTCACAAAGAGTGGTCCTACAGGACAGGTTCAGGGTGGTCTAGAACCTTGCTAGACCCCACATCAACCCACAAGACCAGTCTCTGTGCTGTCTCTCTCTGTCTACCCCGAGCTCTACCTCGACATAACATGTCCACCTCTGCTTGCAGCCCTGTTCACTAGGAAGTCTCCCTCTCACTCCCAGGTGATAAGAACCGAACCAGAGCTTAGATTCTGAGCATCATGCGAAAATTACTGAACTCACTGATCACTGCCTTGCACCAGCTCACCCACTCAAGAAGTACTAACTCCTTCAGGAAGCCTACCAGCCACTTTGATCACCTCTTGGATTTCAGTTACACTAGGATTTCTTCTTATCCAATTTTGTTTTTACCTTCTGAATCCAAAAAACCGAAGGCTTGGTTTCCTGCAACTACATAATGTAGGTAACTAAAGCAATGTAGCTGGGGAATTGTCCCGTTTAAGTAAAGCACTTACTTTGCAAGCACAAAGACCTGAGCTTGATCCACAGAACCCACGTAAAAGTACTGGCATGGTAGCATACTCTTCTAATAGGAGGGCTGACAAGTTAGAAGCAGAAGAGCCCCAAGGGTTCACAAGCCACCAAGATGGTCTGTTTGATGAGCTCCAGGCCAGTGAGGTGGACAGCACCAGAGGAACAATAATACTTGAGAATGTCTTCTGGTTTCATGCTTGAATATACACCACAAGTTCAAGCAAACACAGGTATATTTTTAAAGTGTTATCAACAAATACGCTTCTTCTGACTGCTTCAGTTGCCATCTTTTTATTTCTGTGTCCGAGTCAACATCGTGATCAATATTCTCCTCTAAACAAGGGGTAGTCGATAATGCGTATACAGATTACCTACTGTGCCATCCTCAGAACACTGAGGGAGAGAACCATCAGTGTCTTCATTTTACAGTGGAGGACTCTGGAGCTTGGGGAGTTTAGGTTTAAGTTGAGCAAACCGGTTTTCAGCTAGAAAAGGGAAGGGTAGAACTGTTAATCTCAGACTGCCTCTGTAGCATGTGCTTTAAACCACAGAGTACTTCTGCTTTGCCACTGTCTTTCAGACTATGGGCTTCTGAGGGGCCATGAAGAGTAGAGCCATGTGTGGTCTTTGTTCTAATGGAAGCTATAATCATGACATTCTTTATGTGTGTCCTGCCCACCACTATGAAGCTATTTTTTGGGGGCATTCTCTTTCTGGATTTGAATAACAACAATGATAATGGAGACTCTACCTTCTCTGCAAAACTAGAAACAAACAAAACCCTTAAGGAACATCAGCCTAGATTCCCTCTTTTTCCTTTCTCCCTGTCCCTTCAGGGTGCAGGCAACTTTTCTTTTTGTTTTCCCTCTACAGAAGCAGGAATTTTCTTTTCTCCCAAGGAAGCATTTCCTTGATGGGAGTTACACGCACGTGTCAATGCTGGAATAAATGTCCCACGGTTAAAATCCAGTTATAAACTCCTCATCTGCAGATTGTACAACTCAGCAGTAAGAATTTTCTCTCTGCAGAAAACTGGGGCATAATCAAGTCTTTCAATGAAGGGCAGAAAAGGAAAATCAGAGAAAATCAATTCCGTATTTTTTAGGTGTGGAATGCAGATAAAGGAAATGTTCTCACAACATCTTTGTGGGTAGAAAGCGGTGATTTTTTTTTCTTCCTCTTTAAGGCCGAGCCTTTTTTCAGTGAACACTGTGACCTTACACTGCCATTCCATGAGCTGACCTGGATCCTCCCCCAAGTGACTGCACCAATAGACTTTGACAACTGGTAGAAAGCACGACAGGCACACGGGTGAAGGAGATCACCAGCGTAGAGCCCTGCTCCTCAGCTGCCTGACATCAGCAAGGTCTCTAATCCCCTTCCCAGTCTGTTCCCGCATCTATAAATCGAAGCTAATAAATCTGCTCCTAAAAGATTGTTCTGAGGTCTAAATAAGAATACAGAGAACTCAAAATATCTCATAGAAAGTCTCAGCAAACTAGAAGAGCTGGTATAGGCAGCTATCCTTATTGTATCATTTGAAGTACTGTTTTCACAACAGTCCTTCTCATTTTGAATTCGAGTGATAACAAACTTCATCAGAGATGGAAACTCACAGTGGCAAAGTTAGACCGTGCTCTGGGATACAGTAAAGGACCTCCAAGTCCCAACGGCCTAGCACAATGCGGTCTTGTTTGCCATCGGTCTCAAACCCAGGCCAGGTGTTCCTGTACACACTCTATTACGTCTTCCATAACCCATGTGTTGTAACTCGATCTCCATAGTAACAATATTCGAGTGGGATCTTTAAGAAGTAATCAAGTCACAAGGGCAGAGCCATCATGTGACTTCTTAAAAGCAAAGAACAGCCCTCATGGTATAATATACTTCATGACACTTTGACTCTCAGCCTCTAGAACATTGAAAAATAAATTCTGTTTTTATAAAGTACCCAGCCCATGGCATTATCTTAGCAGCCCAAATAGTCCGTGACGGACACACACAGGTGGATCTATTCTAAGTTGTAACTTGGGTGTCTAGGCTTCTGCCACCAAGAGCTTCTCCCGTCTTCTTCATGTCCTGGGATCATCGGCTTCCAGATACCCAGATGAAAAGATCAGAATGAAGTCCATATGGGATATTTCAAGGTCACATCCAGGTCTCCAGCACTCGGCTGCTTGACCCCAAGAAGCCTGAAGGGACTGTGTTAGGGTGTGTCCTTCACAGGAGACCCACACACTGCCGGGAACAGTAGAAGAATGGAGATGCCAAGCAGTCTACTCCTCTCTTTGAAAGAAGCAGGACATGGTTGGGGGAGGGGAGGTGCACGGGCCAAAGGAAAGATGAGACGGTCACTGGTTTATTAAAGACATTTAAATAGAAAACAGCCCTCAGGTGACATGAGGCAAAATTATGCAGAGAAAAAAAAAGTTTAGATGTTTCCCTCACTCCTCTCTCCTCTGCTCTCCCTTTTTAATCAGTGTCTGCGGCTGCCTTCTAGCCTCCCAGACCCCCAGCATAGGGCCCCCAAGCACCCCAGCCCCTCATAGAACTGCTTCATATTTCAGACAATGATGTCCATTAAAAGATGCCTTATTTCCTCAGAGCCATATTGTCTGATAGATGACAGCTAATTAATCTGATAAAGTAATTCATGCAGCTCAAATAATAGTTATTGTGGGAATTGTTACTAGGCCCATGTAACCTGTATTTTTAATAGGTTGCTTCTAGAGACAATGCCTTAACCTAAATAAATTGCTCCGAAGGTAAGGACTGCTCAAACGGCAAGAACCGCGGTCCTCACAGCACGCTTGACAAGGACAGAAGTGTCGCAGGATCAGCTCTGATACAGTGAGAACCCTCGCTTCATTCCTTTTACTGAACATTTTGCAATAATTGAGGCAGAGGTTTCTGTGTGTCTAAAATGTTTTGCTCTGAGGTTGGAGCACGTAGCCAGGACCGGTTCTTAGAAAAGCATTACCTACCGAGCAAAGAGTGTTCTATTGCTGCGCGATATTCCTGGTATCGATTGATTTCCTTCCTAAATATGGAAATCCCGTTCACATGAAGAGCAATAAAACAAAATGACTCCATAGGGGTCATTGTAATGTTTCTAATTGTGTTCATGAATTAAAATCCCTCCTTGCCTACTGATTCAGAAGAATCACGTTTCCTCCTGAAGAAAGGATGCTGTGGTTTGGGGTTTTGTTCAGAGTTTTATTTTGAGACATTTAAAAAAGCATAGGGTTTTGCAGTGGACAGCACAGGAACACCCCAGGCCCATTTGGCATGAGTTGTTTCCCTGGGGGTACATTCCTAAAGAAGCAGATTCTGAGCTCGGCATCCAGAGGATAAGATCCAAGGTTATCCTTTATGCTGTCTGTCATGAGATGGAACAGGTCTGTCTTCTGTGAAACAATGATTACCCAGAGAAGATCTGTTCCTTTAAGAAATCAAGAACAGTCTAGGGAAATATTTCAGTCAGTTAGATGTTTTCGAGCCCAAGGACCTGAGTTCAGATCCACCATCACCCACATAAAAAGCCCAAGGTACATCTGTAATCCCAGCAGAGGGAAGACAGACAGAACAGAGAGAACAAACTCTGGGACCCAGAATGCTGGCCAGATAAATCAACAAGTCCTGGATTCAGGGAGAGACACTGCCTTGTAAGGTGGAGGACAACCAAGTTTCTTGACATTGACCTCTGACCTACAAACACACACACACACACACACACACACACACACACACACACACACACACACACA
>NW_021620537.1:1088806-1116858 GCF_004785775.1 Grammomys surdaster | reverse complement strand
ACACACACACACACACACACACACACACACACACACACACACACACAGAGTCGGAAATAAGGAACAGAGGAAGCCTGGCCTTGTACTGGGCTGTATGACACAGAGCTTCTCCCCCATCGCCCAATATAAGGCCCTGGGGTCCACTCTCAAACATGGTCCCTTTTCCTTCCTTGATACTTTCTAAACCCTACTAGACTATTAGACTTCTGGGATTTTGAGCTATCTACTCCATTCCAGATGTGGAAAAGCTAGTTGTAAAGCTATACAACTTTCTCAGTGGGCTCATCTGGCACCTACGGCTCATTCTCTCTTCAGTGTCCTGTAATAACAGACGACAAAGAGACCATTCAGTCCTGTGTAAATGAAGAGACCATGGAAAATATAGATAAGCATGAGTCTTATTACACATCTCCCATGTGACTTTGAAAGTTTCTGGTAGTCCCTTTACCTTGGTGTCCTCTTCTCAGAATGGGAATAGCACAGTAAAGATAATGCAAGGCAAACTATGTCATAGTCAGGAACCACAAAGCACCCACAAGGCAGTTTATAATTGCTGACAAGAACATGATTGTTGTGATGTTAATGGACATCACTTTTGACAGTTCCCTAGTTAACGGGCAACAGTATAAGAAAGCATGTAAGTATCTATCCTCCATAAGCAAAGGATGCACTTGGGAAGGCAGATTACATGGAACCATAGAATATAAATATGTTTTCAGAATTAGGGAGATGGCTCAGTGGTAAATGTTTGCCATGCAACCATGAGGACCTGAGTTCAAATTCCCAGGCCCATGAAAAAGCCAGTTGCCATAGTACATGTTTGTATCCCAGTATTTCAACAGTCACTTGGGAATCACCAGAAGCTCTCAGCTAGCCTGGTATATAAAGCAAACAGCAACGAAGAAGAGACCCTATCTCAAGCAAGACCCTGCTCTCTACATGCAGACTGCTGTACACACATATCTCCATGGTAGATAAACACACACATGCACACACACACACATTTTTAGTATATGTAAATGTAAAATATGAAATGCAAAATCCATACAATCAGAAATAATAAGAAGTGGTGATAAAACAGGAAACATCACAGTAATTGAGCTGGCTCTGGGATTTGGGGACAGCTGCCAGAGGAGAGATATGACAAGCACGTCACCCATGCTAAGACAGTCTGAGCAACAACCACACAGCTTACACATTTAACAAGAAGACAAAACTCAAATTATCCAGGAGATGGTGGATTCCAGACTTCATTAACAAGCCACTGGGTTGCACTCTGAGAGTTGCCTTTTGATGCCTTACAAGTTACGTTGGCAAAGGCCTAGCCCACTCTCCTGTAAATTCAACCACATAAGACCAATTGATGTCACAAAGAAACTTTTAGAAAGAGACAGGCCAAATGACTTCCTTTGCTCTTCAGAGAAGCCACATCAAGTCAAGCATGAGTCTTGGTGATAAAAACAGGGTTTCCTTCTGAAGGGGTGGTTTCCATTCCTCGAACCTTAGGGCCGATGACCAATTGTCATCAGCTAGCAGCAATTTCCAAGAGGAAAGTTGTCCTTTGTGTTCACCCAGCCACGCTTACTGGAGCAGAGGGCATCTTTACCAGTGCAGAAGGTATCACACATACCACCGCTGGGACTTCTTATTAAATGCAGATTCTAGTTCAGGAAGTGGTGGTTAAGACACAGGCTCTGCATTTCTCAGCTTCCACCCCATGCCAAGCTGCTTCCATTCCTCAGGCCATGTTGAGATGTGAAACCACATAACTGCGCAGTGACTTGGGTGCCGTAGCCATGGGGACAGATTGAAAGCCATGATGATCACGTGACTCCTTCAGACTCTTGAGCAGAAATTCTGCTCAGAGGCACCATTAGGTAAGTACCATCCTTGATTTCCCAGGAGAGAAAGGCTGTGCCCCTCCAAAATCTGTTGGCTGTTATCTCATGATTAGAACACATTTGCCCAGAGCATCAAGGTCTCCAAGACTTAGTAGCCACCAAAAAATCTGCAGAATGGAGAAGCCAGTGAACCTTCTCTCAGATATATGAAAACCAGGGGTGCCTCTCTCCATAGAAACTACTGAAGAAGCAAGTCCGGGAGGGCCCAGCGAGAGCAGGAGAGAGAATCAGCAGGCACTCAGGACTCCTGGGTGGTTTTACCTGATGATTTGAATGTTGCCACAGGAAACAGGCGACTCCATGCTGTTTGCAAGCACAGACGGAGGCTGATCTTGTGGCCCGTGTGACCCAGGAAAAAGTTCTGTAGGTGAAACACTCCCGTAGCTTTCAAAGCTGTGTCTTTTCCCCGTGACACCATGACACACTGTGATCCGCCAGCTGCCTGCTGCCCACTGTTGGCATGGGTCACAGTCACAGAAGGGCCTGGAGGTAGGTGTGTTTTGTCCTAGACCCCCCTCCTATGTCCATAACTCTGAAACTACATGACATCTTAACCTTTTAAGAATTTCTTCAAGACAGCATTTAAAAACACCCAAATCTTTCTTGACCTTTACATTTTAACGGAGGATTTTTTTTTTCTTAAATTGATGTTACAATAATTTTTTTAAGCTGTGGCATTTTTAAAGCTACTTCAAGAGGAACTTCACTTTCCCTAACCCACACTATTTGAGACCAATCATTAATCATGAAGGGAAGACACCAAGATTCAAACTCGTCCTTATTATGTTTTCGTGTTCATGACATTTTCTTTCTATCAGCCAGTACGGTGTTCCTCCCTTTTTCTTTCATTATCTGTAGGTTGTTGAATGTGTTTCCCAGGTCCCAGATCTCTTTGTCCACTACAACACCCTCTTCAGCCATGGCTCAGGAATCCGAGAACTCCTTCTGACTAGTTTGCAGAGAACAGCGATAGATCTACCTGAATCTGACAAGACACAAATGCAAAGCAGACCTTTCTATATGTGAAGGTACAGGTGAGCTGTCACATACCAATCTGTTGGGTTCTCTCACCTCACAAAGGCAAGTCTTAAAGAGACAACATGGGTCAAGGAAGCTCATGGTTTCACAGGGCTTAAGTCAGAGGTCACAAAAATAGATAAGCATTCCGAGACTACTGAGGTCCCGATATTGGCCAGCTGTTATCATAGTAAATCGGTAGTTCCAAACCTGATGTTCCTAGTCATGAACTTAGATGGGAGAAAAAAAACAAAAAAACATTGCATCTTGATTTGTAGCAATTGCTAAATGGGATTTAGTATTTTGTTCTGTTATGAGCACAGGAGGGCAAACACTATGGTATTAAGAAAGTCTTCACTGTGTCACCAACAAAATCCCAAATATCTTCAGAGTACTTTACACTATCTGCAGAGGTCTGGAAATTCTGTTTTCATTCACCACTACTTGAAAATGTGGTGGTTATGAGTCTGACTGCTATATCTTATCATTTAATGCACTAATAAAAGAATATATATTATCTATCACACGGTTGTATATTTTAATACTTTGATAGTAATATTGCAGTGCTGTTTCTTCCGTTTAAATTAAACATGGATTTTGGGTTGGGCATTTTAAAGCATAACTGTGGGAAGGGTCTACAGGCTTTATCAGAAGTCAAAAGAGTTTGTGGCGCACACAGAAAATGTGGAAGAAGCCTCCTTTGCACCTCTTACATCCTAGCTGACCATGTCAATTGAATGTGTACAAGCTGGACTACTTATGAGATTTCCTTCAATTGGATTAATTAAATGCAGTGGCATTCCCAAACTCTTCCTTTAGTATTCATCATAGAGATATCTGTTCATTTGTAGCATTCATTCATTTAACATATCCATGACTTCTGTTGGTCCACAAGACAAGAGTTATAAACAGCAAACGAATGAGAGTCATGGCAATTCCTCTCAAGATCCTAGACTTTAAGAAGTCAAATCATTCCTACAGATTCCTTACTGAGTTATAAGCACTGTGTACCAGGAGTCTCATCGAGTGCAATATCCACACTAAAGTATCAAAAATCAATCCATCCAGCCATAGGCTGGCTAATGTCAAAGGACAAAAAAATGTTATGGGGACATTCACCCAGTAGCCATTTATTAAAAGCTAATTCGATATGTAAGGCAAACAAGTGACTCTAGATGACTCCCAGGATTCTGATGACTGCCAGAGTGGACAATGCCACTGTGGGCAGGAGACAGACAGACCATGGGTCGATAAGATGGCCTAGAAGTAGAGACACTAACAACATGAGTTTGATCCCAGGACCCACACGGTGGAAGGAAAGAAGAGGCCCCTGAAAATTGTCCTTTGACCTCTACAAGCATGTCATAACATGCTTGGGAACCGACCTCCCCCCCACCTCACATACAATCAATTAATAAATGCAAAAAATAGTAAGAACTAGACTATGTGTGAGGGAAAAGGACAGGGTAGGAGTGAAAAACTACTGCATTTATTTCTTGGTGATTTTGAAATCCATGATTGAGAACATGAATCTAAGGCTTAGAAAATGAAACCTTACATATGAATGTCAAAGTGGTTGTAAGCAAAGGCCCACTGTTACACACTGCCAGGAAGACAGAGGACACACACACACACACACACACACACACACACACACACAGTCTTAAGCAAAGCAGGAGAGAGTACCAGAAACCCTAAGTAGGGCAGATCATTCAAATAGTAACACAAGGCATATACATGTTAGAGGGCCAGGCACGCACCTGAAAGAAAGGACATAGTTAAATAAGCAAGTACATTCTGAAAGGATGTTTTTCACACTAGTGGCTTCTGGGAAAGAAAATAGGGACCTTCAGGAATTCAGTTGCAGAGCAGGAAAATGTGAGTACCTGCAAGAGAAATATAGTATGACAAAAATTGGCCAGTGAGGTGTCTCAACCAGTAAAAGCACTTGCCACCAGGCTTCACGGCCTAAGTACAATTCTACATGGGTCAGATTTTCAACAGCTACCTTGTAATCTCTGTGTGCATTCTATGACACCAGACATGCACACATACATGCATGTGCACATATACATACACACACAAACACAGACACACGTATGCACATACTCACACTGTGCACACTTGAGCATATACAATAACTAAGTATTTTTAAAGTATAATAAAGTTAATCTTTCACTATTATCACTACCAAAGCAGACAAAAATGTGCTAAACTGCCTACATTTACTAGAGTTTTTTTTTTAAATGGGGCATTTAACAAGAGCTGACAACTATGACAAAACAAAGCAACAAGAATACATTTTTTAAGTGTACAATGACTCTTCATACAAATGAACTTAAGACGATCTGGCTACTCCCCTGAAAGATCATACAACAAAATGAACTTCAGCTCACACTCCACACTTAATTAAATATATTCTAACAAATATCCAAGAATATAAGAACCTCCTTAAATTAGAAATGTAAACTCTGAGATGAGAAATGAACAAAATAAATGGAGAAGTAAAATAAAGTTGGCTCAACTCTACAAAAATAGTAGGAAGGAAAGGCAATATTACCTAAGAAATAAAGATGTTATAGGGTGAGTACCCAAAGGCAAGTAAGCTCCTAGGAAGGGTTCCTGAAGGACAGGGAAGGGAAGAAAACAGTAGCCCAGAGCAGGAGGACAGCATGTAGGAGAACATGGTGAAGATTACACAAAATGATAGATGCAGGGTGGCAGGGACAGGGTCCAGGTCACTTTATTCCCCAAATAAGAAAAAGAAAAAATGACAATCACTCTTAAAAGGTGTAATATAAGAAAGTTCTACAGACAGAAAATGGCCTGAATTTGCAAGCTGAAAAAAAAAACAACAGAGTAGAAACCTGAGAAAATTAATGAAGAATAATGAAGACTAAGGCATATTTTAGAAAGACTATGAAATTTAAGATATAATGATGAAATCCACAAAGAACTTTGGGCTAAAAAGAAGGAGGAGACAGACAGACAGATAGACACTACTTATCAGCAAACAAATTCAACTGATATCAGAGTTTGAAAAACCAATATGCAAAGAAGCCAAAAATGAACAAAAATTATTTTAAAGCTTTTTAAAAAAAAAAACATGAGCAAAGGATTATTATGTAGCGTAACGTTTAATACATAAGGGCTCACAGAATTCTGTGCCCATAAATTGTACTTGATAAAATGAGCTTTCTCCAATCAAATTGCCGGAAGAAAATGTCAACAAAGGGGAAACCTGTTAGCAATCATTTAAACATAAAAATGTATATATAAAACCAAAATAAGATACAGCATTGTGGGGGGGGGAAGAGAAGAAAAGAAAGAAAAAGAAAGAAAAAGGATACAGCATAGTGACAGTGTAAAAATATTACAGCTGGGGAATAGGAGTGAAAAAGACAAAATACATAATGGAAGGATGGACATGATGCCTTTGGGAATATGTTAACAAAGCAGGTAGGCCACTATTTAGTGTCAGAAAAACAAAAGGGGTACATAAAAATACAAAGTGAGAGTTTTAAAGAGGAAAATTAAAATGAATGAAAAGACACTTTAAAATCTCTATGTAAATAAGTTAGCAAGATGGATAATTTCTTAAAGAAAATACATTGCACTAGTAATCTAGAAATCAAATCAATTTTCTTATTCTTTTTTTAAAAAGGAATATTAAGGAACAGCCTCACAAAACTAATCACCGAACACACATGATTTGGGAGAAGATTGTGTCAAACAAACCCCTAAACCTCCCAAGTTCTCGGCACTGTTCTAAAGCATTCAGAAGGAGAGAAAGCATTTCAATCGTTCCTAACACAGCAATCAGAAACAAAGAAAATAAGGGGGGAAGCTACAGTGTAAAAGCACTCATCGTTATCAGCTCATAGGTGATGAAATCAGAGCTAAGAGGCCTAAGGGGAAAACACCATAAAAGTTTCTCCAGATACAAAGTTGCCGTCAGGGTTGGGGAGCTCTCTCAGGGATTAAAAGCAATGGCTACTCCTGCAAAGGACTGGGGCCCTCTTCCCAGAACCCACATGGAGGCTCAAAAGCATCTGTAATTACAGTTCCAAAGGTTCAAGCTCTCTCTTCTGGCCTCCCCAGGCACATACGTTCTGCAAATACATACAGGCTGGCAAAACACATTAGAAGAAGGAGGAGGAAGAGGAAGAGGAGGAGGAGGAGGAGGAGGAGGAGGAGGAGGAGGAGGAGGAGAAGAAGAAGAAGAAGAAGAAGAAGAAGAAGAAGAAGAAGAAGAAGAAGAAGAAGAAGAATTTTTGTTGTTGTTTTTGTCTTAGTTTCCTTTCATGTTGCCAATGACAAAATGCCCCGACAAAACCAAATTAAAGAAGAAAGGATTCATTTGGCATAAAAGTTCAGATTTCAGTCCATCATTGTAGAGATGTCAAGATGGCAGGAACCTAAGCAGCTGGTCATAATACATCCACAGTTAAGAGCAGAGAGAAATGAATTAGTACACGCATGCTTATGCTCAGATCACTTTCTCCACTCTTCCATAGTTCAGAATCCTCTTCTTAGGGAATGGTGCCACCCACAGTGGACAGGACTTCCCACCTCAGTTAGCATAATCAAGATAATCTCCCATAGACAAGTTCACGAAGCAACAGCCACTCATTGAGACTCCCTTCCAGAGTGACTTTAGAGTGTATCAAGTTGACAATTACAACCAATCATGACAGTTGCAATGAAAAATTGCTAGGAAAAAAACATTATCATTTCACAAAACTTAATATATATTAATGGTAATGCTATTCCTATAAATAGCATTCATATGACAATTTCCTCAATGTGATTAGTGCTAAAAATCACTCTCTTACTTAATGGAGAAATAATAGAGATTAAGACTCTGACAATTCTATAAAACAAGAGTACGTGCTGGAGCCTGAGTAGAGGAAAGTTAAATACACAAAGATGCTAGTAGAATATGAGTATAGAATTAGACCCAATATGAACAGAAATTTATTGTTTCACAAAAGTAGCAAAATTACTGGAGTAAAGGGAAACTTTTAAACAAATAGTTTGAAGCTACTAGGTACTCATTTGGGAGAAAAAGATCAAATGAGACCCATATCTCACAGGCAGCAGTAGAATAAACAGAGTGGATTAAGGTTCTAAATATAAAAACTGAAACCATATCAAAAGGGGAAATGACTAAGTTATTATTTAACTTTTGTTTAAAAAAATAACAGATTTCTAACTACGATTTAAAGATCGTTTTTGTAGCAATGGCACCATGTGCGGCATCAAATAATGATTTTGAAATAGGGGAAATATTCATAGCGCATCCTGGAGCAGACGGACTAATATTAAATACATGGGAATCTCCAAACTATAGGAACAAAAGATCAAAATACTGATTTAAAAAATTAGAAACTATGTTAAGTGTGTACCTTGCTTGTTAGTGAAGCTGTGAAGAAGGACTAGTCAGCCCATAGTTTTCTATCGATAGTTGAAATTGATGTAATACTGTAATAGCTGTAAAGGAACATTATGTATACTAGTAATTCCACTTCTTAAGGGCTGCAGATCCAATAATGAACAAAATGTATCAGCATCAACGTATTTACTCCTACCCTGATTGCAACTGCAAAGCGTTGGAAACACACATGCAGACATGGAAGAACAAATACACTCGGAAACCCGCCTCAGGACGGAGTACTATGCAACTGAATAAAACAGTAGTGCAATATCTAGAACCAACAGGAGATGCCTTCTGTAACAGAGATTAAGTGTAGAAAAGAGTAACCAAACTCAAAAGAACACCCAGAGTATACCATCCTCTGTGCATGAGGCTGGATATATGAAATTACAGAGGCATTTTCTCCTTTATGTTATAAAAAGGGAAATTCCAAATGGATCAACAGGGCTTGAATAAACTCAAAATAATTCCCCAAAGTACCTTTCTGGTACAGAGGGGAACATAGTAGCTATCTGATGGGAAAACCAGCAGCCCCCAACTTAATGAAGCAGTCAAGCTTAAAATAATCAGTAATAGGACATATAAAGAATAGGCATCCCTGGGTAGGATGTTATAAAAAGAGAGACCGTATCCTTCTGTGGTATTCTTGCATTACCTCATCCCAACCATGAAAGCACATTAAGTAAATATCAATTAAAAGGCATTCTACCAAGTCACTAGTGGGTAAGTACACTGAAAAAAGTGCCAAGATTGCAGAGGATGAGGAGGCTGAGGAACAGTCAGGAAGGCACGGATACCTAATGGGAATGAATATCTAAAAGCAGTACAGGGCTCCCTGATGGGCTTTGGGACAGGAAGGGGACATTTGCCATACCACTGGTGTGCTTTGAACGAAGCCTGTAGCTTAGTTGATAATGTATGAAAGCTCACTCTCTACTCCTGGTGGTTGCATTATGGTTCAGGGACAGAGTCAATACACACCAAAGTAGAGCGAGGGACACAAAAAAAAAACTCTGCCGAGCATAATGGCAATTTTCATAAGTCTAAAATTAGTTCAAAAATAAAATGTGGGTATACAAGCGTTAACAAACATATCTCTTACCTTATATTGGTGGATTTCTGAAAACTTCCATCTTTCCACAGCTGTCCCAGAAAAGTTTCAAAACATTTTGAAAAACCACTTAGTGTTCCAAATTGGTGAAGACGAGGAGAAAGGGAGACTGAAGGGGCAGCCGAGGAGGCGGAGCAACCGGTGGAGACACTTTCAAATGACCTCGTTTGTGTTGTTAAATTTACTCATAACCTGAAATGAGCTAACAGTCCACACAAGGGCACAAAAATCATCAGGTAAATTCAAGGGCTTAAAAAAAAATGCATCTAACCACCTCCTGTCCAAAATATTGGCGCTTAACCTTTTTCCTGAAGATGCAATCTGCTCACTACACCCTAGCGGACTCAGAGACCCAGATTGCCACAGGAGCAGAACCGTACCCTTGTCCTGATTCCATAGGTCTGTGCTGCGTTATCAGCTTGAGATCCTAGGGGGATGTGGAGATGTGCCTACTCCCTGCACAGAGGGAGGGCATGCATGATGAACGTCCTTCACAGGACTTTTGTCCTTAAAAGCTATTTTAGGGAATCCGTTGCAATCCTGTTTCCCCAACAATCATATCAGGAGATACATGTTCCTCTATCTTAGGAATAGAGAAAATGAGAGAAAAAGTTTCAAAATGCTGGAGGAGCTCCCAAGAAAGCTGGGGTGGAAAAAGGTACCACCAGACACAGTATCTCCAGCTTCTGGGTCCTCGGTGATGGTTCAGTGGGCTACGCTTCTTGGTGAATGTGTAAGAACAAGTAGCCATAGAAAAAGCTGTTGCCATGGACAAGGCCATCACATTCAAGGCATGATGCTGGATGTTCTTTATTCTTTTCAAAGCCATCTTCACACATATTGTTTGATGTATTCCTCAATCTGTAGAGTGAAGCTGGTAGATAATTCCTTTCTCTAATCATCCCATACCAATGATGTTTTAAACTTCATAAAGCCCTTTTGTTGCGTGACTTTATTTAGCTCCCACCAAAAGGAAAACAAAAAGTATTTATCTCCCTGTTCCAGTTGACTGAGAAGAAACAATTGTCTGACCCAGTGTCACCTATAGCAAGAGTGTCATACACATCCCAACTGCACCAGACACAACAAAACAGGGAGGGGGAATTCATGAGTTTCTGACTAAGACTCCAAAAAGAATCCACACGTGATGTCATGATAGAAGGGAACCGATGGGGTCATTCTGCTCAGCTGTGATCCCATTGGGACTGGGCAGAGACAACCCTGGATACTGGGCATAGTCAGTGCAGCACCTGCATATCTGCAGGGATCTCTGTGGCTGGCTCAGGAGCCCTTCCAAGGACGTCAGAAAGCCAGATGGGATGTACACTAATTCACTGATTAAAGTTCAGAAGAAATCCTCATCTGGTTAAGATAGGCATAGGATGGCTCCTATTATGTAAAAATGTGGCTGAGCCAGCTCCCTATGCTTCTTGGCCTCGTATATCTTAAGAGATCTAGCACTCACCCTGCCTCACCCAGGAGAACTGGTTTTTATTATTGACACCACTGCTCGCCCTTCAGCATGCTTCTGGGTCCCATAGTGTCCCAGATTTGCTCCACAGGCTTACAAAAGACAAAAGGAACCAGGAAAACTGGAAAGGGCCTCAGGCTGCAGAAATGACGTAGGCAAGCAGAGGACCTTTACCTCCTGGCAGTGTTTAAGAGAGTGCCCAAAGGACCACTTCTGGCCATTCCTCTATTGATCCCACATGTCAGTCGGACAAAGTGCACTTATCTGACAGCTGTCACCTTGCTTATGGTGACATCAGAAACGACCGCATCTCGCTGCCATCAGCCTGCACTCTGGAGGTGGCCAGGTGTGGTGGACACACACAGATGCAGCACCCTAAGGCCTTTTCCTCCAGGCTGGGCGGATTTGTGCTTCAGTCCTGTCTGGGTTTATGTAGCTTCTTCATTCAGGGATAGTTTCACCTGCGCACAGCAGGGGATGAATAGTGCCCAGATTCCTGGAGTTGAAGGTCATAAGGAAGAGACCAAACCCCAGGAACCTCAGGGATGTTTCCAGCCGCACTTGTAAATCCAAACAATCTCACAGTTGTGAAATGGAAAGTTTGTAGGGGAAAAAACAAATGCTTTGGTTATTACAGCGTTACTACATTCATAAAATATATTTCATCGGGTGGGGGGAGTTTACACAGGGGGTAATGAGATTTTTCCTTTATGCATTATTTATCACCGCTTAATCCAGGTACTATGGGTTATTTTTTTTATTCCTTCCTTTTCACAGCTACAAAACACTTCAGTATTTCTAATTTATTTCTGCTTACAATACAGATGTTCTCAATTGTGTTTCTAACTACATTTCAACCGTTATGATCACGTTTGTTTGTTTGTGTCAGCACAGAAGCAGAGGTTGGATGTGCGAGGCACAGCAGTGAGGTTTATAAGATGCCTGGATAAAGGGCTTGCGTGGGGTTGGGGTGTGCAATGGGTAGAGCGCACAGCCCTAGGTTTGATCTTCAGCAGCGGAAAAACTAGACATGGCACCTGCCTAAAATCCCAGCGCAGGTAACTTAGAGACAGGAGGATCAGATATCCAAGGTCAGCCTCACCTACATGGCCATATATTAAGTCTGAGGCCAGCCTGGATAACATGACACCCTGTCTTTAAAAGTCTTTTTTTAAAAAACAAAATCAAGAAATGAAAACAGGTGATATAGTCTTCCTCATTAGTTCATAGACTCTTCAGGCCACAGGCCCTGCAGGTGCCCCCATTGGCACATAAAGGTCATATGCCTTTAAAATGGCACTTTGGGGACGGCCATTTGGAAGGAACATTTGGACAACAGTTGGGTTATGTCCTCACGATGAATTTCCAAGCTGTTGGTAACAAACTAAACGCAGTCTGCCCTGAACACTAAGAAACAAGCGTGTAAGAGCCTTGAAGGTCATGTGTAAATATTGACATTTTAATTTTATTTAGCATACCAAGCTGGGCTTTCCCGTTGCTTATCTTGCTGTAAAAACTTCTCACTGCCCTGCAGATTGTCGGGAAAAGCTCTGAACAGGGCAGCCACCGGTGCTCTGCCCTCTTTGCTAACAAGGCTTAGTTTTGTTTGTGCAAAATCTGAGTCAGAGGGGCGTTCCTGCACTCACATCTCCAGCACGGACCGATGCACCTGATTAGATAACAGAACTTTGTGGGCTGCATGAACGTGTAGTAACACGAAAGCCAAGATGCAAAAGCAGTTAGGAAAAAAGAAAGAGAGAAAAGAAACAGCCCTCCCACTCACTCGGAGTCAAGTCAGGTGTCTGAAACCAACATTATTGGGGGAACCAACGATGAGCTCGTTTGGTTAATTCTGTGAGTACTCAACGGCAGCCTGGGGAAGAGATGCAGATGTTGTCCACAGCTCTTCGTCCTCTTCCCAAAGTAAGACCCCCACCTGCAGAGGTGATTTTAATTAAAGTCCAATTCTGAAGGTTCAACACAGGGAAAGGCCAGCCTGCCCACCTGGATTGGACTCTCTTAACCAACTTCGATGAAGCATCTGTGCTTAGACCCACTAATCTTACAACCCCAAAAGCAAAGAGTCCTGATGATGTGTGGAGCAGCCTGCAGCCTGGGAACTTGCCAGAGGGTCCTGTCTCCCCCAAGTCGGGTCACTAGGATCGTTTTCATGCTGAATTTGTGCATTGAAGTGCAGGTCCAGCAGAAATAAGAGGCCAGAGAGTTAAACCAGGAAGAGACCCATGGCCACAGCCAATGGTCTTTAGCCTAAAAGGCTTTCTGTACGTATAAAGTAGAAAGGGATGTGAGGACAACATGGTCTTCTGATGCTTCATGGCTCAAACTCCCTGACTTAGCACAGAAATCAAGAACTGGCGCTGGAGAGATGAACCAGAAGCTAAAGGTTCCAGCTTGAGAACTTGACTTCGATCCTTAGGAAGCACATAGGTCATCCGTCCAGCTTCCACATGTGCTCGGTGGGCACGCACTCAGACACACTAAATGATAAGTAAGTAAGTAAGTAAATAAGTAATACTTTAAAATAAAGAACAAAACGGAAATCTTAATGGATGGAAAACCACGCCCTCTGCATTTGAGTTGGGGAAGTGGCAGGGCAGCCATTCATGATCTGATCTCAGTGCCCCAACAAATGCGACAATATAGCACCCACAACCTTGACTCCAATGCTAGTCACCTGGTCCTACTCCTGCTTTCCAAGGCTTACCTACTTCAGCTATTGAACAGCAAAGTGCATCACGGCATGCGGCAAATGTACACTGTTTTGTTTGTCAATAAGACCGGGTGGGCTGAGGCGGCCCAGGTCACACCTTCCCAGGGGGTAAGATGTATGTCCCCCATCCCTTCCCTGAAGTCTCTACTCTTCCAATCACCCTCAGCCATTCTCCTCTTTACCCCCCCACCCCCAACCCCACCCCCCATAAACTTCCAAAGTTCCCTTTTTACCATCAGAAAACAAGTACCTTCATGTACCACACAGAGCTTAACTAATTGATTTTGCATTTTGCACAAACCCAGAGAATTTCCATTTTAAGAGAAAGAAAGAAAGCCAAAAAATAGAGTGAATCATTACAGATGGAATGTCAGACACCATGGCATGGGGTAAAAATGTCACTTGGGCTGGTGAGTACATTCCCAGTATACCTAGAGCAGACAAGCTGGTGAAGTCCAGCACTCGTGGGTAGACTTGGTGGATACCAGGATAGGTTCTTGTCCATCTTCCCACCTTGAAAGTCCTCCCCATCCCCACTGTGCCTCACTACTGTGACATTTTAGCCACAATGTATAGTAGTTCTACCCAGTACTCAGAACACAGAATATTCAATGGAAGCCCCGTTAACACTATCCAGCTATCCTGGCTATCCTCGAGGTCTTTACACCTCCCCATAAAGAAAGGAGCAGTGGTACACATACCACACACACAGAGACGTGTGCACACGTGGATGCACACACAGAGGTCAAAAGAGGTAGTCAGAGCCTCGGTTGTAAACACCTGGACATAACAGCTGGGGAAAAAACTTGGGACCTCTGCAAGTGCAGTATGCCTTTCATAACCATGAAGCCATCTCTTCAGCCCCAGAATTTATTATTTATATAAAAAAATTAGTTCCTCTAGGTAGTCCTGATTTATCTTCGACAGAATGTCTTCTCTGCAATATGACTTCTAGACACTCACACTTCTACCTCCACACCAGTAGGAGAGAAGATGGAGAAGACTAATCTGAAATAATGGGTCCAAACAAATCAATGCTGTAAATTTTCAAGGAAAAGTATTGGCAGTTCTTATTATTTAGACATAACTCTCAGTTCTCAGCAGATTGAGTGTTTAATAAAATGGGGGCGTTCTCTTCCATTGCATAGAGGAATGTGATGGTCAGTGAGATGAAGGGTTCTAAGCCTTGACAGGTCAGTTCAGACTGATGTTCTGAAATTCAGAAAAAGAACCATCCTGTTGGCCAAGGTAGGCCATTGTTGGGAGGAGAATCATAAGCACCACCAAGGTAATGGGGACCAGCATGCATTTCCCCTGCATCCTAACTGACCAGTCATCTCAGGTTCCTGACATCAAACCTTTACCACCATGATGGGCTCAAACTTAGAACCAAGATAAACTTTTCCTTCTTGGGATTGTTTGCAATGAGCACTTTGTCATCACAGTTGGAAAGAAGACTGTTACACTTGTCTTTAAAGAGCATCCTGGATGCAGAGACTGGACCCCTATCATGCCTGTAGCATGAGCTACAACAGTCATTTTCCTTCTTCAAAGGGTGATTGATTGCTTTTGTAATGCTAATCTTCAGCCTCACATATGCTAAGCAAACTCTCTATGATTGAGCTACTTCTCAGCCATTTTCTTTTAATGTTTTATTTGGGAACTAGTATCACTAATTTGTCCAAGATGACTTTGAACTTATTCTGTATCCCAGGCAGGACTTGAACTTAGAATCATCCCATCCCAATCTCCTGAGTTGCTAACAGTCCTGTACCACCAAGTCCAGTTTGAACTTAAGATAATAAACAACCATGAGTTCACAAAGATTCAATCAAAATGTTCACATTAAAGAAGCATATGCTTTTAGGATATGCCTATAATGCATCAATAAATTTAGCATAATCTGATATTCTTAAAATACTTTTGTTAAATCTCAGAGTCATACTATCTATATTAGTCAGAAGGATAAAGGGCTATCTTGGAAGGAATGCACAGCAGCAAGCAGCAGTCATGGAAGCAGGGAGCTACAAAATCACATCTTCAAATACAAGCATGAAACAGAAGGAAAGAACTGGAAATGGGGTGAGATTATAAAACTCTCAAAGCCCACCCCTAGGTACGTACTGTAAGGCTGGAACTCCTAAACATCCCAACAACAAAAAATGGCACCCAAGGCTTTAACTATCCAAACCTGGGGGGCGTCCAGTCATTCCTCATTCCAACCACTATATCCTTCTTAAAGCAAGCAAAGCCTCAAAAATGTACATTAGTACATCAAAATGCAAAGCTGGCAGATGACAGTAGAGTTAGACTAACTCAGAAATTTCTTACTCATGAAAATTATTCAGCCAGGGACGGCTGTCACTTTAAATAGAGATTTCTCCAAGGACTCAGAGGTTAGAAGGCAAGTGATCTGACATCAACAAGTCTCCTCTAAGCCTGACACACTAAGTATGTCCCTGAAAACAGCACAGGAAGCCCTGTGATCATGTCTGCATTTGTAGGATTTGAAAGGCCTAATACCACATCTGATTCTTCAGGTTGCTTCCTGGAGGTAAATTATTGTGTTCTGAGTCTCAGTTTCTTCAACTCTGAAATAGGAATAGTCTTACCTGTCCTTAGAGCAAGTTGCAAAAGCAGATGAGATAATGTAATCTAAGTATGCCATGAATATAACCATGCAATTTAATTCATTTATCCATGAATTAGAGAGCACTGTCCCCATATGCTGAATTCATATTGTTTGTGTTGTTTGTCTTCTTGCTCAGGGCAATTGCTAAGAGTGTGCACTGTAATTTCCTAGTCAAACGGAACATGAAAGGCTTTGAGGGACATTCTTTTTCAACCATATTCATGCAGAAAGATACAGACTTTTTAGTCACCGTGGGAAAACAAATCTAGGAAAGGGATTTATATCTCAAAGCATTATATGGAGATAAAAGATATAGTATATGAAGAAATCCAATACATGAAAACAAGAAGTGGTCTTAGTGTTCTTTCAATGGAAAGTTGTTCTAGATTCTACTATGTGTTAATTCTCACCAAGATGACACTAAAAATGAAGACCGTCTATCAAAGCTCTTTCCTGACCAACAATGGCTGGGTATAGAACAGTTTTCACAGGCTTCACTGAAGGATGAATTTTGACACACCCCCAGAAGCATCCCACCCCCTCATACAACACTGATGGAATTTTTCAGTAGTAACCAAACCAGGATTCAATAAATAATATCTAGGAATGATGTAGGAGTTTCTTGGTATCCCACCCTATAAAAATCATCTTCCTCATTCCAAACTAGGCCAAAATAAGCATTCAAGCATAAAAGAAACTTAGAACATGATCGGCAAATTAGCTTTAAGACAGGGCCCATAATGTTTCTGATTGTTTCCCTAAACCTCTCCTTCAAGTACATTTCATACTCAGAAGAATAAAGGATAACTGTATGAACCTTGCCAAGTCCTCCTTGGGTGCAGGAGCTACCTGTGTGAGCCTTGCCAAGTTCTCTTGGGTGCAATGGGATCTCCTGTGTGTAGAACTCTCTTGAGCGTGTCACAGACCTTTGCACACTCAGCTGAGGTGAAATGAAGAGCACTGAAGCTTCATCCACCCCACCTATCCCACCACCACTTCAGCCACTCACAGAAAAACAATTGAAAAGCCAGGAACCGAATCTTGAAAGGCTCTGTAAGGGCCCTGAAGGCCTAAGTATGAACTGAGAAATCCCTGAGAGCCTGTGGAATTTTGAATTCTGGCACTCTACTAATCACTCTTACTAGATAAGCAGCAGGACAAGTTATTTCAGATCACTGTCCCGTACGCTTGATAAGCTGTGTTTGTCTGTTGCAACTCCATGGCATATCCAGTCACAGTCACGTAGGCTTGGCCACATGAAGTCCATGGTCTGGCCTTGGCAACCAAACCCACCTGAATGGAGGAAATATTTAACTTAGTGAAGGCAACTGTGATGATTTGTATATGCTTGGCCCACAAAGTGGCACTACCCGGAGTCATGGTCTTGTTGGAGTAGGTGTGTCACTGTGGGCGTGGACTTTAGACCTTCATCCTAGCTGGCTGAAAGTCAGTCTTCTACTAGCAGCCTTCAGATGACGATATAGAACTCTCAGCTCCTCCTGCACCATGCCTGCCTGGATGCTGCTGTATTCATGCCTTGATGATGGTAGAACTGAATCTCTAAACCTGTAAGCCAACCCTAATTAAATGTTGTCCTTTATAAGACTTCCTTTGGTCATGGTGTCTGTAAAACCATAACTAAGACAGCAACCAATGTTGTGGGATACTCTATGATACATTTGTCATGGTTATTTATATCCTTTCTCTTTCATGAAATTCTGTAGGAATCAGTACAGAGTAGTCAAACAGGTATCAGTATGTCAGAATCCTTATGTGTCAGTGTTAAGACTTTTCATTTCTCCATTGAAAAACTATTAGTTTATGTCATATCATCTGACTTCTGGTTCAAAAAACTTCAACCAAACTGAAATTCTTAAAATGTATCCTTAAGAGTTGACAGTCGTGAATCCTAAGCCAAGACTGTGGCATTTGGAAGCCAGAGACACCAATGACAACCATACAAACAGATAGAAAGAAGTGACCCAGCCAAGGTTAGAAGTACCGAAGGAACAACCACTAAGACCCAACACATTTATTTTTATTTAATCTCTTTAAGTAGCCTAATACCCTTGGAAAAAAAAAAGTAGATACCATTCAAGAGAAAAGTGATGTTGGAGGTAGGAGGGGTCATCTCTATTTGCTGGGATAAAACAACCTAACCAAAAGCAACTTAGAAGAGGAAAGGTATTCATATGGCTTACAATTTCAAATTATACTCCATTATTGAGGAGAAATGAAGACGGAGACTCAAGTAGCTATTCCCATCACATCCGTAATCAAGAACAGCAAGAAATAAGTGTGCACATGCTGCCTGCTTCTGCGCCTCTCCTCTCCTCTTCTAGCTTTCTCCTCTCCTAGATACTTTGGGACCTCCTTCCCAGGGAGGCTGTGTTTTCCTATTTCCATTAATAACTAAAGCAATCTGCCATAGATGTGCCCAGAGACCAACTTAGGAAAGACAATTACTCAGTTGAGATTTAATTCTCAAGTGATTCTAAGTTGTGGCAAGTTGACATGTAAAGTTAACCATCATACTATGCTACGTTAAGAGAAGAGTGGTGGCCCATGCCTCACAGTCTCAGTACTCAGAGGGTGGAGGCAAGAAAGTCAAGATCCCAAGGCAGACCTTGCCTATAGAACAAGACTGAGGTAAGTCTGTCTGTATGGGTTCTCATCTCAGAAACAATCACCACCGCCTCACAAGGAAAACATTCAATTTAGATGTAGTTTCACTATTCATAAGGTACTTTCAGAAACACATTTATTGATCCAATAACATCCAAAGAATTCAGTTTTTCTACCAAGTATTGCACCAGACCCTGGAGATACGCATGTAAAAAGGTAGGATTTATCTTCATGAACTTACAAATGACGGCAAATAACAAGCACTGTGTTGCCTCATGATAAACACATTTTTTAAAGTTTTTAGAAGGAACGAGTGTGTGGGCACATGAGCTACATTTACAAGAAAGAGAACTAACTGTAGAAAAATCACACGTAGCGTGATGAACTTAAGATCTACTGTGGTCGTCTAAAGTGGAATAGCAAGGAACCACGTGAGAAGCTGTTTAGCCATGCCAGTCACTCCCGAATTCCATAAGTAGAACACTCTAATCTTAGATTACATTAATTAAAGTACAAAACCTGGAATGAAGGACTGCATAGTCTACTGTGAACTATCAGGTCATATCTAGAATGTAGCGTTCCATCCCGAATGCTGCACACTGAATGAACTTCAAGGAAAACAGAAGGGTGGGCAGGCTACACATCACCCCGTGTGAGAAATAATTTATTTTTTGTGCTTATCAAGTTAGTCATAAAGAGGACTAAGTCCGGGATGTTTCGCAGGCACTTGCTCACTGAGCTTTCAAAATCCCTTGTGTGAAAGGCAGATGCCTCATTATCCCAGTTCACAAATCAGAAAATACAAGCTGAATGGCTGAAAGCAACTTGCCCAGAGTTGAGTGTGAGATGAATATGGCCATGAACCTCAGCAAGTTTCTCCTGTCTTATCACCTCCTTAAGAACAGGAGACAGATGTTACAAAGACAGGTAGGGGTATGCTGGCTTTGAGACAGAGAACCAAATAGACATTTGTGGGAAACTTCTCCCATTATACACTGCTTTAAATGGGTAACAATTTTTTTTTTAGGTGTCTTGCATGGATTCCCTCTCTGGCTTTTCCACTCCATTTTAAGTCAAATTGGCTATTTCCTTGAAGGAGGGCAATTATATTAATTGCTGAGTTCTCTGCTTTCTATCTACCAGGGCTCAGAGTTCAGATATTTAAGGTGGTATCCTTCTAGGGACCACATTCTCATGTCTCTACTTTTCTGTTTCTAAAAGCTACGGCGGGGGCTGGAGTAATCCAAGTATTAAAGACGTTTAGCTTTGACTTTACAAAAAAAAATGCAGCGGCTGGAGCTAGCCTTTACTAGCTAGCGACTGCCCCGTCCCTCTGTGCCACCTTGGAGCCAGGGTGGGAGAATTACAAGTCACCCTGCGTTTTGAAAAGAAGTGATCCATTTCCAAGTTGCAATCTACTTGAAATAATCTCCCCAATTACATGGAAGTAATTTACTCTATATTTACTTTCTGCGCTGGACTATCAAATATCTCTTCCTCTCACCCCCAGGGGCAGCAGCTGGGATTAAAAGTTCCCCTACCTGCCTGGCTGGAGCTTCAGGATTTAACTCTTTCTTGCCTCCATAGGGCTGAACAACGTTTTCACCGAAGAATATCTGTTATTAGTCAGGGTTGATCTCTAGACCCTTTTAGCCCTAAAATGTGTCCCTTCTGCATTAATCATACTTATTTCAGACCTGATCTATTTCCAAAGGTGTTGGCTATTTTTCACACCTTGAGAAGACTGGCCTATAAGAAACTGAGCCATAAGAGGAAAACATTTCAGTGGAAAATGAATACTGCTGCAGTGTTATACAACGCGATGCTAAACAGCTGGATGTGTTGGGTGCTTGATGGTCAAGTAAAACTCAAGTGGGGCTCAACAAAGTTAGAAAGCCCTTCGGGAGGGTAAAGAAGCCCCTTCCACTCTCCAGGGGCAGCTACCAAAATGCGAGAAATGGACTTTTGGTCTCCAATTCCCTGTCCTGGTAAAGGTTTCCAAGTCTTAGCAATTCGTCCACCAGGCCTTTTAAGTTGGGTATACAGCTTGCTTGGGATAGCAGGCACAGGACCCTGGGTTCACTCTCCAGTACAAAGAAGAAAACTGAAAAAAGTAACTTCATCCATAGCACCAGAAAGTCAAGGGTGAGCCACATGGTTTTTATCTGTTTTTAATCTTACATAGTGGGCTATTTTGTACGCTCTTATAGATTTACAAGAACTTTGAACAGAAAGTATAGACAGCTCTTATTTCCCACTTCTCCGCACCACTCTGACCCACCCTCCCATCCCACCCGTTTCCCCATCATTAACTTCTTGCAAGAAGCATATTTTGGCAGAACAGTACAGGTTCACTATTCTTAAGTTCCCTGACCCTAAGATGACCAGGAAAGTGGTCAGACCCATCTCTGTTCCAAGTAGAACTCGTTCTGTCAACTGCTTGGAGGAGCCATTCTCCTAAGAACTCTTGGCCACAGCAGCAGCATGGCCCAGAGGCAACATCTCCCCTCCCCCCCCAAAGAAGGCAGACAGGGAGGGGACAGGGAACCGAGAGGCAGGATGGGCTCTGGCAAGAGCCTGAGGACAACAAGTTTCAACAGGGTGCTGCACAGAGCTCCTTGGTTGTTTTATCTTATTTAATTACAGCAAACTAATCCTTACATGGGTAAACTATTTATTCAAAAACAAGGCTGTGCAATCATCCAGCAAACCTGGAGACATAGTTATCTGTGACAGCTGCCCCCTCCAATGGCTCATAGGGGCTGTGCTTTGAGAGGAAGAGCCTCTTTCTGGTGCCTGGCCCTTTTCTAGATCAGCTTTTAATTGCTAATGAATTAAACTTTCCAAGGAGATAAGAGTAAGGTTGTTTTGTTTGCACACAGACTGCATGACTAACAAGGAGGATATAAATAAAACCATTCGGAGCATTATCTTTGGGTGGACACGCATTGACTGTGTTCAAGTGAAGCCTGCAATAGCTCCCCCACAAGATTAGGTTGTTATTGGGGAAGTCAAGGTCTGCACACTGTTAAAAGCCCAAGCTAATATGTTCACTTAAGACATTATGCCTAATTATGCTATTTGTCAGTAGGGGAACCTGTTTGCCAAACCTTAAACCATCCTGACGCACCAGTGTGAATCTGAGCTGTGTAAATATGCCAAGTGAGCACTGTAGGATTCTGAGGCGGCTACACTCACACCATGAAGCTTATGAAAACGGGCAAGAGCAAGGCCCCAACATTCTCTACCCCAGGATGATACTGATTTTTATGCTCCAGTAGCTATCATGGCAAACGGATGTAGAGGGAAAGTTTGTGCCTTTATATTTGGAAACATAATATTAAAAAAAAATCTGTAAGAGTCTTCTCTACCTACCTTAGTCTCTGGTCACCAAGTTGCTTGGGAGGAAGAAGGAGGGCATGTTCATGTGTGGGTTTCTTCTAGTTCAATAAAGAAATATTTCATTTACCAGGATAAAGGAACAGAACGGGGTCTGCAGCTCTGAGTCACTGTCTGGGCATGGTTTTTGGCTGAGTGGGCTGTGCTACTGTCCTTGGATGGGTGTGGTATGCTGTGATAAGCAAACCTAGCACAGTTTGGGCTGTGTGATAAGTGTAAGAATCAGAATACCTGCAGAAGTATGTGTGTGTGTGTGTGTGTGTGTGTGTGTGTGTGTGTGTGTACATATAGAAAGTTCAATGGAGGTTGAAATATTTGAGAATCATTCACCATAAGTCAAGACATTTCAAAATCTAATTTAATTTGATTAATTGGAGATTGAAATCACACAGCAAGGCCTTAGGAAATCTCATGGTGAATTAAATCAAGTGGATCATTTTGTATCTCAAACTTTCCCTGTGGCTTCCAGGCAGAAACTATAAACTCCAGGAGTTTATGAGGCAATCGCTCACACAGACACACACACACACACACACACACACACACACCTGGGCTCCGACTTCCAACATGTCAGAGCCTGCCTGCATCCATTCAGTCAGTCCTACCTTTCATCCAATCTCCTTTCAAACACTTAAAACCCTGCCAATGGTCTTTCTGCCCTTTAAGATTCAACAACATTCAGTGATTTATTTACTTATTTATTAATTACTGCCATGCTGGGAACCATTCCCTGGGGTCTCCTGAACGTTAGGGCAGAGCTCTAACACTGGCCAACAGAACCTCATCCCATAATAATTGAAGTTTATATAAAAATTTTCACCTTGCCCAAAAGGTAGTGAGCTCATTGTTCCTGAAACCTCTGTCTTTTCTCTGCATCCAACAGTTATCCTGTGGCTCCCCGCCCTCTTCCTGCCTTTCCTCACACTTCCACAGACATCTTAGGGTGGCTCCCAGCTCCTTGGCCCTTCATTCTTCATTTCTCCCTGGAACATCTTACATCCCCTCAATGGTGCCTGGTTTTCCACAGTTCTGCTTCATTCTGAAACACTAGTTTTATCCTGTCTACAAGCTCAATCAAGAATGTTTAACAAGGTCTGACAAGATGATTTTATTGGTAAAGAAAGGTATTTGCTGTCAAATCTGACAACCTGGGTTCAATTCCCAAGAATCCATGGTAGAAAAATTCAACTGACTCGTACAAGTTGTTTCCTGACCTCCATACATATTCTGTGGGGCATTAGCACATATGCTCTAAAATACATGTGTGTGTACACACACACACACACACACACACACACACACACATACACACACACACATTTAAGACTGTTTAGATCTCCTATTTGGGTCAGCATTTCTTACCTCTGAGCCTGTCTAGTTTTCCTTGTTTCTAGTAATCTCTATTCAACCTTTGGGTGTCTGTCTGCCCACCCCAGTCTTACATAAGCATCTATGGAACTCCTAATAGTTACCATCTGCTTTACCATTAGGAATAAAGAAATAAATAAGGTTCCTTCTTAAAGTGTCCCTCCCTTCCCCAAGAGAAGGGGTACACATGTCGAATACCTCAGTGCTCAATGTAGGCAAGTGTGTGGAACACCAGTCCTAAGCAGGAATGTTGAGTAATTAATAGTTCATCTCCTCACCAGCAATCTGGTCTATTCTATTTAACAGTGAGGCTCAGCATCACCTGTCCATATTCAATTCCTTAAATACTCTTTCTGGTCCAAGTCTTTGTCTGGATTTCAGCAACCATCTCCAGATCTATCCATCTACACTTCTTGAAGATTTGGGCCTCACTTTTGATAGCACCCAACTTAGGAACGGTTTGATATGTATGTTTTATTTTGTCTTCTTAAATGGAAAGCAACTTCTGGTTGGAGGGAGGAATCATTGTATCTTGTTACTGCTTTTGAATTCTTCACACTTCTGGGAATGCAGTTATCACTCAATCGAAAGCAAAACCAAAACAAAACAAAAACAAACAATAACAACAAAAACATCAGATAGCAAGACATGGTAGCCCATAACTGTAATCCCAGAACTTAGAAGGTAAAGGCAGGAGGGTTAGAAGTTCATTGTCCCATTGACCTCCATTGCTACAAAGTTGAAGGGCAGTCTTGGATGCATGAGACATGAAAGAAAGAAAGAAAGAAAGAAAGAAAGAAAGAAAGAAAGAAAGAAAGAAAGAAAGAAAGAAAGGAAAGAAGGAGGAAGACAGAGCAGATGATGATGATGATGATGAGGAGGAGGAGGAGGAGGAGGAGGATTGACTGACTGATGATCCCTGATCTTCTCCCCTGCTCCTCTTACCCACATGGATAGCATATCTATATACATAGTAGGCATTTAGTGAACGAAGAATCTGAGACATGAGGAAGGACAAGGAACTTGAAGTTAACAGATTCAAGTTTAAACTCCCATTCAACTACCCTAGCCAGCTTGGTCTTAGGCAAGTTTAGTTTTACTGAGCCTTGAATTCCTTATCGAAAAATGAGGACTGATGAACAAACTTTATTTCCATTTCAAATTGTGAGTATAAACTTCCTAGCACAGTGCTTGCCACATATGAAGGAGTCAAAACAGGCTGGATCCTGTCTCAAGGGCCACTCTCCCTCTTTTTTCCGTTCCTGCTCCTTTTTGCCAGGAAAAAAAAATGGCAAGAAATGATAAAGATACTTAGAATTCCAACAGCTGTGTGTTTGGGGTTACAAAACAGGCCTGCCCTGCATGCTTTTCTCAAGCATCCAACAGGTTGTGCTGGGGACCAACATTATCCTCATTGAGTCTAGCTCATCACAGAGAAAACAACAGATTTGTATATCACTTACTCTTATTCTGCAGGTATAAATATAGTAAAAACATCATGATGGTCCACTTCTATACCTCTCAAAACCACACGGTACTCGGAGTTAGAGACAGCCATATATTCAGACGGTTTGAATGTGAGCTCATTCTTGCAACCCACAGAAAGGGTTAAACATCCATGCTGGAAAAGGACTCAGTGCTCTGGCTCTAAATGTCATGGAAACGTGGCCTGGAAAATCTGAGGGCCATTGCATTATACAATTACCTATTTACTGGAGACAGTATATTTAATAACTAATCATCTAATCTAATAATACTGAAGACTATCAGACTCAAAGGTCAAGTGTTTAAGATTAGGGAGAAAGCTGCCTTAAAAGTAGATCTCCCAGAGCCTCACAGATCAACAAGTCCGCCTTCGATCTGCCATGCCTCCATCACTCCCAGGCTGTTAAGGAGTTCAGAAATGCCACTCTCTTTCAAACATGAGCTATTCATTATATGCATGCTATTTGCAAGAGTTTTATCCCATGAGATCTTTTCGTTAGCAACTTAAGGTCATTGGAAAAAGGAATATTAGCTCCGTGAAGAAGATCGCTATGTTAGGAGCCTTTTGAGTCAAATTTTAGAATACATTTTTTTGATTTCTAATTGCCACATAATAAACATACAATTTTCTGGGTCTAGTGTGGCACTCTCTACATATATGTAACACAATATTCAGTGGTCAGATTTGGATTATTGGTTACTATCTTAATGAGAGCTTTTGTGCAGACTGTTGTGTTTCACGTGAGACCTCCTTGTGGTGACAAGCCCCATTTGCTTCTACTTGAGGTTTGCTTTTCTGAACCTCTTTCTCAGAGCTAAGTGACTATCTTTCCTTTAATAAACAATCTCCAACTGGAAAGCCACTCTTTTTCACTTTGGAAAGCCTACGAGCAGCCCTTCCTCATTCATGAGTAAAGGAAAATTCTCATCACTTTTCAAATTCTTCAGCTGAATCCCACGGCTTGCTGTCCAGTATCTGACAGGACAAGATTGATTGGCAAGATCTTTATACTATAGGCATTTTACTCTTTACCCTTGATCATCTATGATATCCTTTATCATCGAACTTTAGGAACATGATGGCTTCAAATCCCAGAACCTTGCCCACCCTTTCTCCCAATGTGTCATCTTTGGAAAATATACAGATACCCTTGCTTCTTCTAGAAAAAAAAAGAAAAAAGAAAAAAAATGAACTGGCAACTGTTGAGATAGAATGGATTGTGATAACATAACAACTTAACTCTAAAATCCCAGTGAGTTATCAAACAGAAGTTTGATTTGCTCCAAAACACACTTATCACAAGGGACTCTGTTAAAAATACTACTCAGGTACTCAAGCAGGAGCACCACCACACAGAGCTGACACCAGGAGGAAGGAAGCCACACCCTCAAGGCCATGCATGCACTCTCAGCAGGAAAGGGGGATAGGAAGGGTTCCGAAGCTCTGCTGCCTGCCTAGCCAGGAGTAGGCATTGTCTCATCTTTGCTCCAAGTCTATCTTCTGTACCTTGTCACCGTTCCCACAGGACCTGGAAATGTTGTCTTGTCTGTGCACAGAAAGAAGGACTCATGGTGGCTGAAAGAGACATGTCCACAGATAAAGGTCACCACTCTCTATAGGCTTCGTATTTCATGAAGAGTGAAGGTAGCCAGAACTCTTAAACATAAAAGAAAAGTCTAAGCATGGCTTCTCAGTGGGTCTGAGACAGAATGGAGATAGTGACTACAAGCTTTTATCCCGATGAATGTAAACTCTTCTTCTTTTCATTCCTTGTTCTTAAATTGTTAAAAGAGTCTTTAAAGGTCTTACATTAAAAAAAAAGTGTACACATCCTTATGATATCATTTTTAATTATCAAGAAGGTAGTGACACCCCAGGCCCACACCAGGGGATTCAGTTGTGTGTATAACCTATCTGAAGGGTAGAAGGTATCAGTTCTCTTGGACACAAGGCCTGAGAAAAACAACCATGAAGGAACAGTGTGTCTTAGTAGGAGAAAACTCTGTCCAAAATGAGGTACTGAGATAGCTCAATTTTAGATTCTGCTTTATAGCTCAGCCACTTTCACAAGAACAAAGACAAAGTGAAAGTAACTTTTCACCTTTGCAGCAGATATTGGAGGCCTTCCAACTAGACTTTTCCTTAATCAAGAAAATAAATAATAACACAACATGTTCTGAGAGCCACTTCGTTCCAGACAAGATACTAAGCAATTTGCATATATGTAGCTCTGCAAAGTAGGCTGTGCATCCAGAATTTGTAGATGATACAAAAATATTAGAAGATTTATTTCTGTATATTTGGTACT
Organism: Grammomys surdaster; assembly: GCF_004785775.1. Classification (NCBI taxonomy): domain Eukaryota; kingdom Metazoa; phylum Chordata; class Mammalia; order Rodentia; family Muridae; genus Grammomys; species Grammomys surdaster. Next base: position 1,089,372 of record NW_021620537.1, on the reverse strand, counting down.
CTTTTAAATTTAGTTTTCTGTGTATTGTATAACTCATATGACATGCAGTTATGATATCTATATTGAATATGTACTGTTCTCACGTATATGTTGAGAACACAGGTTTGCTTAGGTTATTTAGCTGCTAAGACAGGATTATTATTGATTTACAGAACAGGAAACGGGCTTAAGAAGGTTAAAATGAGTTTGCCCAATGTGTCAAAGCTGGTAAATGGTAGCGCACGAACACTAAGCGTCTGCTTCCAAAGTCTATACAGCCTAGCCTGATCATGAAAGGAATTCCTTGTGTTCAAAGTCTGGTGCTTCAACACTAAGCTCATTTGTGCCTGCAGAAATGCCAACCTCTGGGGTAGAATGAACTATACTTTGATCATCTTCCACACTGAATTAAGAGGAAAAGCAGAAGAAAAGAGAGGAGACCAAAGCCACCGTCACTAGGTAGTAAATGGAAAAGAATTTTAAAAAGTCAAAATCAAAGGTGAATGTCACAAATTCCAGTGGACACTTGATTCCTCATCCATCCTTGTAATGTCCCTCTACAGAACTCTCATTCTCTCTCTCTCTCT
>NW_021620537.1:1004369-1088706 GCF_004785775.1 Grammomys surdaster | reverse complement strand
ACCACTCTCTTGCGATCTCTTGGCTAGGTAGCCTCACTCTGGCTCTCCCTCCCTCCCTCTCCCCCTCCCCCTCCCCCTCCCCCTCCCCCTCCTTCTCCCTCTCCCTCTCTCTCTCTCTCTCTCTCTCAAACACACACACACACACGTACACACATACTTGTGAGCACACACATATACTCATGCATGCAAGCTCACACACACACACACACCAGCACAGGTAATCTGTTGCCATTTGAGCATGCAGTGATAGACGCCTTCTGATTCCTAGAGCTAGAGAGCTCAGAGGCAATCAGTGTGGATTGAGACACTCAGAACATCATCTCTGCTGACTGAGCACTGAGGGGTTCGAATCCCACGTGGTCCTTAAAAGCTACACCCATGAGAGAAACATTTTATGTTATTCAAAATACTTACACCTTTGTATGACTGATATCTTCAGTTTTCTTAACTAGTAATGAATGATTCTTGTCAACACTAAGTTCAAAAGCACTAGACTCCATAAGACATTTGTTGCGGATGGCTTTGAAACTCCAGAAGCTGGGTGTTTGGGGAAGGGGGAATTGAACAACTCTATATTGAACACATCTTTTTCAAAGGAGGTGTTATGGAAATTTTTAGCTATGACCAAGTTTCTATTGGTATCTTTGAGGTAGAGATAAAGATTTAAAATTTTAAATCACTATCAAACCCCTTTTGTGCGTCATTTCCGTAAATTCTCAAACAATGCCCCTGTTTTCATGTAAATTTCTTTTCACTGAGACTGCTGCTTTGAGAAAGCCCAGAAAACTGTAGCTGAGTTACATAAAGGGACGGGTTATTGCCTCCTGTGGAAGATGCTCTGTGTTAGTAATGATCTGAGAACTGGTGTTCCCGTGCCCTTATTAAGCAATCCATGGTTCAAAAAACGAGAAAAGAGAGATGGGGCCTTCATGCTTTCGTTAATTACTTCTGCCTAAGATGCTGGCAGGGCTCCCTACAGGACATCCCTCCTCCAAACCTCTATGTCCTAGGACTTCATCCCATCGCTAGGTTGACCAGGGGTGGGGGTGGAGGAGCATGGTATTCCCCAGTAGAGGCTAGATTTCAGTGAGAAGTTTTCCTCTGCTTCAGACACCTGATTCTTGCCACCATGACAGCTAGGAGCAGAGAAAACACAACCCGGAGTGACTTGGTGGAGAGGTGGGTTTTGTCAGGACTACAGAAATAGAACGGAGTCTCCACAAGGAACTAGACATTCCCTCCTCTGAGGGCTCACAGTGATTAAAAAAAAAAAACCAGCCTATCTGAGTATTTCCTCCAATGAGATAGATGTTTCTATTAGATAACACTTCCTCTCCCACTCACTCCCACCCCAGCCTTCTTTCCCAAGGATCCCTGAGCTCTCTCTCTAAATCCTGAGCACACCTAGACAGCTCAGTTGACTGTCTGCCGTGGGATGTTTCAGGAGGGAACAAGGCAGAAGGGAAGATTTCTCAAACTCCATATCCATTTGCAAAGGGCTCTGTTCATGGATGTGTCTGGGTTTTAAAGGAAGAAAGACTCCCATGAGCCTACAGTCCTTAAAGTATGGGGCACGGAAATACCAGTGGAGATGGCAAACTTTCCACAGTGACTGACTGTGTCTGCTAATTCCATCACTTGCCATGAAATGTCAGCTGACTTGTGTAAGCCTAGGTACACCCTTCACTTAACTGTGTGTTTTTATGGAATTGACTACTGACCCTGCTAGGAAGAATAGAAGGGTGTTGGTTTGGAGTAAATGTTACTGGAAAAGAAATATTTCCACTGAAAAAAAAAAGACATGTATGTTCGTTAAAGCACTGGGTTGTTGTTTTGTTTTGTTTTGTTTTGTTTTGTTTTGTTTTGTTTTGTTTTGTTTTATCCAACACTGGTTCACCCCGGCAGTCGTCCTCCCTGTACCCTATTAAGCCTTCTGATATATCCATCTATCTCATCTACCTCACATGTATTTTTTAAATATTTCTTTGAAGCTTTTGTTTTTGTTTTCATTTTCGTTTTGTATTTATGGATCTCTTCCCGAGGAGTCTGCTTGGGCACTTTGGAAAAGTAGAATATTTTGTGGGACGAGATATGTGTGACCTAGTAGACAGGCCTTCCATCCCTTTTCCAGTGTCTCCTCTTCTTTCTCAGACAGAGGATCTATTACTGAAGACGCAGTACAACAAAGCAACACATCCTGTGTTCTGTCAAAGCTAAGCTTCAACGACAGCATGATCCAGGCCCTGCACTTCCATGGCCAGCCTGTTCAAAGGCATCTACAACTGCAACAGACCTGGGCTGAGGCAGGAATGGGAGGTGTTAGAAGCCAAGCCTGCAGCTCTACACAGGACTGTGGGAGAGGGGGAGGCAGGGGCCCCGTAGAAACCCCAGCAGCAAGGGAAAAACAGATTGACTCTCAGTGACTCATTTAGCTCCTGGATTGGACAGATCTCTCCCCTGCTGGCGATTTGGCTCTGCATCAATAGTTCGGATACCGGGCTGAATAGCTTAAAATAATTAGAGGGAAAAAATCTGAAAAACGGCTAGCCATCCAACTCCTCACTCAGCGATGAAAGACACAGGACAAACGACATCTAGGTTATTAAATATGAAGTCACTGGATTTGCTGCATATTAGGTCCAAAAGCAGAGAACTGGATAAAACTCAAATTTGTAAGTCAGAGTAGATGGCCTGTTTGTCCTTGAGGCAATCCATGAATTTTGGCTGGGCAAGCATTGTGACATGTGGAAATAATGGGGGGTGGGGGGTGAACAATGTTTGATTTCACCCCCACTCAGCTTCCACTCCCTGGGGAGGAAAAATGAAAATGTCAATAAAGAGTGTGAACGAGAAGAGAAATGGAGTCTGGGCCCAGAGTTTAGTAGTTGGCAGCTCAAACTTTATACACTTTAGGCAGACAGGCGGCTGGGTTTCCTGTTCTTTATATCCAATGTTCAAAAACAGAAGCAACAGGCTCGTTCAGTATCAGTAAAGGTCAGTTAAAATTATAGAGACATCCTTTGGAGCAGATCCCCTGCCTTGTATTTGCATATTTATGAACTAGAGATTATGACAAGCCATTCCATTTATTAGAGCAGTGCTGCTATAGTTAATAGTCTGTCAGCATTTCCATTATAAACCCCGTTTTTCAGTGTTTTAATATCTCAGCTGTTAGGAAGCACATCAGGCTGAAAAGTGGTCTTCAGCCTCTTGGGCCCACAGCGGGCCGAGCTGCTGCTGCTGGTGATGGGGCCTTGGAAGCCAACAAAGGCTTTTAAATCAAGCCAACCATTTCTACTTTAGATGCTAACAGAAAGTAGAAAATCGAGGATTTGAGAAAGCTGGTTGAATTCTTACCTTCTGACACCCACAAATGCTCTCCTTCCCTCCCTCTCTTCCTCCCCTTTTATTGTTCACATGTACCAATGAGACTTTCATTTCTCTAAAGAAAAGACTGGGTTTTTTTTTTCAAAGCAAAGAGTCAACATTTTGACTTGGCAAAGTGTTCTCTTATACCTTGCTAGAATTGGAAGAAGGGAATCAAAGTAAAGCGAAGAAGCTAAATCCATCCATTCATCCATCTATCCATCCATCCATCTATCCCCCATCCACCTATGTGTCCATCCATCTATCCAGCCACCCACCCATCCATCTGTCCATCCATCCATCCATCCATCCATCCATCCATCCATCCATTCATCCATCCATCCATCCATCCATTCATCCATCCATCCATCCATCCATCTATCCACCCATCCACTTATGTGTCCATCCAGCCACCCACCCATCCATCTGTCCATCCGTCCATCCATCCATCCATCCGTGTATCCATCAAGTTGATTTGGCTCATATACCCAGGCACTAACAAGTCTAAATCAAAGGATAAGCCAGCAGGCTGAAGACCCACGGAAGATGTGATTATTGCAATTCTAGTCTGAAGGCTGTTAGCCAAATTCCTTCTTCCTAGAGGAGGTTAGTCTTTGAATACCTTCATCTGACTGGATCAGGTGCATCCAACTTACAGCACAATTAAACATTAGTTATCTGCTTTATCTAGTCTACCTATGACTGAAACAAAACTCACACACACAAATAAATTAGTAAATAAATAATAAAAACCTTTACAGCAACATCCAGGCATATTTGAGCAAATACCTGAGTACTGTGACTTATTTAAACTGACATTTAAGCTATCACACACACAAAGAAAAGTCACATGTTAAGCACCTCTTACATATGAAATCTGACTATGATGTGATTTTAATATTGATGACACAGTTCTTGTCTTCAGGGAGCTTGGGATTCATTGTTTCACTAGCACCAAGTTTGAATGACAAAATTCCTAAAATTTTGACAACAAAATACCAAAGTCCACACTGGCTTCAACATCTGCATTCTCTTTCCCTCACCAGGACATGTTCTCTCCAAAGGCTCATTTCAGAGTGTGATTCAGCTGTAGTCTCAAGAGATTGCCCTAGTGTCAAGGGCATCTTGCCAGTCAGGAAGAGCCCCGCTCATTCCAAACCAAATTCTTGAAATTTTGACCTCCTAGGAAGCCACCTCTTAACTCTGCACTAGCAGAAGCTCCTTGGGGATTTGAGCAGAATTTGCAAAATGAGGAAGAAGGCAGTTGGTTCCTTCTCATTAGTAAGCCATTCATTAAAGTTGACAATGATGATTAACCATCATGTCTCTTGTCAAATTGACACCCAAGCATACCCCTTCAACCATAATAGTGTCCCCTCCACTAGCTAACCTCCACAGGAAAGTTGACAGTTCCCTCACAGCTTGGGAGAGATTCTGGTGATCTCCTGCACAGAAGAGCACACCCAGCCCAAATCTCCAGTAGAGAGCACAGAGACTCTCTGCGCTTAATAGCCAGCTGTCCCCCGCTGCCTCCGACTTTAGAAACTGTATTCAGTGTTAGCAGCAAAGCCCCTCGCCCTTCCCTCTAGTTTTCTTCATTTTACTCTTTCGAGATGTATCATACTCCTAGACACACAGAAGTTTTCCAAGCCACCTAGAAAGGTGACCCACAGCATTACTCAATTGACCTCATCACAAATGTAAAATGTAAACACAAATGAACACTTTGCAGTTGCTGCTACTATTGCTTGCCAGAAGGGGCTTTTAAAAAAACACATAGAAAAATGTTGTTGTATAAGAAGGCCAAAATGTGTCGATTCTATCAGAGAGTGTTGCCTAACCTAATGTCCTGTCAGGAATGATCCAAGTTACCATCCAAAGTACCTACCGCTGCTCTCAGAGCCAATGAGCTTGGCTCAGTTTTACTTCCTCCCGTTAGATCCCATATGAAATGAACGGGACTTACGTAATGTCTTTCAGCAACATCATTGACTAGGAAGAACAATTACGTAATAAGACACACACTGGGATGTGTGTAATCGGGCAATAATGGCATGTCTCACTGTGCTAGGCTGGGCGCCAATAACCACCTAGTCATGCTATTATACAAGAACATATGCCCTAGAGGCATGTTGAAATTATTCTGAAGGTTTCTAAAGGAAAGTTGACTGGCAAAAAAAAAGACAATATAGAGAACTTCAGTATAAAAAACAATAAAATAACTTTGAAAGTCTGATAGCAATCCAAAGGTAACAGAAAAGTGATATGTAGTGTAACAAACCCACAGTGTACAGTAAATATACACTGATTCAGTAAACTGTACTATGATTCACTCTGTCACCACAAGATTTAAGATGACACAATATCAACAAGAAAAAAAATAACAGATACTGGACTTTGGGTGACATGTTGTCCTCTTGGTTGCTGGCTTGAGTTCTGACAAGACTAGTGCCATTCATCAACCAATAAAATAAAATCCTCAGCTCCTTCAGCATCTACTTTCCCCAACAGATATACCCAAAGGCTTTTCAAACTTTATATATTTGAAGCTTACTTCCTATTGTTCAGAGAACCATCAAATAAAATAAATAAATTCAAGATGGACATATTGTGGCACAACTTATTCTAGCCACTCAGGGAACTAAAGCAGGAGACTTTGAAGGCCAGTCTGAACAACATAGCATGACTTCACCTCAGTTATCATTATCATCATCATCACCATCTCGGGAAAAAAAAATACAAAAAAACAACACCAGTATTCTAAAACCTCCCAAAATAATTCCACAATCTGGGGACTACATCTTCAATACATAAGGTTGTTTATATACAAATGGTAACACATAGTAAGGCATCAAGAGAAAAGGAAAGAAATGTTAGCATTGTTTTCTACAATTCATAAGTATTAGCTTGTTTCTTTGATGAGAGGTATCCGCTCTACAATGAATGAAAGCTACCACATCAAATGTGTAACATAGCAAAGCTACAACTAATCAGTGAATGCCCCAAGAGAGTAACTTTGTTACTATTTAAAAGAATGTAACCCCTCCATTCGTATGTTGAAGTCCTAACATCCCAGAGTGTAACCATATTAGGAGATGGAATCTTTGAGAGGGAGTTAGTTACAAGAGGTTATGAGTGTGCCCATATCCACATGACTGACATCTTTATAAAAAGGAAGCAGACTGAATACATAGAGAGACACCAGGCAGGGTGGACCATGTGAGACACATGTCATCAAGGCAAAAAGAAAGAGCTCAGAAGAGACCAAACAGGCAAGACCTTGATTTGGACTTCCACCTCCCAGAACTACAACAAAATAGTGTGTGTTGTTTAAGCCACCCAATCTGTGTTAGTTGGTGTTAGTAGTTCACAGACAAATAATTGCTAAGTTGTTCACTCAACAAACAGTTCTGAACAATGCTGACTAAGCATAATGAGGACAGATAGGATGGCAAGGGAGACAAGGTCTGTGTTGTTTGACAGCTTAGGAAGACCAAGCTGTCGTTCTCACCGAGACTTAATAAGAAAGGCATCAAGTGCTGATGTTAGGTTTCAATCCGGGATGTATGTGTCATTTCAAATGAGCCAATTTAAAACATTTTTGGAAGTCTCAAAGGATATCCAGGGAGTGTCTGAGTCACCTTCGAAACCAAGAGTAGTCCATGAGTCAACAAACAGCCTCAAATAATAACTCAATTTAAACTGCTAACTTTTAAGCAAAGGAAAATGAGGGAGAAAGTCTTGCTGGGCTACCCTGAAGCCAATACCTTCAGCATTATTGGCACCTCTCCATAGATGCCCCAGTTGGCTGTCGCTGGCTTCAAGCTGTACATGGTGTCTTCCTACTCCTAGTTAGCGAAGTTGTGAAAGTTCCTTGGACAGAGTATCTACATCACAGAGTTTGCGGAAGGTTATATATCAAGCCCCCTCCCACAAGTCTGACGTAAAACCTTTACCAACACACCACCAGTCGGAGGAGCTGTGTCAACAGGGCAGTTTCATAGGGTATTCAGAGAATCAGTGCATGACAGGAAATGTTACTTGGGTAAAGAGGATATAAAAGCATAGGGAGGGGAAAATAAAGGAAAGATTTATAATCTATTAAAGTAAAGCTGAGGTTCTCGGCCTTTTGGCTGGCATCCAGCGATGTGGTACGGGGCCAGAGATTTTCATTTCTAGCTAGTTCCTATACATAACGGTTGTTGGCTCTCACCACAGGGCCCAGAGCTTGTACTGGCCACCTGGTTGAACTAGGGAGTGGGGGTTGCCTAGCAGGTATGGCTAATTCCGTGGGATTGGCAGTTCTTGGAAGAGGAAATCGATGGCCATGTAAAAACAGTATTTAAGCTGAAGTCTAGTGAAATGCTCCCTGGAGAACCACAACCTTCTCACGGTCTGGGAGGCAATGCTACCCAGCATGTTCCTTGGCATGAACAAACCTCAGGCTGAGTACTTTCATCCAGCCTTGTTGGAGTGGCCATGTACCTGCGTGGAAGATATTTTGACTAGTTTGTTTCATCTACCAGAAGACACACCCTTCAGGCCCACAATGAATTCTCTGTAAGGCAGGACCCCATCAAGACTAAAAGTGTCATTATTCACATTTGAATTTCACAAGGTATCTTAGTTTGGGTTACTCTTGCTATGGTGAAATACTATGACCAAAGGCAAGTTGGGGAAGAAAGAATCCTTTTGGCTTATGCTTCCTTATCAGAGACCATCACTGAAGGAAGTCAGGACAGGAATCAAACAGGGTAAAAATGTGGAGGCAGAAGCTGATGCAGAGGCCATGGAGGGATGCTATTTACTGGCTTGCTCTTCATGGTTTGCTCAGCCTGCTTTCTTATAGAACCCAGAACCACCAGGCCAGTAATAGCAATACTCACAGTAGGCTGGGTCATCCTACATCACTTACTAATTAAGAAAATACATTACAGGTTTCCCTACAGCCCAGTCTTATGGAGACATTTTCTCAATTGGGTTCTACACTCTCAGATGGCTCTAGCCTGTGTCAAGTTGATGTTAAATTAGCCAGCGCCACTGATCCTTTGTCAGCTTCACACACAACACTTGGTTAAGATATAGCCTTTCATTTTTTTTAAATTCATCCCCCAAACTTCAGACAAATAAATATCACAAATATAAAACAATTATTACAAACCTAAAATTCCCAGTCTTTACCAGCTAAAATACTTTAAACATTCAGTCTCTGTAAAAATCCAAAACCTCTTTTAAAAATTAGTCTTTCAACTTTGGGCTCACAGTTGAATAAAATCAAACAAAACCAAAAATAAGCTAAATATTTTCTTACTTCAAGAGGGAAGAACAAAGGTACAGGTCACAACTGAGCAAAGCAAAAAACACTCCATCAGTGTAAATAATTCAATGTCCAATATCTGGGATTTACAATCTCCTAACCTCTTCTCTGGGGCATGGGTCACTTGGCCAGCTCTGCGTTCTGCAGCACACACAGCTTGTCTTCTACAGTCTAGCTGGCTCCACTCCACAATGGCTGCTGTTCTTGGTGGTCCTTGAATAGTACTGGCATCTCCAAAATGCTGGGGTCTTCCACTGCAACTAGACTGCACATTCACCAGTAGCCTCTCCTGGGTTCTCTTCATGGTACAAAGTCTCAACTTTTCTCTATGATTCCTTCCATCCTGGGACTTCGACTGCCACTAAGGTTGAACCTTCACCAACGGCCTCTCAGAGTGTCAAGCCTCTGCTTCTCTCCATGACCCTTTCATGTCTTCAGACATGAAAATGTTTGACTGCCAGCACAAGGAACAACTTTGACCAGCTCTGAACACAGTTTGCTCATGCTGACTCTAAGGAGACACTTCCCACAAGATTTCACCTCAGTGATGCTGGTTTCTTCTTAACCACAGCTGATTCTTCAGCTTCAGATGATCAGCATCCATTGTCCCCTCAAAATAAATGGTTCTGGTCTTGTGTTAATTACAGCTAATTCTTCAACTCCAGCTGACCAGACACCCACAGATTCTTCATATAACTGGCCCAATAGTCTTTTCTCTCCTCTGAAACTTCACCAGCCAGACTTCCATCGCTTGCCCTGCCCTCAGCATCTTCTAAGTTCCTACAAAACAGCCTGGGAGCTCTCAACACTCAATGACTTTTGTAGCCGAAAGTTCCAAAGTCCTTCCACAGCACTCCTCAAAACAACATGCGCAGCACTGTCACAGAAATATCTCACTACACTGATTTCTGTCCAATTTCTGTTCCAGACCCTGTCTTAGTTTAGGTTATTGTTGCTATAACAGAATACCATGACTAAAGGGGGAGGAAGGGGATTATATAGATTATGCTTTCCAGTACATCACTGAAGGAAGGCAGGACAGGAACTCAAACATGGTTAGAATCTGGAGACAGGAACTTCTACAAAGACCATGGAAGGGTACTGCTTACTGACTTGCTCCTCATGGCTTGATCAGCCTGCTTTCTTACAGAACCCAGAACCACCTGCCCAAGGGTGACCCTACCCATAATGGGCTGGGCTCTCCCCATCAATCACAAATAAAAAAAATCAATCACTACAGGCCTGCCTACAGCACAGTCTTACAGAGGCATTTTCTCAATTGAGGTTTCCTTCTCTCAGATAACTCTAGCCTGTGTCAAGTTGACATAAAATTAGCCAGTACACAAGGTAAACCATATCCCCTGAAATAAAAATTAAAAAACTACAAAGTCACAAGAACAGAGACAATGTGCAGACAACAGTTATGTTGGCCCTGCATTTAATCTCTCAAAAAACACACAAGACAAATGAACTCCCATGAGTTCATATTTTTCACCCTCTGTAGTATCAAAGATGTGAATTTTTTTTGTGAATGGGGTCTCACTGTTTCTCAAATTACACTTCAAAAAATAGGTTAAAACTGAGTACAGGCTGAAGTCTGTCTCCTTCATATCTATGCAGTAACTGAACACCAGTGATAACTCTGGCAGAATGAAAAGCCATAGGTGATTAATAGGAAAGTATTCAAAGACATGATTTTTGCCAAACAAAACATTAATGAGGTTGAAAATAATTTCCATTGACAAAGCATGTGCCTGTTGGGCATCCATGAAGAATGTGTTAGAAATGAACTTGACTGAACCTGAAAAGAGTTCTTGCTTGTTGGGTTAGATCTTCCCACTAAATCCCTCAGAGTGGAAATGCTGGTTTGTTCTTCCTAACTGTTCCAGGTAAACCTCCTCGTGTACTTGCTGTGCTCCTGGATTCCTTAAAAAAAATGTTTATACTCTAATTCTACAAAGTCTTCAGCTTACCCCTAACTTCTGTGAGAAGTTTAGCCAAAAAGAAAGAAAAGAAAATTTTCTGACCTCAGAGGAAAGCTATGGAACACAGGGAAGCTGCCTATATGCCACACGGTCGGCACTTCAGAAGGAGTCCTGTGGCCCTTGCTGCTCTCGTAGGAAAAGTGGAATCCAGATTAGTAGAGTACTCATTACAAATTAAAATACTAATGATACTAATTCTTATCAAATTGGAAAAAAAAGTCAGAACACAAGATTCTACATGGAAATGATTGAAGGGCTCAGTTCTAAAATGAAGGTTGTGGAAGTGTACATTGATACAAACATTTTGGAGGATAACTGTTGGAAGCAGACGCTAACAGAGCTACATAGCTTCATGAACTACCTACACACACCAGACTCAGAAAGCTTGTGATCTAATTCTGACCTTCCCATGAAGGAGCGAGACTGTAAGAAAGTTGCTTAGACCTCTGAGTTTGTCATGAAAAGAATGCAGATACTAACAACATCTGTACAGTGAGACTATAAGAAACTTTCTTAGACCTCTGAGTTTATCATGAATGGAGATACTAATAGCATCTGTACCTTGAGGGGTGTCATGGGTTTGATATTTATAAAGGCCTTTTGATGGACCCTGCCTTGTAGCAACTATCATATAATCTTAAATCCTGATTCTAGAAAAATACTGAACCTCTAGGCAAACATGTAAGTTCATTGAGAACCAGCATTTTATAGCACATGATGGAAATTAACTCTGAATATCCATCACTAAGAAAGTATGTAAGAAAGAGTTATATGTATTCCATGACCAGCATTCTGCTAAACATAAGAACAGATTAAACAAAGGAAAGTCTAGTATGATTTCCATTACTATGAAACCAAACAGCAAATGTATGGACATGTGCCTATGAGGGTGTGTGTGTGTGTGTGTGTGTGTGTGTGTGTGTGTGTGTGTGTGTGTAAATAATAATAATAATCACATCTGACAGTAAAATGGGAACTAGGGAGAAGCGATTTTCAGTTGTTAATCTTCTATTGTTTGAACCTTTGAAAATAAATGTGAATTATTTCTGTAATTAAAAAGATGTTTCAACTGTTAGTCTGAACACTGTTTAGATTTAAATGATATTTCTCTCTTTTTCTCTCCTTAGATTTTAGAGTCTCAGCCACACGGTGGATGCTGTTGTCACTGACTTGGATGACCAACCAACAAATGAGATTGTCTGTAGAGTCCATACAATTAACTGGTCTGGCCACTGAGATCTATGGGAGAAAATGTGGACGCACTTAGGAAATCAGCTTGCATTGTACAGCAAGTAGGGTGTAATGAGATTTGGTTAGTCTGTCAGAACCAAGGCCTACCCAACGCTCAAGAAAAATAGGACTGAAATATTTCAAATGTGAGGTTATATTAAAAATCACAGTTTCCAACTGTGAAGCCAAACAAACCAGTGATCTGAGTTTATTGTTTTAGGGAAGGATGGCGTAGTCTTTGATGGAGCCCCAAACTCAGCGTTAGCAACCACAGCATTCGCTGCTTTCTCCTTAACACTTTTATTACTGAGTTATCTTTACCTGATAGAAAGAGAGGCCTCTGCAATGGAGGTCCCTCTGTGCTAATCCATGGAATTCAGAGACCTCAACATTGAAAGAGGAGCTGAGCGTGGAAAGCTTGCCTGATAGGTGTGAGACCCTGAGTTTGATCTCCAGCACTGCAAAGACAAAGAAATAAATAAATAATAAAACAAAGTGGAAAGCGGCCTTGGAAACCATCCAGGTCAGTGTTCTCATCGCTCAGAAGAGAGGGCTGAGTTCTCAAAGGGTCCTAGGATTCTGTAAAAACAAAACCAAGGCCAAGGCCAACAAGAGGGCTCAGCTGGTAAACGTGTTTGCCTTGCAAGGCTGATAACTTCAGTTCAGTCCCTGGAACTCACAGTAGAATAAGAGAAGCATTTCTGAAAGGTGTCCTCCAACAGCTACATGCACAGACACATATGTATCACAATCATCGTCATCATCATCACCACTAATAAAGAAAAGGAAAGAAGAAAACCAAACCAAACCACAGCTCTGGTCATCTGAACACTATTATAATAGGCTTTTTAGTATTCCACTTTACCTGCAATATATATATGTATATGTATGTGTATGTGTATGTGTGTATGTGTGTATGTGTATATGTGTATATGTGTATATGTGTATATATACGTACACATATACATATACATATATGATGAGGTCTCACTGTGGAGCCCTGGCTTGCCTGGCAATCACAGAGATCTGCCTCTTAATTTTGAGAATTAAAAGTGTGCACCACCATGCTTGGCTCTTGTACATTTTGTGCTTTTATGTGATGCCTTAAAACATGTGTATGGTAAAATCAAATGTATACTTGGGATGGAGAGATGGCTCAGAAAATGAGATCGTGTTTGCCGTTCTTCCACAGGACCTGAGTTTGGTCTCCAGCACCCCTGTCCAGCAGTTGACAACCACCTCTAATTCCATCGCCAACATCCTTTTCTGTCTTCCTTAGACACCTACACACATGTGACATACATTCATACAGACACAGACACATCAATAAGTAATTAAAATCTACAAGTAAGTGGAAGTCCAGTGTCCAAATCTGTTTTTCCTTAATTGGGCATTTGCTTATCCTGAAGGAAAAGTTGTGAAGTTGTAGTTGCTTGGAGAACCCAGGGAATAAGACTTAAAGTTCAAGGTCCACCTAGGGTCAGTCCTCAGATGGAACGCTTATCAATTTAAGGTAGAATCTAGCAAGTTTCCATTGCAGGATGGGGATAAGGGGAAGAGATCCACCCTTTGTAAGGTATGAAAGCAGCCTCTGTAAGTCAGCTCTTAGGAATCCTTAGATACCTACGCTGGGATAGTCCTACACTAGAGGCTCTGTAGACACCTAGAAGAAACTCGTTAAAATGTTCTTAGAGGAGACAGTGTTATCTTGGGTCTCACAGTATCTCTAAAACCAATTTCTCAAATATACATATGACACACAAAGAAAAGGATATTCATAAGAAATACCATGAAAAAATGAAAACAAAAAGAAATGGGAACATATCTGTACTGTTCTAATGGAAACACAAACTATCATGAAATTCTACTCCCAGAACATCATTCCAGGAAAAATGGAAAATACTACATTTATACAGAGAAACAAAATCTGAAGCAGTTTACAGCCAAGATCACAGATGTAGGAAGGACTGATTACTAACTTAAAAGGTAAAATACATGAAAATAAGGACAGACTTTAAAAGCTATACCATGAACTCCTGCAGAGTTCTAAATTACACAGCACTGAGTCCATGGCAGCAATAAGTCACCAACTGTAAGTTGGGGCTACAGTATTTGAAGAGGAAATGTAGCAAGAGTATTCTAAGGTATTCATTCTATTCAAGAGTAAGTAGGATTGATTAGCACTTGACTTTGTTAAGCAGAAGGTGGAATGCTATAATTTCTAGGGTCAATACTAAAGGAATAGAAAAGAGTATATAATTAATAAACTAATAGAAGAAAATAGAGGGTATTGGAAAGAAATTAGTCCAGAAAAAGAAGCAGAGCTGGCGGATCAAAACATGTTGATACTGCAACCATTTTTTGCTACAAGGACATAATGTACCCAACAAGTTCCTGCCTAAGTAATTATGTTTATACACATAGATTATTGTTACCATTAGGTTTTGTCAGAAAAACATTTTTGCAATGAGCAGTAGTAAATACAGAGACTCATAACTGATCCAAGTACCAAAAATAAGGAGGGATTATGAAATGCACTGGTATAAATAAGACTTCTATATGACACCATCTAAAGTTCAGTAAATATTGCAGAAAATGGGAAAGAAGAGCAAAAGGAAGGTGCAAAGTGAGGTAATATGATTTGAACACAACATCACTGTTACACTTTTGACCCCACAGCAGTCAAGAGTATGGCCCGTCAACACGATGTCAAGAGAGGTAGACAGGCCCCTGAGACTCTAACCCATCAGGACCAATAAACAGACAATGGAGCTACTGCAAAGGGAACCACAAGGCCACACCTCTCCATGAATATTTACAGCCATTTAATGGTCACTGAAGGAGACCTGATTGTGTTCAGTGGTATAGTTGAGGATAAGGAGTCCATACTTTTGCAAATAATCCTTCACCTAGGATCCTGTAAACAAACCCAATGTAACTCACTAGATCATCAAAAACAATTGATACATAGATACATAGAAACATAGATACATAAGTGATAGATGATAGATAAGCAAATGAAAGTTGAAGACTAGATGAGAAGAGAAAAGAGATCAGCAGAAGAGTAACAAGAGAGAGGAATGGGTGGTAAGAATGATAAAAATACAGCTCACATATGTATGAAAATAGCATAATCAAGCCCATTATTATGTATAACTACATATGCTAAGAAAAAAGGCATCAAATAAGATAGCTACCTTTTAAAAAACATATAACAGTAATTACATTAAGTGTAAATGGCTTAAATAGTATAGCTAAAACACAATGATCGGCATAGAGTCTAAAAAATCAAGTTGAATTAAGCGTCAGCTATAGGAGATAAGACTAAAGTATAATATATAGAAATATTGCATGTTGAATTTTTAAAAACATCAAAATAAAGGGTTATTTTGCTAATATCAGACAAATATTCTTTCAGTAATGACTTATATACAAAAATGCCATGCTGAGGAAGAAAAGAAAAATACTCTAAATAAGATAGAGATCCTTAACTATAGTAATTTTAACACAGTGAGATAAGCCCTTGGAGAGGATTATAAAATGCTTTCATAATTCTGTTCTAGAGATAAAATAGTGCATCAATTGAGCCTAGTAGTTAATGATGACTCCTTAAAGGAGTTGACATTTCATCAGATTTTGATAAATTAACTTATCAAGTAGTTCTGAGTAAGGGGATGATATTCTATGCAATAAAAACAATTAAAACATTAAAAACAACTTAAAACATAAAAATTTCTGTTCAAGAATAGCCAGGACCAAGGTAACAAGGTAGCTTATTCATGTTCTGGTGGGTAGCAATAGTAGATGCTGTGGTTTAGTGCGCAGATCCCTACTTCCTTCCATAAGACATCTATTTTCCCAATTCTGTCAAATGCAGCTGAAGGTTTACAGTGAGGCCTTCCAGTCCTTCCTGTGTATAAGTTCCTGTGAATAAATATACAGGAAGGAATGTCTTTGCCTGGGATTACAGTACCTCTTGATGGAGTAAACCACTCTAATAACTTACCAATGAAATGACTCAAAGGCCTGTCCTGTTTGCCACAACTTGAATCAGTTAAAAAGGGAAACCCTTGCTGCAGAGTTCCCAGAGGTATCTGCTAAGGCCCATATGAAAGGGAAACCCCAGTTCACTTTCTTTTTCTTTTTTTTTATTGAATATTTTATTTATATTTCATATGTTGTCCCCTTACCCCATCCCCCACCCACCCGGAACCCCCTATCCCCTTACCCCTCCTCCTTCTTCTCTGTGGATGTAACCCCTACCTACCCCCCCACTCCCACTTTCCCACCCTCAAAATTCCCACCCCCTGGGGCGTCCAGGCTTCATGAGGTCAAGGATTTCATCTCTCACTTTCTTTTTCTATTCTTTGTCCTTTGATCTCATAGGTGCTAAAAGCACATCTCCCCCCACCCCACCCAACCCCCACACCCCAGGAGGGGATCCTTGCAGAGCAATCTTCACATAGATTCTGTTTCCCAGGAAAAAATGGCCTCCCACAGTGGCAAAACTAGAATAAAGACCCTGCCTCCTGGCCAGTGTTCCCCCACACTTGGTTATGAGCAGAACTGAGAGCAAAGGGCTAGCTTTTGGTTGCTGTATTCTCACTAGCTTTGTTTGCTTGTGATCTTGTTCCTTCATTCTTTCTCAAATTAATCTGCCAATCCTGCTGAGGAAAAGACTACCTATACTAGCATGCTCTCCGAGTACTGCAGAACCACAACTAGGAAGGGGACTCTGTTCATTGAGTATCTCTAGCCTGTAAGATACTTTTCTCCACCACCATGGAGGCTTAAATCCTCAGGCCATTAAAGAGCCCAGGCTCCCACAGCTACTACTTCTCCATTTCTAGTTGCTGTTTTAGGGGGAACATATTCATAGTACTCTAAAGCAAACAGCAGAGAATGACAAGGAGAGACATAGAGCTGGCCTGCTGACATCCATCAGTCCTGGCCCACCTGGCAGGTGGTTAGATGTTCTGATAGCCCATCCTGTTCTCAGCCTCCAGGCTGTACTATGCTGGAGTCTCTGAATTCAGCATTGCTCTCATCTCTTGACGAACCCAGGTCCCCAATGATTCCTTTCACTGATATCTTTTATCCAAAAATTTTTCTTTGTTGAGATTTGAATCCACAGATAGACTTGAAAAAGCCTTTAATGGTTGAGTGGAAAGGGTTCTTCTTATTTGCCTATTTGTTTTCTTTTCATTTTTTTTCTTTTTTCTTTTCTTTATTTAGATAGGGACTCGATATGTAGCCAAAGATAATCTTGGAACTTGTGGTAATATTCCTGTCTCAACCTCCTGAGTACTTGGATTACAGGTACGTATTAGCATGCCTGGATCAATATAGAATATTTGATAACAAAATACTGGCACCATCAATTCCCTTTCCCTCCACAACACTGTCCCTGTTCTCCCTGTCAAGACAGGGGTAGGGATGGGACTCTGAGGCCAGCCGCAGGCCCATTTCTATGTGGCAAAGTTAATAAAATGAAAACCAAAGGCATCTTGCAGGGCAGAGTCTGGGCACTCTGCCAGAGCCACTGGCAACTCTGCCAGGGCATTTTGATGCAAATGCCCAGCTGGGCCCACTTGTTCCTTATTTACCTCACCGGGCTATCCTTGGGTGTCTGTTCTCTGTAACACTGGAACACACAGAGACCATCACCATCCGGACACTGACAATGTGCCAGACTGGGGATCCAAGATGAGAAAGTACTGCCCCAGTAAAGAATGAGGCAACTGCAGTAAGATCCATTAAGTCTGAGCCTCAGGACTAGTAGCGATGGGGCACCTACTTTACCTAGAAGACTCAGTAACCTCTCTATACACAATCAACTCTACTGATGGGAAGGACAATGACCTAATGTTATAAAGGCGTAACACAGTGCTTGCTCATAATAAGTGGCACAGTAGATAATAGTTCTTCTAATCAGAGACCATTTCCTGCTTCTACACTCAGATCTGAGGCTCTCCTTTTGCCCTTCATCCTTTAAAGCCTATTCATCTCCATCTGAGTGCAGTGCTCACTTGTTGTATCCTACCATGAGATAAAGAGAATCTTCAATTCTGAAGTGTGTGAGTGTGAGTGTGTGTGTGTGTGTGTGTGTGTGTGTGTGTGTGTGTGTTCACGTATATGCACATGGATAAGGAGACCAGAGGTCAACCTCAGATGTCTTTCTCAATTCTTCTCCATCATACTTTTTGGGGTGGAGTCTCTGTCTTACTTACTTTTTCTGACTAGTTTGACAAGATTCCCTGCCTGAGATAAACAACTTAAGGGAGAAAGGACTTATCTTGATTCACAGTATAAGAGTTCAGTTCATCACAGTGGAGAAATCACAAAGCCAGATGCTTAAAGCTGCTGGTAACATTCCTCCCACAGTCAGACGGCAGAGGCCAAGGAAGGCCAGAGCTCACCTGGCTTTCTCCATTCTATACAGGTCAGCATGGCACACGGAGAACGATGCTGCCCAAAATGGGAGGGTCTTCCTGCCTCGACTAATGTACATAAGATATTCCTACCCCATCCCAGGAATGCCCTGTGGACCTCTTGTTAGCTGATTCAGGATTCTGCCAAATTAACAATAGTCTTCACAGACTGAACCTAGAACCTACTAATTTGCCTAAGCTGACTGGCCAGCAAGCCTAGAGGATTCGCCCATCTCCTTGTCCTCAATGCTGGGGTGACAATAGTTTTTACATGAGTGTTGGAAATCCAAACATCCTCATACTTGTACACCAAGTGCTTTACTAATTGAGCCACATCCTTAATTTGGAAACTTTTAAGGTGACCTTGTACTTGCCCCTTCTCTGTTGGAGTGGTCTAGTAGAATGTTATTACAGCCCTCGGTGTTGTCAGTCCCAAAGCTGAGTCAAGTGTCTCAGTTCAACCCTGCTCTCACTTCTGGGCAAGTGTGTCATATATCATTTGTCCTCAATTGGCTGGGTATGTATTCGTCAGTAGAGACATTTTTGAAAGTCTATTCTCTTGAGAAGAACATAAGAGATTATGAGAAATGTTGGTACCATTCTCATCCTAAATGGATTTTCTTGAATTATCCAATTACATGTCCTAATTCTCCACGGAGGTTTGACAAGGGAAGTCACGGTGATGTTGTGGCACTTCTCATGAGCTTTCTGCCCCAAGGAGGGTTCTCTGGAGTGACCTTCATGGAAGCCACCTCAGGAACACTCAGGTATGAAACTTAATGTGAACAGAGACTCACACAATGACTGAGTAGATGAGTCAGAGACTCTCCCACCGGCTCACAACATTCAACACCTCCCAAACATACTTCAATAATAACACTAATGGTTGCAGGCAGCACCTTTGTTGTATCTCAATTATTTTTACCCCCAAATTGCAGAGGCTCTAAAGAATTTACTGACTGCTTGGGTTTTCTGACTAATTGGGGTAACTCTATGCTATAGCCATTAGGAGACTTAAATATAGCTCTTACTGAGAAGCATTCTTTATTGGGTCCCCTGTTATCCTTTAAATATCTTGTGTGTGCAAGTGGATAAAATTAGAAAGAATTTGTTTGCTTTAAATTACCAACCTCTGCTTGATAAAACTATTAGCGATTTAGCTAATTGGACGGCTCTTCCATTATCATTAATTGGCAGAGTTAATACTATTAAAATGGTTGTTTTATCTAAATGTTTGTATTTATTTCGATGCTTCCCCATCAAGCTACCTAAAAATGCTCTGAAGCTTTGAATTCTGCAATTAGTTTTGTTTTATAGGCTACAAACAGAGTTAAGATTAATCTTAAAACTACAACTATTTTGGAGGGGGGTGCAGAGGATTAATTTGTCTTTATCAGGAGGTGGGGGGTGCTGGACTCTGTTGATCAGGCTTTGTTTATTATTCCTATAGGTTCTTAACAAGGAGTGCCAGAGTCCAAACAAAATCAAAGAAAAGTCTCCGCTGTTCTTTAAGACAAACTATGCAGAAGAGTTCGAAGCACTCAGATATGTTCAGTCAAATGTTCATTAGGCAAATATTTACTGTAACTGTCTAAAATGCATCAGTCATTACAGAGGATGTTAAGGAAGCTCTTTCAAGGGGGAGTGAAATGCAGTCCTTGCCCTCAGGAGGTGCAAGTATTAAAAGGAAAGAGGAAATAAAGAACTAGAGGTAAGCTGGTCTATGGAGACTGAAGAAATGACCAGCATGCTGGGCAGGACCACAGTATTGCCAAGCCTGCCCGGTGGATCCAAAACGCTTGCCAAGAAAAGCATGTATTTACCATGGTTACGAGGATGGGGTTCTTCTCAGATTTAAGAGGAAGGCTTGGGTGTTCCCTTGTGAGTGACTGAGGCCATTTGATTTTTCTTTAAAATACGGTTCTAATGATCCACTCAGCTAACGAGTGAGTTTCCCTGGTTAGTGGGAGATGGGAGGGTCCTGTGGACAGACTGACAGACTTTAGCATTTCAGTGGTGCACTCACTAAGTTTCACAGGATCCTGTTGAATGTTGACATTGAGGATTGTGAGCAGAACGATGGTACAAGCACATGAACTTTTTAGATGGCTCAGAGATGGTCCCAGAACTAATGCCCACGTTAACACTTACCTGGAGAAAGGTCTTCCAGCAATATGGCAGTGTGCTGTTCTCTCTTCAGTACTGTCCTGTTCTAAGGAAAGTGTGTGTGGGAAGTGGGGGAGAGACACAGAGACACAAAGAGAGACAGAGAGACAGCATCTGTGCACATGTGTGCATACTCTTATGTGCCCACAATGTGGAGGCCAGAGGTCAACATCGGGCATCTTTCTAGACCACTCTCTACCGTATTTGTATCACCTTTTTTGCTGCCAAGACTCTCAGTGACCCTGCCTGGAGCTCAACAATTCAGCTGAACTGGCTGTTGAATGAGCTCCAGGGAGCTATCTATCTTTACGTGCTCAGCACTGGGATTCCAGGCATTCACCACCATGCCTGGCTTTTTATGAGAGCTAAGGATCTGAACTCAAGTCCCCAAACTCTTTGCATACTGAACCCTCCACCCAGGTGTAAAACCATTTACACCTTGGACAGGGCATATAGATTTAATTCATTTACAGATTAAACAAATTAAAGAGAAAAATCACTGCTACAATGATAGATAAATTAAAGGTTTATAAATATCACAAGAGACTCAAATTCTGTGTCAAGGTAAGCACATAAAAACACTCCCTACTCTTTTTGTTCCCACTTGCTGAAACTCAGACAGGGAAACCCTAACTTACTAGTGTGTTGTGAGTCAGAAATTGCTCAGATTTAGAATCAAAAGCAAAAAAAAAAAAAAATTAAAAAATCAAAGTCATAACTAGAATGTAAATCAGATATATAATCTCAAGTACCCTAAACTTTCCTAACATTCAGTTTTTCTGCCTTTATAGACTGGATATTTATGTTCCCTCCCAAGCCCAAATGGTTAATTATTTCCCCAATATAGGTTATATTAGGAAAGGGACCTTTGGGCGATAGGTAAGTAAAAATAGCTGGACCTTGTGTGGATGGTTTTAGTGTTCTCCTGAAAAGAGATGAAGAGCTAGTTAACAAGGTCTCTTCCTCACTGCAAAAGAGGAGTTGTCAGTTTGCATCCTGGAAGATATCCCTCGTCAGAACCCAGTCATACCAGTCCTCCTGTCTCAGGTTTTCGGTGTCCAGACCTACAAGAAGCAAATCCCTGTTGCTTATAAGCCATTCAACCTGAGACACTTTGTCACAACACCCCAACAATCTAGACACCATCCGCAGACCAAAATCATAATGTAAGTTAACAGTGAGCCGACATGAAGTCCTAGGTGGGGTTCTAGCTCAGAGCAAACTAAAAATATGACATGACTTTGCAGCCAATATGGCCTCAGGCTACATTAGAAGGTACAACCTCACTACACCACACCATATGAGGTCCTGAGCTAAGTTCAACTCGGTATGCCTACACTCATCTTTAAAGCAGCTCCCCAGACAATGGACACTGCACAGGAGCTATGGATTCTGATCATTTTAACAAAGACAGTAGCAAGTGTCCTTGCACTGGCTAGCCACTTCTAGTAGCTCAGAGCATGGAAACCATTAAAAGCAATTCTAGAAATGGAAAGATTTTGCCTGAAAATGCAATGGCTTGTGAGCATCCTCTTGGAGTGTCAGAGTTGGAAGACCCCTACAAAGGGACAGGGTCCCTTTGCCATTTCCCAAGCATCGTCTACAGGCATCACATGTGAAAGAATTATTCTGTTACTCCAGAAAACATACTAGGACAGGAGGATAGAAGCCATAGGAAGTCATAATTTGGTACAATAAATGGAAGTAATCTCTAAAATTGGGAGCCCTGCCCCTCTCATAGAAATAGGCTGGCCTTTGAGTTAGGATGTTTAAGCAAAATGTTCTGGAAGAAATTTCTGACATGTAGAACTCACTAGGTCACCGATTCCAAATCCTACTCTGCCATTGCTTATACAGCTTGTTTAAAATATGGATGCACCAAATGGAATTAGAACCTAAAGACTTCAGACCCACTTAGCAGAGTTTTGCAGTCTTAACCATCTCCTTGGAGAAGTCTGATATCTGGGCAACACAGAGCTCAGACTCAATGGACCATGTCTGTTTAAGCTTCCCTGGTGAATAAACAAAAATACCACATAGTTTGAATAAACTCAGTCCCCAGTCCCACTCTGAGATTCACATTCAAATGGGACAGAAGGATGAGAACTTACTGCCATTCGTGGCATCTAAAAGGCACTGGGTTGTGCCCTCTCTCCTGTTCTTCCTAGACTCTAAGACTATTGAGATGTGCTCGAACTGTTGCTTCTCACTAGCTCTCAATAACAGTTGTGAAATACCTGAATGAGGGTAATGGAACCCGAAGCAAAAATATATAGACCTGTTACTTGCCAAGGGATTCTATATATCATGTCTCTAAAGAATTAAATAGACCTTTTACATGAACACACTGACTTTCCAACTGGTTACACTCACCTATCCTAGCTGATTCTGGTAAATATATAGACGAGAATGGAAATGGCAAGGGAATTGTTTCAGTTAAATAGTTCCTCCATCTAAATAGACTTCAAGGCTGCGGTGAATTAACAGTTGGATGTGAAACATTCCAACAATATCTCAGAAATACTTTCATTTGGATGTAGTTCAGTCTCTGACAACATGAACATGTCACTGAAAACGTGAACACATCATTATTACAGTTTCCCCTTGGAGTATTTCACTGTAAAACAGAGGCAAGGATCGTTTGAATTCTGACCCATCGTGTCTGGCAGCAATCACTAGGGGTTTTAGTGTGTAGTATATGCGCATGAGTGTGCAGGTATGTGTGTGCATGTGACTGTGGAGGCCAGAGGACATAGGCCAGTGTGCCCGGTTTTTATGATTTGTTTTATTTATTTAATTTGGGTTCTAGGAGTCTGGTCTTCATCCTTACACAGCAAGAACACTACCAATGAAGCTGTGTCTCCCCAGCTCAACTGTTCTTGACACCTGCCCCCAACCCCCGGACCACCGAAAGAACCATGTTTCACTTAAATAACCCATCACCTTGGTCTATAGGTCCTCCTTTCTTTTCCCACCCTTAGTCCCTTAGACCCAAGTTTAAGTTTTCTATGCATTTAAGACAAGGATGGTGAAGGGGGGATCATTATAGAGCACTTATCATGTGACTTTTAGTCTTTTAGTCTTTTCTGGCAAAATTTCCTTTGTCCAGAGGAAGACAAGCTTTGAGAGCCTCTGCAGACCCAGATCTATTTGGTTCCAGCAGGACAGATGAGTCCTGGAGGCGCTGAGCCTCTCACTGACTCAGCTTCTGAGATGTAGGCTAAAGATAAAGATGGAGAACAGGTAACTCTGCAGGAATGGAGGAAGGATGCTGAGTGTCAGGCCACCCTCCATGACTCGGATGGAAAACAAGCCTCATGCTCAGCATTGTTCTAAGTGAAGAGTGTGTTGAGCTTTAAAATCCCTTTGCTAAGTCCAGGAGGTTATCTTCCACAAATTGTAAATTCGGGGTAAGGGAGATCAAATGAGTTTGGAGAAGATCAAATTGTGTTTTGGGGTATATCTTGGCAAAGCCAGTGAAATTATTACAAGATACATTTCTTTCCATAGTATGCAATCTTTCCAAAATGTAATCTGAAAGATTAGACAAGGTTAAAAGAAACAACTTAACAAGACAATTATTTGTTATCATCAAAGATGTTTTACTTTAGTAACCAAAACAGATGCTCCAGTTTAGGACAAATTAGATAAGCAAATATCCCCACCAAGTGTGCGCTGACGTATTTTAGACTTTTCCCTACAAGTCATCTTTTCTCCTTTCAGCCCTGTCTGCAGAACAAAGTGTGCGGATTATCTTGTGTAGTCACTTGGAAATGCCAAAGGATAGAGCAGAAGAGTGCATGCTATGACACCAAAGAACCTCGGCTTCCTCTACCTCACAAAACAAGAAGAGGTGAATTAGCAACAGATGAGCAAAGACTCTTTCTCCAAGTGGTAAAAGATGGGCGATGGGGAGGCATCGGGGACTGGGGACGAGGATCAGAGGATTCAAATATGTTCTGCCAGCTCCTCTAAACCAGTAGGAGAGACTAGTATCAAGATGGCCATTGGTGCACACCACAGGGCCCTCAGCTTTCACTTTCAAAGAGCCAAATTCTGACCCTCCCGTCTTTGTATGCTGGCACTATATCAAGGTACTATTTTCTGGATCACTTCAGCCAAACTAGCCATTTATTTTGCTCACCCAAGTCCTTCCACTATTTATGAAATAAATCCAATCAATTCAGACTCCTTCAGAGAGCAGAAAGGTAGAAATCTGGTCCATTCTCAGTACATGTTCCTGCCAGGACATAGTACAGTCTCCTGTCAAGAAGACACTGTACAAAGCTGTGCCAATGATGACTGTGTACAGAGATGGGATTGGACTTTCTGTACCAGTAACCACCCAAGGGGCATGTGACTTTATTCGGACAAAAGTTGTAGATCTGATAGTCTTCCCACATTAGACAAGAGCTCATGAGGTATGGAAGATCAGCTTTCTCTAAGCAGTTAATGGATAAGAAAGCTGAGACAAAAAAAATAAAGTTACACCAATGATTTTGATAAAAATAATATTATTCAAAGACTAGTTTGTAAAGCCACAGTACAATATTACATGCTTTTAGGTGAAAGTGGATTTTCAAATCATGATTTCAATTTTCCCACAGGACAATGTTTAGACAGGAGAAGAAAGTATCAGGGTGATGTCCAATGGAACAAGAAATGAAGCCAGGGTTGTTAATTGTCTTAGGATTCTACTGCTGTGAAGAGACACCATGACCAAGCCAACTCCTATAAAGACAAACATTTAATTGGCACTGGCTTGCAGTTTCAAAGGTTTAGTCTATAACCATCATGGTGGGAAGCGTGTCAGCGTGCAGGCAGACATGATGCTGGAGAAGAAACTGAGAGTTCTACATCTTGATCTACAGCCACCAAGGATAACTGTGTGTTACACTAGGCACAGCTTGAGCTGTAAGATCTCAAAGCCCACCTCCACAGTGACACACTGCCTCCAACAAGGCCACACCTCCAAATAGTGCCACTCCCTATGGCCAAGCATTTGAACACTTGGGTCCATAGGGGCCATACCTATTCAAGCAACCACAGTAATATACTCAATTTCTCAATCTGAAACATTCATTCTTCACTGCATCTGAAGCTCTGCAAAAGAGTTAAGCATGTGTTTTAATGTCTTTAACATCAGAAAGCAGTCTTTAACATCAGAAAGCAAGTCAAAAAACCTAACAGAATTTCCTCAGTTGTACTGCTTACTGGCCAAATAACTTGATAGGGAGCATGTAAAAGGAAGGAAGGAAGGAAGGAGGGAGGGAAGGAAGGAAGAAGGAAGGAAGGAGGGAGGGAGGGAGGGAGGGAGGGAGGGAGGGAGGGAGGGAAGGAAGGAAGGAAGGAAGGAAGGAAGGAAGGAAGGAAGGAAAAAGAAGAAGAAACAAAGCAAAACAATAACAACACAGTGTCCAGACTGTGGAATAGAGATTAGACATTGGTAAGAGTGTCTTTTAAGAGACCTGACTTCTTGCCTTTAATCTCAGCACTTGGGAGGCAGAAGCAGGCAGATTTCTGAGCTGGAGGCCAGCCTGGTCTATAGAGTGAGTTCCAGGACAGCCAGGGCTACTACACAGAGAAACCATGTCTTGAAAAACCAAAAAAAAAAAAAAAAGAAAAAGAAAAAAAAAGAAACCTGACTTCCCTAAAAAGTGTGAGAGCTTTGTATGTACCCATCTAAAAACCTGTGTTATGTGGTAACTGGATGCACCAAGCTAGAACAAAGCCCTCAAGAACAGAAAGCATGCCTGGGCACACAGAAGAGGGTTGAACTCCTCAGATGAAAGACATCTCTATGAGGCGTGTGGATGTGGATTTGATAATCTTTGACATATGTTTGATATTTTGATTTCCAAGATTACCCATGTACATATCCACTGCCCCCCCCTCACTCCTGGACTTGCATGCACGCTGGGAAATGTGGGCTTAGACCTGGTTCAAGCCGGATTTGTTCCCGCCTGTTTTACTGCTGCTAACCTCGGGGTCAGTAAAAATCAGAAGAATCATCTGCTTCTCTCTCTGCCGAACTTTGAATCCAAAACTTGTGATTTTTGTTTGAAAAGAAGGAAAGAAACACACAAATGAATAATGAGCACAGTAAAAATGAATGTGTGGTTCTGGGCCCCGTTTAATTTTTCTTAAGTGACAGTGTTGTTAATGCTATGAAATATTTTCTTTGATAAATGTGAGTTAGCTAATTTGCATGAATGGCTAGTCTGTCATTATTTTCGTCTGTTGAGTTATGGGGTTTTTAAATGGTTTCTTTTCTGTGCGGCTTTTAATACATTGTTATTATATGTGATCACTGAACTCTACTAAGCACATTGAAAACACGGGTTTCATCTCTTTAAAATAAGTGGAAATTAATTTTGAAGAAGTAATTTATGTAATAATGAAGTTCTTCAGATAAATGTATTTATAAGGAAAAGCCATTTACACATTATTCAGTGTTCTATTTTCTGCCCAAGTCTCAATCACAGAAAACTTGGGAAATGTTAACTTAAGCCTATTAAAGATTCCGCTTTACTTTGGCTCCATTAATTCCTCAGTAACTGAAAAGGGGGTGTTCTAGAAAGTCTCCCTTGGACGACATCACAGCAAACGGCAGAGCTAAAGGAAGTCATTTTAATGTAAACTTGGAGTTTTCCTACATTCTTGTGAGCTAAAAAATAACTTCAGTGGTACCCAGAGAGGTTCCAGTGACCTTCCTTGGATCACAGCTAGTAACAGAAGAATAAACAAGCATTCCAAAATGGAGGAGAGATTCCAGCCAAACATCGCTCCCGTCTTCCTCCCCTTTCCTAGCGGATCTGAATTGAACTCACTGTCTCCTGAAACTTTAAGGTAAGTGTTCATGTCTCAAATTTCCCAGGTACAGGCTGTAGTAGTCCCTTAACTGTGCACCACAAAATTCGCTGCGTCACTAAAGCTGTCAAGCCTAGGGCTGCTACAGTAAAATGTCTCACAGGAACGGTCCAAAATGGCAGCAACCACATCTCCCCAGCCTGTGCCTTTTCCCACCCCATTACTCACACCCGCCCCACCCTGAGTAAGAGCTTCCCCTCAGGAGCTGTCCACTGTGGTGACCGACAGCTTTCCTGCCTAAGTCTTGATGAAACACCACTGCAGGAGGGTCCCACAGGAGCTGTCCACAAAGGCAAAGTCTCTTCTCCATCGCAACCCCTCCACACCCGAGCAGCCCCACTGAGATGGTGCCTCAGCAAAAGTAGGCTACCTCTGGAAAGGACTTCTCATCCTAACCTATGGGCCCAATGCAGGGAAAGGGTGAAGAAAAGCCACCAATCCCAGAGCAGGAAAACCCACCTATCCCTGAGCGCCCCACAAAAAGAGCCACCAATCCCTGAGCAGGAAACCCATCAATCCTTGACCCGCTCCAAGCTCAGGTCTTGAAATCCCACCAATCCTCGCTCTGGAAATCTCTGCCCTGAGAAGCTCTGCTCCCTCAGAAATCCTATATAAGCACTGCCTTTTGTCCAGTTCCCTGCTGTCTGCTCCCAGGAGCAGAGGTCAGTCATTCCTGGATTCATCCCAACACATCCTGGATACTCCAATAAATCTCTTATGTGAGATTTCCTGCTTGGTGTGACTCTCTTGTCAAAAGCCAAGAAAAGAAGCAATGAAGAAAAGACAAGGAGCAGAGCTAAGGCTACTTAGCTCAGCTCAGCTGGGGCTACCCTCCCCTGGGAGCTACAGTGTCTTTGCTGAGCAGGCTTCCTGTCAGAGCTGTGTGGTCCCTGGGCTCCTGTATCTCAAGATGGCCTTTCTTTGGGACACTGACCCACCTCAGAGCTGTAATGTTCCTGGGCTCCCGTGTCTCAGGAGGCCCTTCCACTGGGATACCTTTTCCTTCAGAGCTGCATGATTCCTGGGCTTCCAAGTTGTAGGATATTCTCCCATCCGAGCAAAACCACTTAACACATGCCAACGTCATTCCCTTCCGATATATACCTGTGGCTAAAGGAATGTGGATAGAGTTGTAATCCATCAGGGAAATGCTTCAGAGTCTTAAGCTTTGGGAACTAGTATCTCGCTGACTCCAGAGGTGGCATGTCAGCATCATCATAGTAAAAAGTTAATCCTGTTGGCTGCCTTTGGTCATAAAGGACAGAATGCTAAGGTAATGGATGCTGAACCCAATTTCAACCTACACTGGGAAATTAGAAATGGATTGCTACAGGCAAATATCCAATGGCCTAGGGTTTGCCTGATAAAGTGGCTTAAGACCCTAGGTATAAAAACCTTAGCTTAGGTCCTTTTTGGTGACGGTGGTGGTTTGAATATGCTTCGCTCATGGGAAATTGCACTATTAGGAGGTGTGGCCTTGTTGGAGTATGTGTGGCCTTGTTAGAGGAAATGAGGGTAGGCTTCGAGGTCCTATGCTCAAGCTCTACCCACTTCAGAAGAGAGTCCCCTCCTGGTTGGCTGCAGAAGACAGTCTCCTGTCTACCTTCAGATCAAGATGTAGAACTCTCAGTTCCTTTTTCAGCACCATGTCTGCCTGGATGCTGCCATTCTTCCTGCCATGATGATAACAGACTGAATCTTTAAAACTGTAAGCCAGACTCAATTAAAATGTTTTGCCTTTATAAGAGTTGTCTTGGTCATGGTGTTTCTTCATAACAATAACCCTAAGACCACTACCTACGTTCTCTCTTATATCCCCTAAGTAGCCCTTTCCTAGAGTGAGTGAACCCCACATGTTAGCTATTGTTATTAAGGTATTTACTAAATGTGGGAAATAGATCTATCTTATAGCCCTAACATTCCACAGATCCAAACAAAGCATGTGCTGCTTAGGTGATGGCTTCTGCAACTCCTGTTATCACGCCATTATTGTTAGAACGGCATTCATTCAAATACAAGCCATCAATCAGAGAAGGAATTGCCTCTTTTCAATTTAGTGTGCCCCGGTACCTGGGTCTGAAAGTCTACTCTGTCTTTATCTCCTAATAGCTCTGACAGTCTTTCAGATCATATCCAGTGTTCACATGCTTCTTAAGTGTAAGCCTCTTACCATGGTTAATCTTCATTGTTGACTTGACTGCTTTTAAAATCACTGTGGAAACACACCTCAGGGTGTGTCTGTGAAGGTATTTGCTGAAAGGTTTAACTGAGGAGGGAAGGATGGCAGCATCCCATTGGCTGGAGTCCTGAATGGAATAAAAAGGGAAAAGAGAGTTGGGCACCAGTGTTCTCTCTGCTTCCTTCGGATACAACCCACCGACTGGCTCCAGTTCCTATGCCTTAACTCCCTGTCTTAAAGGATTGTTTCTCAAACTGTGAACCAAAACAAACCCTTTCCTCCTTAAGTGGCTTTTCCTAGGTATCTTGTCAAATCAATGAAAAAAGTAACTAACACATCTTTCATTTCAACACAAGGTCAGAGCTAAAACGAAAATACCTGTGGGAGTTGTGAAAAATGTAGTCATACAGTCAGCTCAAAGTAGTAGACCAGGGATGGTATCACTGGCTCTGAGAGCCAGTATCCCTCTCACCTGTATGGCCAAGTGGGTTAATGTGATGACTAACGTTTTCTGAGCTTCGATCTATTTGTAAAATAGGGAATGCAATAATATATGGCTTACATACTGCAGTTGTATTGTGTCAAGGGCCAAGTGGGATATAGAGATATCTGACAATTTATATATTTACTGGGCTACAGTTGTTACTTATAATAATAGCAGTTATCTACCAATGAACTTGAATACTTTATGACCTGATAAAAATAACTATAGACCTAGACTACAGGTGAGTATCTTCAAGTACTCTTGAAAAGGTACATGGCTTTCTGTTAACAACTGTCCATCTGATCATTCCTTAAATATGTACATATGGGCTCTTCCAGTTATATCATTAACTACTTTGGTGTGAGATCTACACTGCCTCCCTGTCTCTGCACCTGGTTTCCTTCTCACAATCTACCACAGAAATTGATCTGAGTTCATCACAACATAATAAGTCATCCTGACTTCAATGTCTACCACATGACATACAGACTCTTACTGCTGCCCCCTTCCCTAGACACCAGTTTCTCTGAGTTCTAGCCTGTATCTTCAGCCCAGGGTCCCAGTTTTGGCTAGGTTTGGGGTGTCAGCTTTCAGCTTCATATATTTGTTTCTTGCCCCAAGTTGTGATCATTTAAGCTGAGGCTTTGTTTTTGTCTGATCCTTCCCCAGTGGATAGGGCTTCCGCTCTCATCCCCAGCCTGAAGCAACAGGATCTCTTACTCTAACTGCTGACCATCAACTTCCTGTCTGATCTTTCAGGTTTGTGCTCTTAAGTGTTCACGGTTGGTATAGCCCATGTCCCTATCACCTCACCTTGAATGTCACTGACAATTATTTTGCAAGATCTAAGAGTAGTACATGACTCATGCCTCCTTGTGTCCCCAGTACACCCATACAGTGTCTGAAGCACTCCATACCAGGCTAATCAAAGAGTACCAGCAAAGCTATGGATGGACCCAGCATCAAATAAAAGCTAGTCTCATAAGGGTACCATATATAACTTTCTTAGATTTTAAGTCTGATATTCTCAGCCCATCAGACCCAACATCTTTATTTGTTTGTTTTGAAGCAGGATCATATTCTGTACTCCAAGCTCACCTGCAACTATGTGCAGCTCAGGGCACCCTTGAACTTGTGACAACCTTTCTCTTTAAGCTTCCTAAGTACCGCAATTACAGGCATGAGCATGGTGTCTGATTAAAGCAAAACAAACAACTCCATAATCCTTCTCGTACAATCCTGAGCATTAATGACACGTATAGTTTGTTAGCTGCATACATAGTTTTACCTTGTGATATAATATCCTAAGTATAATTTACGAGAGGAAGAAAGAGAAACTGTTTCACAGTGAGATGTGCATTTAGATACGTAAGGTTGGAAAGCATGATGAAGATATAAAAGCTTTCATCTGTGCATAGACTCAGAGCCATAAGGCCCCTGGACTAGAGAAGGGCTGCTGTTTCAGAATGATTGGGAATGTGCTCTCTCTTTGTCCGCGTCTTGGCAAAGTTCTGAAGAAGACAAAATATATTCTTCCCCTGATTTACATGGAAGCTATAAATACATGGAAAATCTAGTGTCTATTAAAATTAAGCAATGGGGTATGTAAATTGGAGTCGGGTTTCAGGCTGAAGTAATTATAAACAGGTTGGGCTTCTGACTTCAACTCTCTGGTCTTGAGTAACCTGAGAAGACCTTGACTGAATGCTTGTCTTCGAGATTGGTATAACCCATAACCAGGGATTAAAGTTGGGTAAGACCATAGACTCTGCACTACCCAACCTGCGGTTCAAAGTTTTAAGAGCTTCAGTTGTGCAGACGGAATGCCAAGGGTCCCTGTAGCCAAACAGCAAGATTAGGAAGCAAAGCCAACCAGCTTTCTTCTCAGTATCATGTGCTTTAAATCCATTGAACACAAGGGTTGACACTAAGTCTGTCCACAGCATGCAACATTGAAACTTATTCCTGAGACTCCATTCTTGTCTTTTAGCCCCATGTTTTTCACATGCACAGGAAGGTCCCAACCCTAATCCATCTTTCTCTAAACCCTCAACGGTGGTCAACTTTTTGACCTAGGGACACAACATTGCCATCTACAAACTTACCAAAAAGAAATTTACAAACCTAGTAATTAGTCAAAGACATTTCATAATATTTTAGATAGATTTACAACTTTGACTTGAGCTGCATTGAAAGCTATCCTGGGGCATGAGCAGCCCCAGGCTCAGGTTGGACACAGCCATGTGGCTATTCCTCTTCTCAACTTGCCCCCTGCTTCATTCTATGTTATAGCTGCAGGCCAGACTGGTCCCCTCATATTTGCCCTCTCTCACCAGCCTTGAGTTCTCCCCAGGAGCCACTCCTGAGAGTTCATTTGCATGAAGACACACTTTCTTCTTTTCCACCACCTGGCCCCTCTTACCCCCTCCCCTTGTAAAACATGCTATAAAAAAGCATTTCATGTTCAAAAAAAAAAAAGAAAATAAAAAAAAAATAAAATATTTATTAGAGACAAAAAAAAAAAAATAACCTTCAGTGTCCATAAAGCAGCCTCTGACCTCCGGACAACGACTTTATTTTGTGAGCCTCTTCTCTTGCCTTACACCCAGCATGACTTTCCTCATTTGTTTCACTTATGAAAGTCTAAGCAACTCTGGCAGTTTGGAATCTAAATATCACTTCCTCCAGAAAGCTTTCCTGGGTGTTCTCCCCTCTTTGAGTTTCTGAGTCATTTATACAGCGAGATTCCTTGGCTTTTAGCCTTGAAGACAATGGCCATTGGAGGATTCATTCATTCATTCATTCATTCATTTAACCATTGAACTTTATGTATATGGGAGAGGGGTTGCCTGCTATATGCCTGTGTACCACACACACACACACACACATACACACACACACATACACACATACACACAGCACAGGTCACAGAGGACATCAGATCCTCCTCACAGGTAGTTGGGAGCCACCTTGTTGGTTCTGGGAATCAAACCCAGGTCCTCTGCTCTCAATTTGAGAACCGTCTCTCTATTTCCGTTTGTGGAATTATTTTGTGTCCCCATTGACAGATAAAAGCTTAGTATAGGAGTGTAGCTTTCCAACAAAGTTTTCACAAACTTGAAAAAAAAATGTAGGTGGTAGACTAGGTTTATGTTTGGACTGTTTAGAGAGGAGCCTCCCTAGGTTCCCCTTCAGATTAGCTTTCTTTCCACCCAGCCGAACTAACATTCCCCAGGAAACCCACGGCTTCAGTGAAACACGTGCCCTTTCAGCTCTAACGTTAGAACACGGAAAGTAGACATCTAACTTCACCATGGCTCTGAGAACATTAACTAAGACAATAATAAATTAACACAATAGCCAACTAATAGCACCGTGATGCTTTCATGTATGAATTGGAATGTGAACGCTGAGATTTTCATTTCATGGTTGAAAAATACACGAGTTGACCCAAATACTAATTTCTACATTCCCATCATTTACATATCATGGGTCAGTAATCATTTCTTGCCTAAATGACTTTCCAAATGAAAAGCTGTAATATTGTAATGGTTTATCATATTTACAAACATCTCATTGTGCTACCCACTTGGTACCCTGGATTAGCAAACTCGCAGAGAGCATTCTCTGGAAAGACAAGAATGGTGCCCGAGCGGAGCAAACAAGTTCCCGGAGGAGGAAACCATTTGTTTTTCTGTCCTTAATAGTTCTGAGTCTCAACTCCATGGAGATGTCTTCCAGCCTCCCCCCCCCCTTTCTCCTGTGTGCTGTTGGTCAGCAGGGGGCCAGGGACAAACTCTGCCTGTGTTATGACATCCTTCTCTCTCTACTGGCTTTGAACACGCCTTCTTTGGACATGGGGAGTGCTGAGAGCTAATGGGATATTTCAGAAGGCTACTGCAACCTGATTCTTCTGATTGCCAATCCCCACCACGTCAAATACATTGTCGAAGGTGATCCTTTCCCTCATTTTACTGCTGCGGTGCTACAAATCAGTACATGAGTTAACCCCCCTTTCATCTAAGCCACAGTCTGTCCCTGCCCATCGTTAACTGCTACTTTAGGGATCCCACCCTGTCTTTAGCTACCACCTCTCTTCAAAAAAGTGTGTTTTTAAGGGTAACGCAGTTAGAACTGTAGATTAAGGGAAAGCTTATGTAACAATTACCCCCTGCCCCAGGAGTTTGCACATCTGCCTGGCTCTTTAATTAGGACTTGGGTTGAATGTCAGCAAGCCAGCCTCTGTGGGGACAGTCAGCCTCTGCAATTGCATGTGCTCACACTCAGCCCCAGGTAGTCTCTGGCCAGCCTCTCCTTGGCTGGGCTTCTGTGCTTCCTACTATGGCACACACTCTCAAAAGGAAAAAAAAAAAAAAAACCTCTGTGAGGTCTCTTATTGGGCTGTCCTGTTAATCTGGTTTGGAGGTTAGAATGGGATCTTCTGTGTTTCTGGGGCCCTTCCCACCACGCCTTTTTCTCACGCCTATGATGGTGTGTGAGAAGCGAGGGATACGGAAGGAAGAGAGCACAGAAAGAGAGCAATGAAAGGGGGCTGTTCACTTCCCAGAATCCTTTTCCTCTCTCGCTGGCTGCAGCCCTGCTGGTGAAATGCCATGACAAAAGTGAGCTCATGCCTGTGTGCTTCTATCTCGCAAGGTTCCTGGGTGCCAGATGGGCACTCTGTGACTGTGTGAGCGTGGATTATTTCATTTCCTACATCTGGGACTCCAAATGGTTGCCCAGAATGCCACAGCAGAGAGGCACCACTTCTCATCTGGGGGGAAACCTGCCTTCACCAAGGAGCCTGGCAGAGCAGAAGGGATAAGGTCAGAGGCCCCAGATGAAACCTGAACACTCACAAACACCAGAGAGCCATCCTGGAGAAACCAGAACAAGGGAGAATTAAGTAGTGAGAAATAAGACAAAACAGCTGTCATTTAAACGCACAAAGGACCAAGGAAAAACCAAATGAAAACAGGCCTCAAGCATTGGCCTTGGGAGATATTTGGGGAACATTTGAGTTCAGCTCTGAGATCCTCCTGTGAGCCCCCCTCACGAAGCAACTCTAGGTAATTGCTAAGTGGCACACACAGGTGAATCGGAGTAGTCTCAAGAATGCCACCAGATAGCATAGCCTCTCAGCTTCTTAGTCATTTTACTTCAGTTAATGGAACGGGGTGGGTCGGTGTGAAATAGTAGCAAGGACATTCATACTACATCAACGTTGAAAATACCAAGAAGCAGGACAGTCAATGCCTTCGGTGCAGCCTCACGGAGAGGAAGTCCTTCCCGCTTTTAGGTTTACTGTGGAAGATCTTCACCACCACCAGCCAGTCGTACAAACAGTTATCCAAATCACTCCATTTAACCCACGGGAGAGGTTTTTTTTTTTTTTTTTCAAATAAAAATATGTGACTTTGTGTTATTAAAAAAAAATCTGACAGTTGACTTAACTGTTTTTGCATAAGATATTTATGAACCACAGTGGCTTGGGGAGGGGCCTTTATGCATTTTCATATCCCGCTTGCTTTAAAGCTGCAATTTTCTATGAGGACAACAGAGAAAAAAACATGCCTTACGCTGCTTATATTAATTACATTTTTTCATTACCCGTCATGTTTTCTACAGCCTTGTGTATTATTACGGCAAAATGTAATGAAATAGAAAAAGGAAAAGAGAATGGACTTCTGGGAAATTTTCCAATTCTTGAAATGCGATGTTAATTGAGAGCTATTTTTAGGGCAGCTCAGATAGTGCAGGACCCAGTGCCATCAGTACAAATGGGTCCAGCCCAGGTGCAGCCTCCCTGGTGACAGTCCCAGGTCTCTGCAGCTGAAGAGCACTAAACCTCCCTCTAGCTGCTTGCCAAGGCTAGAGAAGGACATAGAAAGATGGCTATAGATGGGCTTCTCACGGAAGCTCACAGAAGACAAGATGGATTGGGACCCTCAGACCAGAGTGACATTGGCAGTGCTTGCCTCCCCATTTCCAACTGTATCCTCTCCCCAAGTCCCCGACCACAGATTGAAAGAAACTTACTCAATGAGTGGGACATAATGAAATGGCTCCAAGCCTTCAAAGATGAGGAACTCAGAAAATGCCCATAGAGTAGTGACAAACAGGACCTGTTGTTGTCGGTGGTGGTGGTGGTGGTGGTGGTGGTGGTGATTTTTGTTTTTTGAGAATCTTATTAACAAAACTAAAGAATGGCAGCTGCCCTAATCAAGGATATAAGGAAATTGTTTTAATGACCAGAAATTTGATGAGTCAGACCAATAGATCTCAGTTCACTTTTAAATTTTTATTTTTGGGAGCACCTTCACTGAAGCAGGGGGAGGGGGAATGGGATAGGGGTTTCTGGAGGGGAAACCGGGGAAAGTAGATAACATTTGAAATGTAAATAGAAAAAATATCCAATAAAAATTGTTTTTATTTGCAGGTGTGTAAGTGTGTGTGTGTGTGTGTGTGTGTGTGTGTGTGTGTGTCCTTGTCTGTATGTATATGTGGGTACCTGCAGAAACCAGAAGAGGGAGTTGGATCCCCTAGCGTTGGTGTTGCAGACTGAAATGGATTCAGGGAGGCCAACTCTGGTCCTTTGCATGAGCACTAAATACTCTCCAGTCCCAATTCAAGTCATTTAATTAGCAAGTTAAGCATGCTATGGATATATGGCCCCTTGTCAATCTATGGATGCCCTCTGGATTCCCTCTGTGCCCCAGAATTCCACTTCCTGATGTCAGGGAAGAACCACCCCTGAAATTGACAGAATGAACACATAATAAACATGGTTACAGGGACCCAGTGTTCTTTCAAAGAAGGTGTCAGGATGGTTTTATGAAATTCAGAACCGCTGAGCTCATCGGAAAGCTCCCTGTTTCCACACACTGCAACAGGCACCCCATGCTCTGTAACTGTCCTGGCCACACCCACACTCCTACATAGTCAACATTTGAAATATGTTCTTCTGAAAACAATTCAAACCACCCCCCACACATACACACACATTAAATTCCTCTAATTCCTATTGTTGCTTCCGCATGAAGAAAGCAAACACAAATGCCCATAAACACCAGGCCAAAGCTCAGTTCACAAAGGCAGGCTTGGAAATCCAGTCCACCCAGTTACGAGGAGCAGGAAGTGCTCTCCTGCCTTGGTTCTCAGAGCTGAGAGACAGATGGCTCCATTGCCTGTCTTAGCTGCTCAGGGGCTATCCTTCGAGGCGTGGACTCATGGTATACATGGAAGTCTGCATGTGACAAGGACTCTGCATGAAGTTACTTACCATCAGCTATAAGTAGGATGATTGTCCTCAGACTACTGCTTTAGCCTTGACTGATACATTCTTTTATTATTTTTATTATTATTATTTTTAAGTTTTAAGTTTTTTTTATTTTATTTATGTATAGTATATGGGTACACTGTAGCTGTCTTCAGACACACCAGAAGAGGGCATCAGATCCCACTACAGATGATTGTGAGCCACCATGTGGTTGTTGGGAATTGAACTCAGGACCTCTAGAAGAGCAGTCAGTGCTCTTAACCGCTGAGCCATCTCTCAGCGGTTAAGCAGCCCCCGACTGATACATTCTTTGGAGAAAAGTATATAATAGAGAAATCCCAACATTCTATGTGATGTTTCACAGCTAAAAATTATGCTTTTGAATGTGAAATGTCCCCCAGAGGCTCACATGTTTGAACACTTAGTCTCCAGTTGGTGGCACTGATTTGGAAGGTTGTGGAAGGTTTTAAAGGCAGAGCCTCGGTGGAGGATGTGGGTCACTCTGAGCCCAGTTTCCCTTCTTGTCTGCTCTCTGCTTTCAGACCACAGACCCAGTGTGACCAGCAGCTTCATGCTCCTGCTGCCCAGCACTCCTCACTTTGGTGGACTGTGTGTCCTCAAACTGGAAGCCAAAGCAAATCCTTCCCAAGTTGCTTTTTGTTAAGTATTTTATTACAACAATGAGAAATGGAACAATACACTAAGTTATAAAGTAAGATATATATGTATATATATGTATTTATATAATCATATATATATATATGTGTGTGTGTGTGTGTATATATATATATATATATACACATATATATATATTTTTTTTAATGGTTAAAACATCAGTGATGTGCAGAAAGAGAAGACAAACAGAAAACAATGGATACAAATTTAAGTTCACTACAGGGTAAGGGTTTCCTAAGGAAGTCCTCTTCAGCATTGCCAGGACTCAGCTCCAGAAGATTAACCCAGATCATTCATATCTTGACAAACTGGTGTTCAAGGCTAGGTGAGGCAGCTGGTAGGTACGGCTCTTGACATCTGCTCATCAGTACAATGACCTTCAGCACATAACATTTTAAGGAAGCCCCGGTCCCTGCAAGCTGTTCTGGCTCCCTGATCACTTTTCTTTCCAGACTTTTGCCTCTTTGGGGTTCCACAGTTGATATCATAGATGGAGAACTAATTTTTTGAGTCTTTAACATATAGAAATCATTCTTTAAAATGTAAGCCCACCCTTGATTTTCTCCAGTTTGCATCTCTGGAAGCATCCTATTTCTTTTCTTGTGACCCACCCCACCATTATTACTGAAACAGGCTGAAGAGTTAAAATATCCACAGAAAACATGCTTTTACAAGTGCTACTTAAAAAGTAATTGTGTGTATGAATATATATATATATATATATATATATATATATATATATATATATATAATTTCACAAAATGCTTCATGAATGTGAATATATAATGGGCTAACCAGCTGACTCAGTGTGTAAGGGTATGTGTCACCAAGTGTGTAAGGGTATGTGTCACTGGTAGCCTGTTCAGTCCTGGGAGCCGCATGGTGTTAGTATTCTGTCTAAACTCCACCTCCACAGTTACCTGGCAACAGCCAGGTGTGCTCCTCCCCACAGTTACCTGGCAATAGCCAGGTAGGCCTGCCCACTATAAAAGGGGCTGCTTGCCTCCTCCTCTCTTTCTTGATCTCTTGATCTCTTGCCTCTAGCTTCCCTCTGTCCCCTCGCCCCCCTCCCTTCCCTTCCTCCTCTCTCCAAGTGGTCATGGCCAGCCTCTACTTCTCTCTCTCTCTTCCTCCACCATCTTCTTCTATTTCTCTCCCACTACCTTTGCCCTGAATAACCGCCACCCCCCCCCCCAAACCGTTCAGTCTGGTGTTGTCTGTTCTAAGCTGCTCACGGACATGGTAAGAAAGAACTTGTCCTCTAGCCATCCATCACATATGCATCATGGCACACACCACACATGCACGTGTGTGCACATACACACATACAAAATAGATACATAGATAAATTACTAAATGTAACAAAATACATAAGTGCTTATAATAAATGCCATAATCCTTTACTTCTGTCCTCCTCTTGATGGACAACGCCTTTTCTCAGAGGGAATCATTTTAAGGGAAGGGAGTGCATATGTGTGTTGCATTATTTTGGTCCCTGTCTTTCTAGCTGTAACGAAGTTCTCTTTTTTATTACCTTTCAACAACATTCACTTCCTGGTCTGAGTGAAACTTCTGGCATTTCCTCCTTCCTCCTCCTGCCTTCCTTTTCTAAAGCTGAACAGTTGAGCCTTAGCTTCTCCTCTTCTGTAATGCTGAATGCTCCCAGTGTCTACTCAGTTCAGCAACATTGTTTTGGATGAGGATCGTGTCCATCACTTCCTGCTCTTTCCACAGACCCATGCCAAACAAGCCTCAGCCCTGGTCAGTCTATCTATATAGTTAGGTTTTCTGTAATTATTAAGCCTTCTGTGGGGCTGTCTAAAGGCTGACTCTAACGATAACCTACAAATCTAAAGATGGTGTCTTTATTGTCACATCAATATTTTCGTTTATAGCCCAGTCTCTTCCCTCCTCCAGGTATCCACCTGGGCATCTCTCGTGTCTGCTCCTGTGTAGGTTGTCTGCTGCCCACTGTCATCCAGGCCCTTGTGTCTCTGCCACTGTCCCTGTACCCCATGGTATACTGGTTACATTTCTTATCCCCGTGGTCATTGCTGACAAGAAGGAAAGTGAGAAAAGGGAGATTTGCTGGAGCTTGTGGTTTGAGGGTACAATTTATCATGGTAAGAAAGGCACAGTGCTCAAGGTGGTTCATGGCCAGGGCACCAGGAATGTGACATTGCTTGTTCATATTTGGGTAGATCAAGAACTAAAGAAAGAGGAATTTCAGTACTCTACTGGCTTTCTCCCTCTCCCTCTTTTATTTAATCTGGGACCCCGGACCAGGAGACAGTTCCACAATCGTCCAAGTGGATTGTTCCTTCTGAGTCACTCCTCTCTAAGAAAGCCCTCACAGACACAGCCAAGGTTGAGTAGCATTAGTTTCCTAGATGTTTTTATTTTTATTTTTTTAAAGATAAAGTTGGCAATCAAAGCTCCCCTCACTATGGCTTCCTCTTTCATGGCATTTTCCATTTTGCTGTATTCTTACTTATTTTCTGTGTGCGTATAAGCTATAACTTCTTATTTGACATGTTTTCCCTCTTTATGTAACTAGTGGTTTGACTACATCTAAAGCACCATGGTAAAAATGCCATTTCTTCAGAATTCTGATTCACTGTTCCATCGTCTTCTAGCATCCAATGCTGCTCAGGAGAAGTCAAAAGGTATTCTAAGTTTGACTTCCCAGGTGGCAGCCTACTTTTGTCTCCTCTATAGACTCTTCCAGGAATTAATTTCTTCCTTTGGTACCTGGAAGTATCACAGGAATGTGTCTCAGTGTGGATACAAGCTGTGCTAGGGAACTTGACTAAAAAGATTCTATTCTGCTGTATTCTGTCTCCTCCATAGAACATAGGAAGCAAGAGCAATATTTTGATTACTGTAACTCACTTTGATATTGGGGAAGTAATAAATCATAAATGCATCTTAACACGATTTTCTCAGATCTGAGAAATTGAACTTAGAGTGTGGAGTTCAAATATTTATAACCAAGTTAATAAACACATCCCCTTGGGGCAACGTGAAAGTCACTAATTTTATGCTTTAAAGAAGAGGACACTCGGAGGCTATGGAAGAAAAAGCTATTCATTCTTCATCTGTGAAGAAGAAAGAAATTCTTAGATTTATCAAAAACAGAAATGTATTTGACAGCATTTTAAGAGACTGGCAGAGATAATAACAAGTTTAAAGACACGTTTATTCTTTTTGAACATGTCTGTGTGCTTCTGTGTATGTATACGCAAGTGTGTGTGTTTGGGTACACATGCAATCCATGTTGGGTGTCTTCTTTAGGCTCTCTCCCTTTTTACATATGAGATTTATATTTTTGTATGTTATATAGATCACTGATTCTGCTACACTGGCTGGCCAGTGAGCCCAGGATCCAGCTGCCTATCTTCCCTCTCCAGTGCTGAGATTACAAGTGTGTACCATGCCCTGCTATTTTTGTGGAGGAAGCAGGGGTGGTTCTCAAATATCCTAGAAGAGTTTAAAGAAGTTTTTTCTTAGATGTGTTTGCTTGAGTCCCTTGGCATGGAAGAAATGGACTTAAGTTTCAGAACTTATGGGCCCAAAGAGCAATTTAGGCTCCACAGTTTTCTAGTCTTGGGAGACTTGAACAAATTACTTGAAGTCAATAAATGTCATGTTCCTTACCTACCCACGTCAGCTCTCTCAGTTCAACATGAAGGCAAGAGAGCTGTCAGTGTTCTCTGCCCAGTGAATCATGACAGGTACAACAGAGTCATTTCTAAACACAACAGGATGTTGAACAGAAAGTTCTGACTGATGTATCAACATACGACTGAAGATGCATTCCAAAAGGAGTGCTGAACCCTATATACCGAAGGTCCAAATGAAGAGTGCATCCTACAATCCGTGAAATCTGTCACAGCAAAGATAAAACGTTTCCAGAAAAGGGAAATGAAAGAAACACTTTGTGTGAGCAATTTTGGAGAGAGAAAAGGCGTGCTGGGCTATGCGTCTTCGGCTATTAGAGAAGATGTCAGTGACGCCTGAGGAAACCAAAATGGCCCCTGGGAGCAAGCAACAAACTACACGTAAGAAACTACTCATAAGGTGAGTGACCACTAAGAACTTGATGCAGCCTCAAGACATTTAGGAAGGATCTAACGTAAGGGTGGCTGGAGTAAGGACACTGTGGAGAATTGTCTTCTAAGTAAAGCAGGACTCTTGGACTACACCACATTTATTTACACAATTCCTTTTTGAAGTCAGTCTCTGTCTTTTCTGCCTG
Source organism: Grammomys surdaster (assembly GCF_004785775.1). Taxonomy (NCBI): domain Eukaryota; kingdom Metazoa; phylum Chordata; class Mammalia; order Rodentia; family Muridae; genus Grammomys; species Grammomys surdaster. Next base: position 1,046,466 of record NW_021620537.1, on the reverse strand, counting down.
GAGTGAATTTTGTGACATGACAACGTATCTTCAGAAGTTCTAACTTGTCGTCTAATTTACAATAATCTAGCTGCCAGGGCTGGGAAAACAAGTTAAATCAGTAAAGCGTTGCCTTACAAGTATAAGGATCTGGGTTTGCTCCTCAAAACTCAGGTCTTTAAAAACTCATCCACAACCAGAGAGGCAGAGACAAGTAGATCCCTGGAGTTGGTGGTCCAGACAGCCTCACTGACTCAATGAAGTTGAGGTCAGTGAGCAACTATCTCTCCAAGAAAGATGCCCAAGGAACAAGACCTGCAGATACCGTCAACCCTCTACACATATTCGCACACATGTTACAGACACACAAAGTGGTAATTATAGAAGACCAAATCATGTCTCTCCAGAATTCATATGTTACATTTCTGATCTACCTGTGGCTGTATTTGAATATGGGGCTCTAGGAAAGTAATTAGGTGTAAATTAAAGGTAATTGGTGGATAGGGAGGTGATTCTCTTCTTTCTTTGACATGTTAAGACACATGGTTGGGGTGGCCATCTGAAAGTCTTAACCAGACTTGGCCACACTGACACCCTGACCTCAGAGGTCCAGCATCCTGCCTATGAGAAAATAAATTTCTGTTGGTTAAGTCACTTAGTCTATTCTGCTTTATCGTGGCAACTCAAGATGGGCAACTTTAGTATCTCATGTTTATCAAGAATCTTCTACCTGCTAGGCACTATTGAAACTGTCTCATGTCTTTTAAATCCCAACAACCCTAGAAGTATTTATCATTTCTGCTATTCTCATTTTGCAGATGATGAAACTGAGAAAAAAGGCGGGTAACTTGCTCACTGGTTTATAGGTGGTGGAGGAGTAAAGGTTCAGTCTTGCTGGTCTGGCTCTGAGACCTCACCTATCACCAGTTACCACAGCCCTTCTCAAAGCCTGCCAAGGACAATGACTCCTTCCCTTTCGCCAAATACAACCTTTTTACCATTTACCAGCAAGACGGTTCAGCTTAATGACCTGAGTTTGATGCCTAGAACCTACGTGGTGAAGGGAGAAAACCAACTCTCCAAAGCTGACCGCTGACCTTTTCACAAACATGTGTGCGTTCACACACATACAAACACAAAAATAACTAAATAACTAGATGTTTAAAAACAAGAAATGTTTCAATGACTCTTCGAGCCCTCTGAGAATTCTGTGCTGGTACACAAGGAATCAGAAGCAAATTTCAAAACTCGTCGAACTACTTTTCAAGATGAAGACAAATAGGGTTTGGATGGAGAAGGTAATAAACAAGCAAACCCGGTACTTCGTGTCCAAAACTGGCTATCCATCAGCATGTGTCAACAACACCGAACTGAAGTTGGATGAGTTCAATACTTTCAAGACTACAGAACTTATTGTGACCTGTATAATCGAGCAGAAATTGGTGGTTAAGATGGGCCTGGGGCTGAACCTCAGCTCTCTGGGCTGAATTTCTTCATTCCATAGTTGTTCTAGGTCACTGTCAACACCGCTGGTAATTTTACACTGCACTGATCTGCTGCCTTTTCCTAGCCTGAGGGTAAACAGAAAACTTAACAGTTCTGGGAGCTGTTGACACCACGTACTCAGAAACACAATCAGGAAACGTGGAAGGAAACCTTGAAGGACATGAATGAGGAATGTGGACATTCACACAAGGAAATTTCCTACACATCCTGGCTCTGCTCCAGAGCTGCTGCGATCCTGTGAAAATGACCAGGTCAGAGAGGGTCCCTGGGTACAGCCGGTCCTGACAAAAGGCAGTGTGGAATAGGAACTCTTTGCAAAGCTCTCTGGTAAGTGTTCTCTGGTCTTCCTGGAATTGTAGTGGGCTCCAGAAATGGCTTTTGGCAATTCAAGGAAGGGTTCTGGAAAATCCAACTCCTCCCCAGCCACTACCAAATGTAATTGTCTGCTCTCCTGTTTGACAAAATACCCAAGTGCATTGAAAAACAAAAAACCACTTTCCCTTTGGTTATGTGACACATGCAATTTAAGCACACAGCATGTAAAACTGGAGAGCTGGACCGTGTCTCTGGGACCTTGATTGGGCCTTTGTTCAGGTAACAAGACAGGCTGGTTCATCTAAGAACCCATAGAATACTTATGGCTTCCGTCATCAGTGAGGGAGACAGAAATACTAGGGACAGGAGCGACCAGAGGTAGAGAAGTGTAAACCCTCCTTTGAAATGTGTTGCCTGAGGGCTCAAGTCACCAGCAGCTCTAATTCTCCCTGAAAAAGCCACAGAGGACCCTTCAGAGTCTTTTCTCTAAGTGTGATAGGAAATGATGTCATTTTCAGATTTTCTTCTCCCAACTAGGGAGGTCTCATGGCGTTTCTCTTCTTACTCAATGGAGACAGGTTGGCTCTGCATTTAATGACTACCCATTCGGTATGAATGACATTCTTTCTCACTGTCCCATTGACTCATTCAATATGTAAACACCACGCTCTGACCTAGCTATCTATGTAGGGCCGATGCACAGAAAATTAAGCCACTGTTCGAGTCTATGGAAAAAAAAAAGAAGACAGATCAAAACAAATGTGTTCTATGTGAAAGCAGAAACCAGGAACTGCTGTATGACATAGTAAATCAGCCAGTACAGGGCGATTAAAAAGGACAGGGCTCAAGACCTGAAAGTGTTCTGCCAAATGGTGACTTTGAAGGTAGAACAGGAAAGGGTCTGCAGATTTCCCTTCATTAAAAGACTTAGTATGTCCCTGTCTGAGCCCTCACCCTGCTATTGATAAGGGTTTGCTCTAAGCCATGGGATTCAGACACAGTGTGAGTCTCAAGGATTAGGAAAAGGCTAATGTGAGCTGTCTGGCAGCGAATAGACTAGCATTGGGCCTGTGTCCAAAGTCTTCTGTCAGCTCCAGCTCGATATGTTCTGCTCAAACACAGGGGAATCCACTACTTTGAGGGCAACAGGACACCTGTAAGGAGCCATGCTGGCCAGGAGCATCTCTGGGTTAGATGGAGCCTCAACTTAAACTCTGATCTCAGCATGGCAGCCCCTCAGAGAGGAACTTCTAGCAGCAGCTGAGACGGACTTGATTAAGAAGCAGGCTAAGTTATAAGGGTCCTGTCCTCGCGTGCTTTCTGATGCTAATAAAGAGAAGAGAGACGCTATGTGCATGAAAACATTTCTGTCTTCTCTTGATTGCTTTTCTTCTCCTATTCTCTTTTCTGTCTCTAAACCCACTTCTCTACCCTGTAATGATGCAAATGCTTTTCCTGGGAAGACAGCCCGAAGCTGCCCTCCACAGCATCCTTGGGCCACCTGATCATACCTCGTTGTTTTCTTTGCTAGGGATACAGATCTCAGACAACACATGTTATTTTTAGCATGGAGTATTTCATGGGTCTCCATTTTGTTTGAATGGTAGTCAGCCCTTCTAGATCACTGGCACTAGAAATAAACCACATTGAAATCCTCGTTTGTCCTAAAATTAACTGTCTCCTAGGATGGTTATCTTGTTCTTCTTGAAGAAGTCATATCTGCAGAATCTACAACATGCCTAAGAGCTCTAGTGGTTTTGCTAAAGTTACTTTGGGACAGTGAAGTTGGCTTTGCCAAGCTCAGCTCAGGAATTTTTCTGAACAATCAAAGAGATACATGAGCAAACTTCAGAACCAAAGCAAAAGCACAGCTCCTTCCTCACGTCTGTGCAAAGGCCGTGGTTTTCACAGAGAGCCGCTGGAGCAGGCACACCCATCCATCAACCAGTTCAAGTCCACTCAGCCTAGCAACCACAAACTGCAACTATTCAAGAGAAAAAACAGCATCTGAACTGAATATGTAGATTGTCCTTGCTGTTATTATTCCCTAAACAATACAGTATAACACAATATTTACATAGAATTTGCATTGTATTAGGTATTATGAGTAATCTAGAGATGATTTAAAGTCTATGGGAAGATGTGAATAGGTTATATGCAAGTGCAATGCTGGTTTATTATCAAGGCTTGGGTAGTCACAGATTTTGGTATAAGCAGGGGTCCTGGAACCAATCCTCCATGGATACTGAAGGATGGCTGTATTATTATTCCCCTTTGGAACATGCTGGCAATATCCCCACCCCACCCCTTAACAAAACTGTTTTTCCCTGAAGAAGGAAAAGTTGGCACAATTCAGAAACAAGAACAGGAAAAAAGTCTTAGCCATTTTAAATGACCAAAACTGACTCAATGTAAGGCCTAAGTAAAGGTCGTCTTCAATGGAATCACAAAGGTAATCTTGAGAGCAGGGGAAGGGAGAAGAGGAGAGGAAAGGAGAGGAGAGGAGAGGAGAGGAGAGGAGAGGAGAGGAGAGGAGAGGAGAGGAGAGAAAGAGAGGAGGGGAGATCAGAGACATAGCCACATTATAGCAAGGACTGTTAGGGGGAGGGGAGGGTTAGGGAAGGGGAGGGGAAAGAGGAGGAGAGGAGATAGAGGAGAGGAGGGGAGAAGGGAGCGGAGAGGGCAGAATAGGGGATAGGGGAGGACTGGGGATAAGGGGAGGGGAGGGAAGGAGAGGGAAAAGAATGAGGAGAGGGGAAGGAAGGGGAGAAGAGGAGAGGGGAGGAGACATATCCATAACAGCAAAGATTACTACTAAGATTTTATTTCCAGCTTTAGGCCCACTCCAGATTCAGGGCTGGAACTCTGCACACACTCTCAGCCAGTTTTCTGTAAGGTTCTGTCAAAAAGAGCACAAGAGGGCTGGGGGAGGAGCCAGGACTTGTTCTTCCTGTAGGCTACCTCCCTGTGGGCTTCCGGTCTATTGATGGTTCCTAAAACAGTCTCCTTAGCAGTATCTCTCCCCCCCCCGGCCCCCCCCCCCATACCCACTGATGGTTCCTTCCCGCAGAAGCACCTAAAGTCCGTTTTCAGTTGTTCTACTCCATGCTCACTGCACCAGCCTTCAGGATCTGGGCCTCACCTTTTCTAAATCAGAGATCCTGAGGCCATCCAGCCTTCACAGAGACTATCACCTCCATGGGACACTACTTCTACATTTTGAATTTTAATAATTATCATCTCCTCACTTTGTTCCCACAGCTCTGAAGGCGGTAGCTCCCTCCTCTTTTCATCTTGTCTCGGAATCTCTTTTGTATCCTTGCAGGGACCCAGGCAACATGCATCTGTATTAAATGCTCCATTCAATAACTGGTTGTTTTCTGTTTCTTGATTGGACCCTAACCGATACAGACGGAATGAGGTTAGGAGCACAGATCAAAATAATGTAAAGCAGTACCACTGAGAAAGCAAGAGATAATCCAAAAAAGAAAGGAAACAGGGACGAGAGATAACATTCAAAGGGAGCAAACTAAATCCAGTAATATCACTAATAAGAATGCACCAAATGTTAATTGACAAAGTGACCCAATAAAAATATAAAACTTGAGTTGAGGATTTGGCCCAAGATAACTCATTGATCACAGCATGGTGACTTGAGCCTAACTCCAAGGAGTCTGTGGAAAGCTGAGCATAGTGGTGCACATCTGTGACCTCAGTGTTTCCTTGGCAAGATGGGAGGCAGAGGAAGGAGAATCCCTAGAAGCTCGTGGGCCAGCTAGCTAGCCTGTGTACACAGCTGCAAACAACAAAATATCTCAAAGTGGAAGCGAGAACTGACTCCCAAAGTTGCCCTCTGACTTAAACATGAATGTACACCACACACATACACCCACACACACCCACACACACCATATGCATTTTTTAAAAACTTTTTTATTTTATGTGTGTAGATGTTTTGCCTATATGACTGTCTGTCCACCACTTACATGCTTGGTGCCTCCAAAAGCCAAAAGAGAGCATCACAGCCTCTGGAATTAGAGTAAGAGGTGGTCGTGAGCTACCATTTCAGTGTTGGGAACTGTATCAGGACCCTCGGCAAGAGCAGCCAATGGTCTTTACTGCTGAATCACATCTCCTGCCCCAGGGTATGTTTTTAAATAGAAGAAATTACAAGACTCCAACTCCTTACTCCAGGAGATGTACTTCAGATATGATGATGGACCCAGACCGGAAGTAAGTTGTTGATGAAAAGAGAGATAGCACAAGCTGTCAGCACAGAAAGGCTGGAGTGGCCACACCGTGATCAATAATACGACCTCAAAAGACACGAAATAAAGATTGAAAGAATCAAAGGGACTAATATACAATCACACAATCACAGTAGGAAATGTACCAATTCAGAGAACTAGATTTTTAAGTCACTTAATACATAGAAGACTTGAGTAACACCATTAAACTATCCTAATTGATAGTTACTTACATTTATAGACTCCTGCCTCCAATAACTCCTTTTCAAGTGCAACAATGTGTTCTCCAAATTAAAACACATGCTTGGCCGGAGAAACAAGTCCACAAGAACTAAAAGAATCAAAAACAACAGTCATAGGAATGATTTTAAACAAGCGACAGGAAATGTGAGCTCAGGATGGAAAACAACAGCAGCAACATCAGCACTAGTGTCACCCAGCGCCTCTCCCCTTAAAAGTGTCGCCCCCAAAAGGATACCACAATGATGTATTTGGAAGATCAAATCTCAGATGGAGGAAATTAGGCCGGTACAAAGCAACCAATCTAACTGGCATGAGAGTCGTGGATAGTGAGCCCAGATGTTGTCAGGATGGAGGAATGTCATCAGAACTTTCTGTTTCCCGCTTATCATCCTGGGCAGATAAATTGGAGACATTTTAAACTTGCAAAACCTAAAATGTTACAACGTTTTCAAGAGTTATTAGAAAGTGTGCTTCAACCAAACAAGAAATAAATCCAAAAAATAAAGAGAGTGTGCATTCAGAAAAAAAAAAAAGATGAGGCATGCAATCAAAAAAGGAGGGCGGGGAGGTGCAGAGAGGCAAAAGGAGCAGTCAGTTACAACTGCATGTAGAATGCCCTCCAAGGTTTGTATCTTAAAGGCTTGACCCCCAGTGTTCAAAGCCAGAGCTTTGAGGAGGTGACTGAATCATGAGGAGTCTGACTTCATCAAGAGGCTAGTCCACTCATCTGTGTCTTAGAGGTAATAGCAGCTTGGTAGAGGGGACATGGTTGAAAGGAGCGATTCCCTGAACTGTGCATCTGAGGACATAGCTTGTCCCAAACCCAGTTCACACTGTGTCTCTCTTTGTGCTTCCTGGCTACCGTGAGATGAGTGGCCTTCTTTTTTTTTCCCCAAAGGGGAGGGGGCTTATTCAGGAGATAGGGCAGAGGAGAGAGAGCAGAGAGGTAGAGGAGTAGAGGCCGGCCATGACCACGTGGAGAGAGGGGTAAGGGAAAGGAGGAAGGGCAAGGAGAAGCTAGAGGCAAGAGAGTCGTGAGTGGTCTTCTGCAAGTGCTTCTTCCACTGTAACATTCTCTCCACAATGCATTTGGCCAGTCATGGGCTGATCTTCTAAATACAGGAAACAAAATCAATCCTTCTTCTCTTAAGTGGATTTTCTCTGGATCCATCACATAGGGACTGATAGCAACTAAGGCAAAGTCTATACTACACAAAAGAGAAACACATCTAGGGCCTTTATAGAAAATCAGAGCTCTTCTGTATAAAATCCATGACCAGAAATCATAAATAAATAGAAAAGGAAGCATAAAAGAGTGTCAGCTCCAAAAGGAGTATGGGGCAGAAAAGGAAAAAAACACGGTTAGTTAACGTTGAACAACACTGACAAGTGCACAACAAAGAGGCTAAAACTGTGCAGAAGGAGAAAACAGAGGTTATGGAAGAATTTGAATTGTATCTATTATAACAAGAATACAGGCATATACCACATAATGGTGTTTGTAGATATGTTGGTAGAAATGCATCATTGGGTGATTTCTTCATGCCAACATCACAGGTGTATTTGCCTAAGTCTAGATGGTAAAAGTCAATCACTCAACGTGGCCTCTTCACATAATCAAGAGACAAGGTAAACACAGGGTGCCCAGGGCTGCTATAAGCATAACATGGTATACGCTTCTACAATAAACTTGTTTTTAATAAGTAGGAGCGGTTCCCTCTAAAACAACAATTCTTTATTATCAAGCACAGAATTATGTACTGGACATTGTTGCGCATATTATGTCTTTATACGACTGACGACACAATGTGTTTACATCAGTATCCCCCACAGGCGCAGGAGTAATTCGTAATGATGGGAATTTTTCGGACCATTGTGCTTTCATGGGATCGCTGTCATATATGCAGCCCGCTCGCTGTCAATTAAAGTATAAAGCAGCCCATGACTATGTGATAGAATAGTACTAAGATGTATCTATCCATCAAGAGGTATCATTCAGGGGCTGGAGAGAGAGGGCTCCACAGTTAAGAGTATGTATTCTTCTTACAGAGGATCCAAGACGTCTTCCCAGCCCCCCTGTCAGACAATCCATAACTCTAGCTCCATGGGACCTAACACCTTCTCCTGGACTCTGGGGCTCCTGTCCTCGCATGGGTGCACACAGAGAGAATTTAATAATAACATAATGAAAACTATCATTCAGATTGGATGACTTAGCGGCTGTCACCTGGTAAGCACCGTCACTTTTTGTGTACGATCTGAGGCTAACATCAATAAAAGAGCTAAAAGAAATACAAGTCGTTGTCTCTTGGGCAGAGGATTAAGAATGAGGAAGAAAATTAACCTGGTTTATTGTAAGCTTTTTAGTGCTACATTACTTTTAAAATAATATACATGTATTGCTTTTGCCAAAATAAAACTCTGCTAATAAAATAACCATATTGTAGAATAAAATATAAACATTAAAATGTTAAGATATTTTAAATAAGGAAGTAAAAAGTAAGTTTTAAGTATTGTAAATATAACTCTTAACGGACAAACTATGTATTATTTTTTTAAAAAGACATTAAGTTCCTTCATACACTATTAGTGGAACTAAAAAAGAGAATTTTTTTAAAATTATAGCCATGCTTAAAAAACAAGAATGCATTCCATCAACAAGCAAATAAACTCAAAACAAAGAAAGTCTCCTTCAAAAGACATACTAAAAACACGAGAGATTGATGGGGGAGTGCTAACTGAAAACCAAAGGTAAGTAACACAAAGCCCTCATATAAAGTTAGAAGTCTGTGTTCCACAGCCATTAATGGGTGCTGAAACATCTGTAGCCATCCACACAGCATGAAGTCACAAAGCATAAGCAGTGTGTTCTTCCTGAGAGCAGCAGACCCTGTCAACCCCTCACTTAGACAAAAGGCCTGGAACTGCACCATGTCTGTGGAATAGCATGTCTACCCAAACCATGACTACATGCCTTAGTCAGAAACACACTGTACAGTCTGGGTGGACACAGCCATAAAGCACTCACATAAGAAACACAACAAGATCCAAGAAGGTGAAACTTTGAGTTCAAGAACAGCATGCCAATATATATTTCAAAAATCCAATCAAAGAAAGATGTCAACAAATTAAAATCTAGAATTAAACCTTAGATAAGCAGATACTGAAGCCATATTTTTTTAAAAAAAAATAGTAAAACAGTATTTTTAATCCTCAAAGAAATAAGAAAACAAACATCTATAAAGATCAAGAAATAGGAAAACACATCTTTAAACTATTCATGAAATTAATAAGCTTAATGGGTTAAAAAAAAAGTCATTTGAATTAATGGAACAACAACAAAATATCCTCTCACCTCTCAGCCCCTCCATCCTTGTGGTCCTCATCTCCATGTCCCACCTCTCAGCCCCTCCACCCTTCTCTCCTCTCTGAACTGTTTTTCTTCCATCCTTCCACACACAGTGATTCTAAAATCCAGCTTTTCATTTCTTTTGTCTCCTTCCTAATCTATTTAGTCTTCCCAGTTACACCTGAGAGAATCCTCCAGAAACCCCTTGTGAGCTTCCAGCTTTATAGGGTGAGCCTCTGTTTTCCAGTTCTATCCTGCTCCCACTACGTTCTGGGAGTCTCTACTGCGACATTCACCACAGTACAGCAAGTCCCTAAAGACTGGACACTACATCCTGCAGACGCTGGTCTTCCCATACCTAGTGAGATTCCTAGTGCATAATGGGCTTTCAGTACACAGTGTATTAAAGTACAGGCATGAATCTCAAGGGGTATAGAAGAAATTACGTCATCACATTCCATCAATATGAGAAAGCAAAGCAACAGCAAAGACCATCGAGTCTCTTCAATAAACCAAAACCGATATGATTGATACCTTGCAAGTACCTAGGAGAGGGTGTACAGAGGGATCATGGGCCTCTGGAAAGGACCCTATGTGAAAACTGCAGTGACGCATGACAGAAGAAAACTCACTAGATATGTTAGTTCCATGCGTGTGACTGTGAGCTGCAGGGGTAAGAGACAAGAAACCGAGAAGCCACCAACACTTGGCTGCCCACCAAACATTACCTCATGTCATCCGTACACTGGGTCTTTGAGATGGAAGCTTGCATTTCCATTTTACTGGAAATGAAGCAACAAGGTTCACAGTGGAGTTTTGGTGGAAAGCCATGGTAATTCTGTGGAAATTCATTCCTGGGTGTGGTGACATCAGCTGATTATGTTAAGTATGGGCTTCTTGAGCATAGAGTTTATGCAAAGCCCATCGTGGGCAGACGGCCCTTTGACATCTAGAAGGAGCTTCAGATTTGTTAGATCTCTGTACATCTTTCCTAGGATGGATGGATGAGAGACTTGGCAAGCAAATGAAAGTTGAACTGTCCGGAGAAGGAGGCTCAGCCACTCTTAACTACTTAGCTTGCGTTATCTTATTTAACCCTCACAATGTCAGTGATTCTCTTCCAGTTCACAAATGATTAAAGGGAGGCCAAGAAGGTCTTAAACACTGACCCAAGGTCACACAGCTTGTAAATGACAGAGCGAAAACTTCCCCCAGCCTTCCTGTCTGAGTCTACTGCAAAACACTCTGCTACACTGTCTCAATTAATGGGTTCCTCTGAATTAATGAATTCCTCTGAAAACTTTGGCTCTCCCATATAAAGATAGATGGTCCCTGATGTCCCAGCACTATGAGAGAGGGGGGTGGTAGGGGGAGGGAGGGAAGGAGGGAAAAAGGGAGGGAGGGTGGGGGGAGCACGAAACAATGGGGAGCTGTGGGTGATTAGTTCAAAATACAGCAAATCTAAAAATACTCTGGCTTCACTTTGAGATATTTGTCCAACAAGAGTGGAACAACTTTAATTAGTGTAACAGGACAATAGGAATTAAATTGGCTTGGTCACAAGATTTTTAAGGGATGACACTGATGGTATTACTACCCGACTTCAAAGATCTGGAAAGATGGTACCGCTCAGGCCGGAGAATAGAAACCTGTTTTTCATCAACTCGGCTGGCCTGACAAATTAAGTCTGTGGAGTCATTAGATTAAGATAAGAGCTTATCTTCCAGGCTGACATTCATTCTGAGGGTTTATACTGCTCAACCAGTAATTAGTGCTGTTGAATTTTTAACGCTGCCTTGTCCAGTCATTCAAAAAGTCTAGAAGTATGTGTGCACCTCCTGTGTATGTTTTGAGTTATTAAAAATAGACGAAGACTGCTAGTGAGTTACTTTAGGAGGTTTGAATCGTTCTTCCTAAAGTTATTTCGTGGCAAAATGTGCAGCTTAATGACTTATTTGCAGAAGAAGGGAGCCCTTCTCCCAAACTGGCAAAAGTTGAATAAGAAGCTGCCTTGCCATGGGACCTACAATTTATTTTGTGGCTTACATTTTATGCGTTTATTGTGTTCCAGTACAATCATTAAAAGCATGATCACATGCAGTAATGGTTTCCTGCTGTTTCCCATCCCCAATTCAGCAAACATATTGTAGATTTAGGCAACAGCTCAAAGTGTGTGTGTGTGTGTGTGTGTCTGTGTGTGTGTGTGTGTGTGTGTGTGTGTGTATATACGCACGCGCTTGCTTGCTTCTTTTTTATGGCTGATTAGATTGTAAAAAGTCTATTTTTTCCACTTTTCTTGAAGTTATAATAACAATTTGATTGCTAAAGTATAAACTAATATATTAAGGCTGCACATGTGTCTTGACAGTCTGTCAAACAGACAATGCTCACTTTTTAAGATGTTTGGCTTGCAAAAATTCCAGTTTCCACACTGACATACTAATTAGCAATCAGATGGGTAAGAACCCCTGTTTTAAGACAGTTCTTCATGTGGCTGAAGTTGTATGCTATTAGTATTACTATGACGTCATTTATTTCACCTCAAGTGTGGACATCTCTTCATCATCTAGCATAATGCATCTGCCATTTTTAGGGAAATGTAGCAAAGTTACTTCTTCTGGGACAAGTTAAAGATTTGGCTCTTCTTGCTTGCACTAATATCCAAAAGAAAGCCTCCAAGAAAACTGTACCAACTTAAGATGCTGAGTTTGGAAGATAGGCTCTTTTTCCCACTTAAGTTGATGCTAAGGCTGTCAAGATAGATCAGTGTAAACCACCAAACCTAACAACTTGAGTGTGATTCCCAGATCCCACACAGTGGTTGTAAAAGAGAGACAACCCTTGCAGGTTGTTCTCTGACTTCCACATACATGCTATGGCTCACATGAGTCAAAGAGACAGAGAAGAAGGAAGAAAGGCAGAGACAGAGAAAAAGGAGGAGGAGGAATAAATAAATCAATAATTTTTAAGAAGTCTTTATTACCCAACATCTATGGTTTTAGAGTTCACAGACCAAAAGTCTTTTTGACCAAAGTCAAAGTCTCTTGCCAATCAGCCCTTGTGAGTGAGGCAGATGTTGAACCTCTCAAGTGGACACAATGCCAAAGTTACGAGGCCCCACAAGGCTTTGGAATTCATCGTGCTTGTTATAACACATGAACATCCTCTCTCAACAGTGCATGTAAATTCCACTCCAGTCTTGGCATCTCTAGTGGAAAGAGCAGAGTCTAGTTTACCCCTTCAGCAAGTCATTGAACCTCAACTTCCTTAACTGCAAAATAATAAGAGTGTTCAGTATAATCATTAACTATGCCTCCCAGGTTCCTGCATCTCAGATCCATGATCTGACCCCTAAGAAGTATGAGCAGTTCCGTCTTGAATGGACATAGAAAAATGTAATGGGAGAAATACACCATCTGAGGGTCTCATAGAATTAAGCTTGAAATAGTAGTCTAAAAATCCTGGAATTACATAATCATACTTTGTCATAGATTAGAGACCAGAGTGTAATTGTTGAATAAATGAATCAATGAATCAATGAATGAATGAATGATAACACAACATGAGATTTTGGTATTTGTATGCAAACAAATAAATTTACTGTGCCACACATTGGCTTATGGTATTGGAAAAGAGTTAAATGTCTCCAAACCCAGTTGATCAGGAAATCTAAGGATACCTACCTCCCAGGGGCTGCCAGGGGATAAACAAATGGCTGCTGGGAAGCCAGGTGATAGCAGGAGGCTTGAAACTTCCTTTCTTTGACCTCAGATTGTTTTTGTTATTGTTTTATTTCTTCTCTCCTTTGTAAAAACATCACCCTCCAGCTATTACTGACCCCTCCCAGCTCATTGGCCAAGGCTATTATCAACACCTTTTCCAGGGAGCAGAAATAAGGAAGGAGGAGGAAAAGCACAAAGTCTCCCTTCCAAGGAGCTGATCTGGCAGGAGAAAGGTAGGTGCCTTTCCCTCAGTGTGTTTACAATGTACTCCGTCTCAGCCCTCAGCCTTCCTTAACTCATCTGCCCCGCCCCCAGCTTTCTGAAGAGCAACATGTAATTAGAGCACTAACGAGGTCATTTAGCAGAAACCATGGGTAGGGAGTAATGAGTGTGCTATCAGGCTTGGAGAACAGCTTGGGCAAAAATCCAAACAGTCCATGTTCAACTCTGATGAGCCGACCTAAGCTTGGAAAACAGAGCTTAGAGAAAGGTTAATAATAGGACACACACACACACACACACACACCAATAACAACAACAACAAAAGAAACCCAAGCAAGCCCGAAAGCCTCCCCCCTAGATTCCCAAAGCAAAGGTCTAAGCGTCTAAGCACAGCACTTCAGAGCTGGTCCATGAGGAGAGGCTGAGTTCCTCTGGCTCTTGTACCTAGCAAGGCCACTTGATCAACTCAGGGTCATTCCTGGAGGCTGGTGCAATGCAAAACCTGGAATGGACTTCAGAGCTCAGCCAATTCAACCCCTGAGCTCAACCCCTGAGCATTTCACACAGTTGAACTTAGGGCACTTCAGCACACTAAAGCCCCTCCCCCATCTAATTAGAAAGACTAAGGACCAAGGTCTCTGATGAGCACAAGGATGTTGGAGCCACTACTCAGCCTATCATTTGCTTCTGAAGATGACATCTTGGAGACCCTTTGGACAGTTAGCAGACCGTGAGACTTGAGCTGGGTGCGGTTTCACTTAAACCATTATTAGAGTAATTAGGTCCCAGAAAAACAAATACACCCCTACAGCAGTATGCATCTAAGTTGCGTGGAAACGAAGCTGCAACTGGGAGCATCCAAAGAGCTGAGAACTCCTTAGAACAAGTAAGTGGAAGAGATGGAAGGCCTCCCCACCGATTCCCACTCTGGAGCTCCGCCCACCTTCTCTCCGCCCGCCCCATCCACTCACAAGAGTTGTCTAAGCTCTTTACAAGTGCCAAGTGCTGCTGGGAAGGAGGGTAAATAATGGGCCGCAAACTCTATTATGCTTTTTTTTCTTCACGTCTTATAGAGGCTGTTGGAATGAAAAAAATCAAAATTAATGCAAGAGCGTTTTGTTGTTGGGCCTTTTAGGCCGTTACTGGACACTAAAAGAATAACCATGATTATATGAAACGGGCTACCAAAACTTTTAATAAAGCATCTCTGTGTCCAAAAGGAAGAAAACTTTTGTTCTGTTTTGTTTTATTGCGGATATTAATTACATATCCTTATATATTTCCTTTTTTTTTTTTTTTTTTTTTGCTTCTTAAAAGCAATAAACCTAGGAGCTGGTCAGGTGGTTCAGTGGCTAATAATGAAGTGACTCACAACCAGCTGTAACTCCAACTTCAGGACACACACACACATACACACACACACGCATATAGAAAAAGTGTTTGTTACCAGTTATTTGAAAATGACTTGCCAATGAACTTCCAGCTCTCCCACCCCTCCCCCACTGTGTGATGTCCGGGTGTCATAGGAGCCTGTGTGCTAGGTTTAAACCCACACTTTTCTGACTTAAGCCCGAATTCGAAATTCTTTCACAGTTTGGCAGCCTTAAGCAAATGATTTAATCTCCCTAACCCACTGCCTCCCTCTGCAACACCAGACCTGTGACTGTGTGGCTGACACACTGAAGCCTAACGGAGAAAGATGACAAGGAGACACCTGACCCACAGGAGATGCTCTGTAGGTCTTTATTATATTTCTAGAGCAAAGTTCCAACCCTCTCCTTCTGGATGAAAAAGAAAGCAAGCCACGGGCAGTACAAGCAACAGCTGGTACTAGGAATGAAGAAGCTACATCAGGGAGAGAGCCACCAACCCTCAGAGTCAGATGCACTTTATGGATACAGCAATTTGCCTCTTTGTCAAATGTTCCCTAACATTTTGCAAAAATTCCCCAAATGTCAAATTACTGAGTAATCTGCACAGTGCTGTGATCTCGCTATCCTGACTGAGTCAGAACGTATTTTGGGTGTCCTAGACATGAATTCAAGCAAATGTTAGTAAATAAGGAAATCACAGTCCCTCTCACCAGTTCTCCATGCTATACCAGCCTCCTCTTCAAAAATCAACCAATACCAACCTGCAGACCATGAAGCTACACATCCAACATGACACAGACCCCAAGTGCTAACCTGAGGCGGGCCACGGAAACAGACAGGAGAGCAGGAGCCAGGCTCCACATCCCAGTTATTAACTCTAAGCTAGCTACTGGCTTCGTAGAACATTCTGGTTTGTCTTCCATAGCCCTATTTATTTCTTCAGCAAATACTGAAACAGTATATATTATACTCTTCCCTGGGGATTCATGTATAGACAGAACCTCTTCCTGGAAGTGGGTTATAAATAAATATTTTTTATTTAATTACTGGCAGCCCACTATGGCAGGCTCCATATTTGTACCCATTTCATAGGTGAAAAAGTTGAGGCTCAGAGTGGTGAAATGTCTCCTACGAAGCCACAGAACTAGTGTATTAGTTACTTTTTTCTTGCGGTAGTAAAGTACCATGAATGAAGCAACTTTTAGAAGAGTTTGGTTTGGCTTATGGTTCCAGAGGGTGAATGTCCATAAAGGCTGGGGGACAAAGGCATGCTCCTCAAGAATAAGAAGCTGAGGGCTCTCATCTTGAACTGTAAGCAGGATACTAAGTAGGGAAATGGAGTGAAGCCTTAAGCTCTCAAAACCAGTCCCCAGTGACATACGTCCTCAAGCAAGGCCACATCTCCTAAACGTCCCCATACAGCGCCACCACCTGGGGACCAAGTGCTCAAATGCATAAATCTATGTAAGTCGTCCTCACTCAAACCATACAGTTATCAAAGAGCAGAATTACGTAAGAGTCCCACAGTCTGCTCCAGAACCCGTGTTCTTAACTACTGAACGCTGTTTATTGCCCCATGATGTAGGTGCCATGTTATCCCCATTTTACAGATCAGAACACTAAGGCTTTAAATAAAGATGTTATTTAGTGGGGCTGGAGCAAATGAGAGAAGGGAAGGGGAAAAAGAAAGAAAGAAAAAACGAAAGATGTTACTTAAAACTTGTCAAGATACCTCTTGATGCTTATCTTATTTATTTTTATTGCTCTGAAGAGACACCATAGCCACAGGAACTCTTATAAAGGAAAACATTTAATTGGGGCTGCCTTACAGTTCAAAGGTTAGTCCATTGTCACAGTGGGGAGCGTGGCGGCATAGCTGCAGCCATGGTGCTGGAGAGGAGCTGAGAACTCTACCTCCAGACCTGAAGGTAGCAAGAAGAGAGAGTGAGCCACTGGATCTGGCTTGAGCTTCTGAAACCTCAAAGCCCACCCCCAGTGACACACTTCCTACAACAAGGCCACACCTACTCTACCAAGGCTGCGGCTCCTAAAAGTGCCAGTCCCTGTGGGGGCTGTTTTCATTCAAATCACCACAGTGTTATTGAGTAGGTGACTGAGCTTGGAGTTCACAGTGAGTTCTGTCTCTCTGTAGAACTCTGAACCAGACAGACCAGAGGATCACAACTGTAGAGGCTAAAAGTAAAGCCTGGCCTTCTGTTGTGTCTAGTTTGGCTGACTATACACTGAGAACGAGAAGACTTCTGCGGGAGGGTGTGTGCTGGACACCTCAAAGAACACCACTTCACCCCATTCAAATCATTCAGCCCTCACACAAGACGCCACGGAGATGACTCACAGCCTGAGGGGTGGCCTGAGAAATGAAGGTCTGCTTTGCTTGTGATTTGTGTTTCCCTGACTCGAAAAACAAAACAAAAATATTTGAAACAAATTCAAGTTGCTGAAGCCAACATATATCAAATGATATCATGCATATCATTTATCTACGCATCTGCTTTCTCTGTGATGTATGAGGAAGTATCATCCCACTGATACATTTTTAAAAAATATTTAAAAATCATCACAGTGACCTTAAGAGAAGAGAGGGTTGATGCAAAGAGGGAAGCAAGCACCACTGGCATAGGGGATGCTCACACAACAGGACTCCTGGGAGAGCTCCACTAACACCATGCCTCTTTGCTTCTTGGGGATCAAGTAGAAGGCACTGGGAATTGTAGGGAGTCTTTTAGAAACTCTGAACTGATCACCGCATGGAAAATAATTAGGTTTAGTGACTAGAAAACAAAAGAGGCCAGGTTGAGTCAACTCTAAATTCTTGTACAACCAACAGATGTTGAGGAATATCTTAGTCAGGGTTTCTGTTCTTACACAAACATCATGACGAAGAAGCAAGTTGGAAAGGAAAAGGGTTTATTCAGCTTATACTTTCCACATTGCTGTTCATCACCAAAGGAGGTCAGGAAGCAGGAGCTGATGCAGAGGCCATGGTGGGATGTTACCTACTGGCTTGCTTCCCCTGGCTTGCTCAGCTTGCTTTCTTATAGAACCCAGGACTACCAGCCCAGGGATGACACCACTCACAAGGAACCCTCCAACCTTGATCACTAATTGAGAAAATGCCTTACAGCTGGATCTCATGGAGGCATTTCCTCAAGGGAGGCTGTAGCAGGATACTTACTCTGCTACATTGTATTCACAGTGGAGCCCTGTGATTAGGCAGTAGAAGAGGAGATGGAGCTGGGAGAGAAAGAGAAGAAGGGGAGGAGAGAAAGAAAGGAAGGGGAGGGGAAAAAGAGAGGAGGGGAGGGGAGAAAGAGAGGAAGGGGAGAAGAAGGAGGCTATCAGCCATGGAGAACCACAAATGGGTTGAAAGCTGTCCTGGGTAGCAACTTCTATCAAAAGGTTAGATACTGGGTAACAACTCTAATTGTGTGGGCATCTTGTTGATTGAGCATTTCTAAATATATAAATCCTTTAGATAATCATTAAGTTTTAAGAGTCTCATTTCTACAGGGTACCGCGAGGATGGCAGATATTGTCTGGGATTCAACCGAGCTTTGTGGATGTATTGTGGGGGATTGGCAGAGCCATCCCCCACACTGGTGTCTTGTGGGTGCCAGGGCCTGCACATCTAGCTAGCTGGAGCCCTGGTCAGAGCCGAGGAGCAGGGGCACATGGCAGCTGCCCAGGAACAAGCCGGGCCAGGCACAGTTTTCTAAATATCACCCCTACAGGAGGCTCCTGTCTCTGTGATAACACCAGCTTGTGTCAAGTTGACACACAAAACCAGCCAGGACAGGAGTCTAGGTCTTTGATGTCTCCATGGCCTTACTGCAACCCAGGGTCCCGAAAAGGTAGCATCACATTGACCCTAGAACCTCTTTCTCCATCTTAGTGGTCAAGATGTGAAGGTCAGAGCAGCCTACAATTCTGGATTCATACTCCCTGCCCACCCCCATCCCCCACGGTCTCTCCTCTGTGGCATTAGCAAGCTAAGGGAATCTCTGTCTTCCCATGGCTCTCAACCCCTCTGTGTCACCATTGTCTCTTCCCTGATTACTGTCACTCTCCCAGCTTGTCTTTCTGCATCCAGCCTTGCCTGCTGTAATCACCATCCGTGTAACAGCTAAAGCAGAAATCTGGCTACACCAGCAGAATCCTACTGCCCTCGGGTTAAAGCCAGCCTCCTCAGCATGCTTTAGACGGCTGTCTGTTTGATCTGACTTCATCTCTTCTGTAGTCCTGCTTGCCTTCTCTCACCCCAGTGCTACACACACACTTCTGTGTGTAGGCCCTCCAAGCCACAGCTCCTCAGTGTCTACTTTCCCATCAAGGCCTTCTCCCTTTGCAGCTCAGGCTGGGACTGATGGCTAATGTGGTCAAGAATTGTCCGAATCTCTTGCCCGGTGTTTCCCTTGCCCTCTGTCTAGAACACTTGCTTGGATGAGCTGTTTCTGCTGCTCAGCTTTCAGCCCAGAATCACTTAGAGAGCCTTCGTCTGGCTACTTACCTCCAAGTAAGTTCAGTACAAGTAAGTTCAGCAGCACCTCCAAGAAAGCTCAGTAGCTTCCATTCAAAGTATCACCTCTGTGGTCATCTTGCTTCTTTGATTCATATGCTGTCTTAGTTAAGGTTTCTACTGCTGTGAAGAGACACCTTGGCTATGTCAAGTCATAGGAAGAAAACTATTTAATGCGTGTTGGTTTACAGGTTCAGAGGTTTAGTCTGTTATCGTCATGGCACTTATGCACACGTGATGCTGGAGGAGGAGCTGAGTTCTACATCTATTTATGCAGGACCAGAAAGAGAATATGGGTTACTGGGCCTGGCTTGAGATTCTGAAACCTCAAAAGCCCACTCCCAGTGATGACATACTTCCTCCAACAAGGCCACACCTACTCCAACAAGATCCTAATACTTTCAAATAATGCCACTCCCTGTGAGCCTATGGGGGCAGTCTTCATTCAGACCATCATGTTCTACTCCCTGAACCCCACAGGCTTGGAGCTGTATCTGAATGCAAAATACATGTGGTCCAACTTTAAAAATTCCTGTAGGCTGTCACAGTCTCAGCACTGTTTAAAAGTTCACAGTTCAAGGTGTTTGCTGCTCGTGGCAGTCTCTTAACTATATTCCTGTAGAAAGTCAAAGTAAAAAAGCAGATCACATACTTCCAACACACAATGGCACAGGATATGTACATTCTAAAAGAGTGGTGATACAGAGGAGGAATATACTGGAACCAAGTGAGGAAATTGGACCAAAGAAAGACTGAAAATCCTCTGGGCAAGGTCCAAACTCTCCATCTCTATGTCAAAGTGCTCTTCAGATCTCCAACTCCTTTCAGCTGTAACACACTTCATTCTCTTGGGCTGGTTCCACGCCCTGTTAGCAGCTCTCCTTGGCAGGTATCCCATGGCTCTGACATCTCCAACATCTTAGGGTCTGCAAAGGAATCTAGGCTTCACCTTCACAGCTCCCTGAGGGGATACCTCTGATACATGCCTGGCCTCGGTGGCTTTCCTTAGTCACAGACCCCTTCCTTGTATCCTTGACTCTAAACCTAGAATCATGTGGCTGACACTGACAAGTTCGGCTTCTCTCTAGGGCTGGACCAGGGCCCCCTCATTCAAGTACACTTTCACCAGCTTTCTGTTTTCCATGGTTTCCTTCACTGCTTTAGCTTCGCTGTCCTGGGACTCAGAGATCCACCTGCCTCTGCCCCCTGAGTGCTGGGATTAAAGGTCTGCACCACCACACCAGGCCCTAAGCTTTTCTTTAATTATTTTACACAAGTTGGAAGCTGAGCTGGGCGGGGTCTTGCCCTGAGGTCACCGCTCTACCCATTTAGCATCAGGTTTTCCCTTAAACTTTTCATCTCGGTGAGCACTGGACATGACTCCATCAAACTTCCTGGTGTCCTTTTTCCCCCTCAAACTGTACAGTTCATATTTTTCCTTGCTCAGTTTTCTCCCTTTCATTATAGATCTGTGTAAGTGTGGTCTCTAGTAGCCAGGCAACCCACATTAGGCTGTCTGGAAATCTCCTCTGTCAAGGCTGTTAATCCATAACTCTTGAACTTAGCCTCAGGCAGACATTTTGGATAAGGGAAGAAAACAGCAACATTCTTCACCAGAATAGTACAAGAATGGACTCTAGGCCACACACTAATACTCTTCCCTGAAACCTCTTGACCTGGATCCCCACAGTTCAAATCACACTCGGTCATTCATGCTCCTATTAGTATGACACATTAAACATCACTTAAAGCATTCAACTGCTTTCCTAATCCTAAGTTCCAAAGTCCACATTCCTCCAAACAAAAGCACGGTCAGGCCTATCATAGCAATACCCCAGTCCCTGGTACCAACTTCTGTCTTAGGGTTTCTATGGCTGTGAAGAGACACCATGACCACAGCAACTCTAAAAAGGAAAACATTTCACTGGGACTGGCTTATAGCTTCAAAGGTTTAGTCTATTATCATCACTGCAGAAACCATGACAGCACGTAGGCAGACATAGTGCTGGAAAAGGAACCAAGAGTTCTACATCTGAATCAGCTGGCAACAAGAAGAGACAGTGAGCCACTGGGCCTGGCTTGAAATTATGAAACCTCAAAACGCATCCCCTAACCCCCAGTGACACACTTCCTCCAACAAAGCCACACCTACCCAACAAGGCCACACCCCTTAATCCTTTTGAAGCAATACCACTTCCTATGAGCCAATGGGGCCCATTCACATTCAAACCCCCTGAAGGGCAGACTATGTCTTGCTGTCTTGCTTTGTATGTGAGACCACAGTGACAAGGGCAAGTGTTTGTGCACTCAGCCCTCAGCTGGAAGGACTATTTTAGATTATGCAATCTTTGGGAAATGGAGCTTAGCTGAAACAAGTGCTTCACTAGGGCGGGGTTACGATTCTACCACCCAGTCCCCATTTCTTTCTGCTTCCTGTTCTACTGACCTTCGTGATGCAGTGAAGGCCTAGAGCGATCGAGCTACTTTGCCAAGCTTTCACCACCAGCCTTAACAGGCCAGGATGTAGCTCTACTCAGTCCAGTTTCTGGTTCTGCTTCTTGTTACTCTACTTCATGTTCACCTAACAGACATGCCTGCAGGAGCCTGGAACAACCTATCTGCTTGGCTTCTGAGTCTTCTGGAAACACTTGCCTGAATAGCTATGATTCTTCTTTTCCATGCTGTTGATGTTATTGTTCTATAACAAATCACACCCGATACATAGAAAATATCAATATTCTACTATATCTCACAGTTCTGGTAGACCTAGACTCTGGGAACAGTTTCTCCATGTCAGATGTGTCTCTGGTAGGTGACAGTAGCTAGAATGGCCAACCATAACTGCTTCTTCATGTAGCCTCATGTCCTTTTTCTCAAAGGACATTGCCACATTATACCTCAGGTTGGCCAGATTGCATGCTAGGGCTCAAGAGTTCAAGGGCAAGTAATGTGAAGGTTGGAAGTTACATCACCATCACGACCTAGCTTCCGAGGTCATACCGCTGTGCTTCTGCAGTTCATTCATAACGAAGGAGCACCCAATACAGGTTGAAACACACACACACACACACACACACACACACGCTCACACACACATGCTCACACACACACACTGACTCCCTTTATCAATGGGGACTAGCAGGGTTCTAGAGGGCATGTTTGTGCAAGATTCTGCAACAGCCGTCTTTAAGAAATACACCCTGCCCCATTACAGAGTGGAGGGGAACTTGAAATGACTGGAACTATCATCCCAATACCAAAAAAAAAAAAAAAAAAAAAAAAAGGCACCAAAAATTTCCATCTGATGCCAGAGACCATCCAAAACATAAAGTCGGCACTCAGGAAGCTGCAGAGCCACTGGTTTTGTGCTCCCATAAAAATGACCCAAATATTTGTCCGTGTTTATTGCAAATTTGAGAGCCTCTGCCCCTGTGTGAGGCAACGTATGCATCCATTACGACTGTAACTATGGGTATAGATGATTATATAAAAATATGCAAAACGAGATTCCCGGGTCAGGCCTTTATGGGCTCCGATTCAACGTGGGATGCATTTTTACAGGCCAGTTGTAAACCCCTGGAAACAGGTTTATAACAGGCGCACTGACACAGCATTATCTATGGCGGCAAGAACAGAGGCTGGGTAATAGGCTTGTTCCTCTGTGGCTAATGCTGCCTTGAAGTATCTCTAAATCTCAGCCTTCCTTGCAGCAGGTACTTCAGTGAAATGTAACTACCACAATGCATCCTTCCCATGCAATTGGCCCGGAGCGTGGAGCAGAAGCATTGCAGCTCTTTCTGGCAGTGGTACGGAGGACGCCATCTATAATGATACAATGGATGGGGGCTGTGGGCAGGAAATGGGTATCTTCCTCTAGGTCACGATCAAATAGTGCTCTGAGCTTTGGTGAACTGAGTCACAGAGAGGACCGAAGGGAGCTGGTGACCCCTCTTGTTTCCAAAGTCAGAAGCTCAGGCGAGTCACGTGACTTGTCCTGGGTCCCAAAGATGGCTTAAGGGCAATGAGGCTGTAAAACTCTTGAGGTGTTCACACCGTTAGGTCTAAACTTTAATATGATTCTCCCTCTTCCCCCCCCCCCCCGCTCCCTCAACAGTGGGCAAGATGAAAATGGACTTGCCCACAACTGGGTAGCAGTGTGCTTTCTGGATAATGTTATCCGCAACCCACTTTTTAACTGTCTGTGAGACCAACTTGTTTAAACAGGAGAGGAAGCCCGATGGCACAAAGGGCTCTTCACGTTCCTCTGGTAGATTAGGAGAGGCTCCCAGTTAAAGAGTGTTCATTACTATTGTAAATTCTTGCCCCGGGGCTTGTACCCTTGCAGTAGATTACATGAGGTCTGTGTTCATGGACAACGTTTGGCGTCTGATTGAAGGTCCAGTGCAGCTAATTAATTTCATTAGGAAGTGAAGTCATCTTCTAGCAGGAATTAATATTTGGAGCTTCGTGTTGCTAATTCATTTCCAGATTTAATTAGCTCAGAGAAGAAATGTTGCTTGGGCAAGAGGACTTTTTAATTATCAGCTTGGATAAATTTGAAAATGTTGATGCCTAGGGGTTGAGTTAATTAAAACCTGCATTATTTTAACTTTAATTAGCTCCCATCTTTGTTTTGCTCCACCATATGGCCATGTCCTGTAGTCAAATTTAGTTAATTAAGCTAATTAAGCTAATCATTTTAATTACTCAAGACAATATGATTGGATAGAGGATGACTACAACTTTACAGCCAAGCACTTCTTTTTCATTAAGTTGAAGGGACAGAGTTATTTCTGATAGCGGCTGGCAAGCAGTGCTGCGGAGTTCAGGGATGTGACAGCCTCAGAGATATTAAGGCTGAAGTCTAATTGCATTCCTTGATAAAAACAAAATGTCACTAACACAACTCTTTAAAAGCGGAGAATAATTTAGTGCTACGTCTATTAGCATTCTGGACCGGCTGACTTGGTCAGGGTGTGCTGGCTTGCTCTTTTTACCCTAATAAGATAATGAAGCAGACTTACTGAGCTGTGGAATTTACTAATGGAGATTTAGGTATTAGATGGTGAAATCTTCATCTTCTTAGATCCGGGTGCCCAGTCATACCTGCTAGACTTATGGGTCTGTCGTCGTTCGTGGCACAGGCCTGTATTTTTAGGGGGTTCATAACTCTGTTGGAAAACATTCGCTCCAGGCTGAAAGTTGGTCTAAGAGGGCCCATGTTAGGGATGCTTATTTATAGATTGTGGAATTTTGGAGGGGGGAGGAAGGAACAGTCGGGTTGGGTTTTATGCCGCTGCTCCGGAGGCCGAGTTTACTGCATTCGTAGTGTGCCTTCTCCTGGCTCTATCTCTACTCAACACTAAAATGCCCAGCTCAATAAGGGAAAATTCTGTTATTTTTTTTCTTTGTGTGTGGACATGTGTGCGTGCACACACAGATGCACATGCATGAGCAAGTCAGAGACTGATGTCAAATGTGTCTTTCAGTCACTTCTCTCTCTTAATCTTTGAGGCAGTGTCTCTCACTAAACTTGGAATTCTGATAACTGGCTGGCCATTGAGCCCCAAGAGCCTCCTGTAGTCTCCTCCCAGGATTGGGGTTACAGAGGAATGGTAGAACCAGCTCTCCACATGGGTGCTGGGGATTGGAACTCAGGTTCCTATACTGTATGGCAAGTCCTTCAGCATCTGAGCTATCTCCACAACTCCATGAAGACTGTTTTTAATTTCTTCCTACTTCTGCTTCCCAGTCATGACCTTGGCACCCCAATCCATGGAGCCTGATGACCACAGTGGCCTTTTCCAGATCCTCCCTAAGACAAAGAAAATAAGAAAAATAGCATCCTCTGCTTGGCAGAAACCAAACGAGCTTTTCTCAAAGACTTTCTTCAGCCTGGCTGCCTCTCCAGACACACAGAAAGTGATTCTTTGCACAGTTCGGGAGGAAAGATTTAAAATAACCCCTAGAGTAGTATTTGGAGAAAATAATATGAATTGTAAAAGTAGTTCAAATATATGTTTGGGGAGGCTCTGGCCGCCTCTAGTATGTGCTTGCTAGAAAGCTGGTTTTTGACCTGTAACATGGGGCATACGTCCTAGGATGAGAGTATAGGTCCCAGGATGAGGAGATTCTCACATTCTTAGGAATGAAGGATGGTTCATCAGGGGTCACTGAGGCAAAACTCATTTTAAGGAACTAGCTGTAATCCAGAGAAGATGAAGACGGCTGAAGGCAGACTACGAGTCCCCCTTCACGTCGGCTAGAAAACTGCAGCTTAACTAGCCTGTAATCAGCTAGCTGCAGTTCAGAATCCAATAGACCCAGAATCCTGCAGGTGACAGGCCATTCATTCATCCCTTCCTTCATTTATTTAGTTGTTTGTTCAGTCATTCAACAAAAATTTTCTAGTGCCGGGCAGTCTTCTAGACATCCTCAGGGATGGGGAGACGAATGGAGATAAGATTTCGATTCCAGGAACCAATATTCTGCTTGGATGATGGAGAATTTCCATAGAGGAGTCTAGACTGTGGTTGGGAAATCCAGGGAGGCTTCTTAGAAGAGGCAGCATCACGTGCAGGTACAGAGCTGACAGAGCAAACCTCTGCTGATGTGTTAATGAGCATTATCCTGGAATCCAGGTTTCTTTCTTTCTTTCTTTTTTCATCTCTTTCCTTTCCATGTGTGCCATTCACACATGCCATGGCGTCTCTGTAGAGGTCAGAGGACAACCTCAGGTTAGCCTACACCTTCTACCCGCTTAAGACAGGCTATCTCATTGTTCATTGCTGCAAATACTGGGCTAAGTGGCTCCCAGGTTCTAGTAATTCTGCTGTCTCCGCCTCCCATTCCTCTGTCTCACACATTTGCACGCTACTGTATATGACTTTTACGAGCTCCGGGGCTCCAAACTCAGTTCGTCAGGTGTACTCAGCGAGCGTTTCTTTTCTACAGTCTCCCTCTTGAGTTGGAGTAAGACTCGAAGACCCATTTTATAAACACCCATGATCTCCATCTTGTTTCCATACAAAGGCCATGGGAAAACTCAAAAGAGAGTGTATTTAGTCAACACTATGTGGAGTGAAGTGGGTCAAATGAAATTAAAATACGCTGTAGCCAAAGGTTTGTCTCACAGAAAATGAAGGAAAAAAAATAGCTCCAGACCTACTGAAACTCCTTTGATAAACTAGGATGACTCACAACTGGGGACATTTATAGAAAATGTAAAGAAAAATTATGCTACTCAATCCAGAGCTTGGGTCATATTATTTTAACAGTGCTAATGAGCTTTGCTAAATCTCTAAATTGTGATGTAAGAAGAAGCAAGAGGAAGAGGGAGAAGAAGGAGGAAAAGAGAGGAGAAGATAAAGGAGAAGAAAGAGAGGGAGGAGGGGGAAGAGAGGAGGCGGAAGAAGAAGAGAAGGAAGAAGGAAAAGTAGGAGGAAGGGAAGGAGGAAGAGGAGAAGGAAGAAGAGGAGGAGGAGAAGAAGGAGAAGAAAAGAAGAAGAAGAAGAAGAAGAAGAAGAAGAAGAAGAAGAAGAAGAAGAAGAAACCAAAATTTTCGACATAAAGCGCTGAATAGTCAGACATTTTCCACAGTTTATTCCACATAAAAACAGCAGAGACTCATGGGAGTTAAACTTCACCATCATCATGATACCACTCCGGTTCACACGTGGGCTTGGAGCAAGGCAAACCCATCAGTGAAATCCTGAGCTCAGTTACTGTTAACTATTTGGTTATCAGATAACCCATTCCCCCAGTAGCCATACAGTACAAAATAGATGTTTAATCCTTTTAAAGAAAAGGACCAAGAAGACACAACTGTCCCTCCTGTGTAAAGTGAAAGTTAGAGCAACGTTTCCTCCTGGAAACCAGGCATTCTCAGTATTCAGAGTCTGTGTGGTTTTAAGTGCACAGCGCCAGTGCAGTTACTTCGTGGTAGACTAGCTGTCCTGTGGATGCTCTGCTTAGCTCTGACCCGGATCCGCTCTTCTTCAGGACATGGTGGTCACCCTGATAAGGCTCTGGCCTCCTCTGCCCACACATGCTAGCTGTGTGACCTTGGCCTAGTTGCTTAGCCTCGCTAAGGTTACCTGTGGCTAATCCCTCTCCTTCCAGCTTTCCCCACTGCTAATGTGGAAATGGTAAGAACGTCAAAGCTGCCTGCTGGAATAACACACAAACGATGCCCGATGATCCACTGTTCAATCCTTTCCTGAACTACCTTCTATCGACCATTTGGTCTGAGTTTATTGAATTACAAATTTAGCCTGACATCTGCCTAACAGAAGCATCATTTACCTTGAATTTTAAAATTGCATAATACATTTTAAACCCCAAATAAATCATTTGAGTGTTACCCATTGTGCTGGATCAAACATCACCTCTCGGTACAGGACACATTCACACTCTGGAGTAGACTTGCCAACGATACGGTTACACCATTTTCAAAGTGGATAGGAGGCCTTATAGCTACATCTTAAAGCAGAGAATGTATCATCCAGTGTCCATATTCAGAACCCAAAGAGAATTATCCTTGGACTAGAAAGCCCTGTTTCTTTTAATGAGTTACATGTAAATGTACTGGCAAATACAGCTGTTATTGGTAAATTCCTATTTAACAGATGGGCAAAATAAGGCACTGAGATTAAATGATTAGCCCATGGCTAATATTTGATTAGAAAGACAAATTTAATCAGAGTTGCCATTTGACTTCCCTTCAGGACCAGAATTAGATTCCAAGTGTTTCCTGACTTGGTTTTGGGGGGGGCCGTTGCCCACAACAGTTCAATATGTGCTTTATTACATGCTTTCGGATAAGTGATGGAGGAGGGGAACCTTTCTGAAGAGGAAGCAGAACATCCATTACAATCACATAAGGCATGAATCTTCGAAACATGTCACACAGTGAGTACTGCCTCTTCTCTGGCTGGAGAGGTGGGAAAGAGACAGAGTCTGGTGTAATAATTTACAAACACCCACACTAGCAACGGGAACCCAAAGGAAAAAAGTCCTGAATTAGTCTTAGGATGGGGCCTGGTCATATACCTTGGGAGACAGAAGGTTCTGCAGTCTTTGTCAATTCAGGGACAGCGAGGTGGCTTTTCTGTGGAGGTAAGAGGAGCACAGGACAGGTCAGTAGTGTTTTGAGAATTCCCCAGTTCTTACCAGACTCAATCAACCAACTGTCTGACCCCATTTTGTTTTGAAATATGATGTCACAAACGTGTCCAGAGCTGGATACAATGCACAGTAATGAATTTATTAACTTGCCATCTGCATGTAAACAACAGGGATTCCAGAGACAGAGTCCTTTGGATTTGCTATTGGAAATCAAGCTCTACTCAGAAAAAAAGGAAAGAAGGAAAGGACAGAGGGAAGAAGAGAAAGAGGGAGGGAGGGAGGGAGGGAGGGAAGGAGGGAGGGAAGGAAAGAGGGAGGGAGAGAGGGAGGGAGGGAGAGAGGGAGGGAGGGAGAGAGGGAAGGAGAGAGGGAGGGAGGGAGAGAGGGAGGGAGGGAGAGAGGGAGGGAGAGAGGGAAGAGAAAGAAAATATAGGCCACAACTTAAAGAAAAAAAATATTGCTACTAGACCCTGATTTAGCTGTTCTATCTTACAGGGTCTTTTAGGGCTTCAAAGCCAGCCAGAGTCTTTCTGCTTCTTAAAAACTGCAACAGTAACAATAAACTAAACAGGTTTCATTACTTAAAGAGACTAAAAAACCAGTTGTCTACAGCAGAAAGTGGCTAGACATTTGTCAGTTGCATCTATTCCCATGAAGGAATGTCTAGCTAAAACCTTGAGAGTCAGAAATCCATCTAGAACCACCTGCCCTTTAAAATTCACACCACAAAATTCAACCCCACTTCTTCTGCCTACCCTTCCATCTTGGGGACTGTCACTTTAAATGTACCAAAAAGAGAAATCTGGCTGCACAGAGAAGTCCAGATACCTTCAGAACTGCAGAGTATGCTTTCTGTTACCATTTTCATCCGGTTTCTGCTTTCCCAGGCACACCTGAGACATGTCACCACTTTCAAAGATCACCAGCACCATTATCTGAGACCTAAGGTCACAGCCACACCCAAGCTTTCTGCATCAAGAGCACAGATTGAGTGCTACCATCCATGCCAACAGTGCCTATACACAGGTCCCTAGGATGGCATGTTTGGTTGATAACAAGGAATAAGATACAGGCACTGAAATGAGGCTTGTAGTCAGCACCTGTGAGAAACATGTCTCCTCATCTCTGATCTGCCCTGGACCCTAGACCCTCAGCCTTACACCAAGAGTCTGGCAGTTTCCTCACCAGTCTCTCTCCTCCTCTTACTTCTGTGATAGATTGTCTTTGTATAAAGGGGAAGGAGGAAGAAGGGGAGGAAGAAAGAGGAAGAGGAGAGGAAGAAATGGAGGAGGAGGAGAAGAAGGTGAAGACAAAGAAGAAGATGAAAAGAAAGAGAAAGAAGGAAAGAAATTGAAATTTCCCATGGAGAACTGGTAGATATAGGGGAAAAGGGAAGAGGGGGAGGAGTGGAGGGAGACAAGACCACAGTTGGGATGTATTATATAAGTTTTAAAAAATAATGAGAGAGAGAGAGAGAGAGAGAGAGAGAGAGAGAAAGAGAGAGAGAGAGAGAGAGAGAGAGAGAGAGAGAGAGAGAGAGAGAGAGAGAGAACACCCCCACCCCAGGAAAGCCAGTAAGCACTACTTAGCAGCCACTTACATAGGCTGTGGAGCTCTGCTACAGAAGGTGTCTTCCCCAAAAGGTTTCAACTGTTGAGAGGACCACAACCAACAGCACCTTGGAAATAAAACGATTTGCCTCAGATTACAGTCAGTCCATCATGAGAGGGAGAAAAAGCAGGGACAACATTGTTTACTGGCTTGCTCCTCATGGCTTATTCAGCTTGCTAATACCATCCAGAACCTCCTGCCCAGGGTTGGCACTTCCCACAGTGGGCCGGCCCTCCCCAATCAGTTACTAATCAGGAAAATCCTCATAGACTTGCCTACTGGCAATCTGCTGGAGGTATTTTCTCTGTTGAGATTTCTGTTTCCTGAATAACTCTAGCTTGTATCAAGTTAAAAAAAAAACAAGACAAAACAAACAAGCAAAAGTAAATCAGGAAAGAAGGTACTTATAGAAAAATCGAGGCCGTGCTGTAGAGAACAGTATCCTGAATTAGTTATGAGCAGAAGAGCTGTCGTCTCTACCAGCTGCAAACTCTGCCTACTACACCAGACTTCCTGATTAATGAGTATAACTCATAAAGAAATACATAAGAGGCATACATACATACATACATACATACATACATACACAGTGGGGCAGCAGAGATGGCTCGGTCGGTAAGAGCACCTGCTGCCCTCGCAGGGGACCTTGGTTCAGTTCCCAGCACCCACATGATGTCTCACAACTGCCTGTAACTCCAGTTCTAGCAAATCTGATGTTCTTTTCTGACCTGTGCAAACTTCAGACACACACATAGTACTCATACAAATGTGCGGGCAGTCATATATACACATTAAATAAAAGCAATGCAATAACAAACACATACTGTCTTGCTACTTACTACTGATATTCCACATTCTAAATATACTCACATATGCATGTTTTCTAGAACTTTCAAACTTAAAGAGGATATGCATATAGCCATTTGTATCCAGGAAGAAGGGCAATTTAATCTCCAGGGTGAAAGAAATAAATATTGGCTAACTTTCATCTCATGTTGTACATAATAACATAAAAGATTAAATAGATATCTTGCAAGGGGTCATTGGGTTATGAAATAGTACAAAAAGAAACAAAAATGGGTGTTGGGGTCTGGGACTTTCGCAACAAATCCATCATAGCCCTGTGTGTGTGTGTGTGTGTGTGTGTGTGTGTGTGTAATCTAAACTTATATATCCTAGTGTACTATGTATCTGAAAGTAAAAGAAATCTTTTTTGGCCTACAACAAAATAAAAGAATGTTTTATTAAAATGTACCGCCTTTCTCCTTAACTAGTCAGCTCTTTGTAATGAAAGCAACTTGGATCTAATGGTGTGTTACAGTAATTTATTTACAAATCTTGATATCTTTTTGGACTCTAGCAATTAATGGGAGACTAGGAAGAACAGCCAACAAATTTTTAAAAATCAGCTTAGAATTATGTTTGGATGTAATTAAAAGTATAATTTGTTCCATTTGAATACTTCAGTGCTCCTCTATCTTAAAACATCAAACACAAATATTGGTTTTTTTTATCATATGTATGCTTTTCACATATGCTAAAACAAGTAAAATTTTTCCGTAAAATTTTCTGTGTATATATGTCTTTTATATAAATATATGACTTTTAAATTTATTATTTATTTACTTAGAGACAGAATTTCATGTAGCCAAAGTTGGTCTTGCTCTCCTGATCCTCCAGAGTCCTAGGATTACAGGTATCTGTTACCACACCTGGCTTTGGAATGACTTGAAATAATTCAACTTTGACCTAAAGAGATGGCTCAGCCAGAGTACTGATTTGGAAGAGAAGTTGGCTCCCATATTTGAACATTTGGTCCCCAGTTGGTGGCGCTGTTTGGGAAGGTTATGAAACCTGTAGGAGGTGGGGCTTTGCTGGAGGACGTAGGTCACCCGAGTTGGTCATTGAGTTTTAGCTTCACCCTGTTTCCTGTTCTCTTGCTCTCTGTTTCCTGTGTGTGGATGAAAATCTTATCGAGCTGGCTTCTGCTTTTGCCACTGGGCTATGCCAGCGCCACTGTAACAGACGGGAGCCATAAGCTAAAATAAACTCTTTCTTCTTTAAGTTGCGCAAACATGAAGACCCGAGTTGGGATTCCCAGCACTCATGTAAACCGGGTGAAGGATGATGATGCCCGCTTGTAATCTCTCAGCTCCGGGAGGCAAAGAGGAGAGGACCCCTGGGGCTTGCTGTTTATCTACTCTAGCCAAAGACTCATTGGAAACAATGTCTCAAAAATACAGTGAAGAAGGCCAGGAGTGGGCACACACCTTTAATCCCTTAAGCATTTAGGAGGTAGAGGCAGCTGGGTCTCTGGCTTTGAGACCAATCTGCTCTGCTTAGTGGATGCCAAACCTGTCAAGGCTACACAGTGAGAACCTGTCTTAAATAACTAAATAAAAAGGCAGAGAATCTATTAAGACACCAAATGGTGACTTTTGGCCTCTACATCCATACCCGGGTCAGGGAGGGTACATGTGAGCTCATGTGTACACACACATACACACACACACACACACATCACACACACACACACACACAATAGATAACTGACTGGCCTTTTACATGGCTTGCACTACATAGTTGAGTGGAAGATTTTCCAAACATCATCTGTTAGTTGGTATGGAATATATTTATCTGTCTTGCTGTCTAAACTAACGTGATTTCTAAAACCTTGTTCTTTTTCTCAGCAACAATTTGTGGTCAGAGCCATTATGAATGTATACCTAAACATTCATGATAAGGTAATTGAGACTTTTCTAATACTCAAAAAGATATTTCTTTTAGAGCAAAGCTAAAATATGCAGGCAATCTAAACCAGTTAATATTTCAAGTTGGTGAAAGATAAAACACGGTATTTTAATATTCTAAGGGAAAAAGAAACTAGCTGTAGACTGTGGGATGAAGTGTGCTGCTGTTAGAAACTGACAACCTGTGCCCAGAGTTCAGACAGAAAACGGAAAGAGTACATGTATCCATCCTGTACCTAAGTTTTATGGATTTTTAAATGGTGTGTGTGTGTGTGTCTTTGTGTGTGCGTGTCTGTGTGTCTCTCTCTGAGTGTATGTGTACACGTGTGTATGTGTGTGTATGTATGAGAGTATCTATGTATGTGTCTGTGTGTGTCTGTGTTGTGTGTGTCCATACAACATGTGGTGTGTCTGGGTATTTGTATGTCTGTATATGCATATGCCATGTGCATTGGGTTTCCAATAGAGACAGAACACAGGAGAGTGGAGTTGCAAATGATTGTGGGCTGCCCATTGTGGGTTTGGGGAACAGAACTCAGGTTCTCTGAAAGAGCAGGAAGTGCTCTTAATCACTGAACCATCTCTCCAGCACCTGATCCTGCACTCACACAGAGTGTGACATTCTGTTCATTATGGATTTGTAATATCAATTTCACATCTAAGAAGTACTACAATAAACACTGATAACTGAGGACATTTTACACACTCTGACATCTTAGCCTTCCAATGAGCACTCCCTTACATTGTATGCTTATTCAGTGACCTCTTGGAACCTCAAATTACTCATCTATAAAACTGAGTAATGCAAGCCAGGCATGGAGCATGGTGTCACACACCTGTAATCTCAGTATGTCGGAGGCTGAGGCAGGAGAATCCCTATGAGTTTGGGGCCAGCCTGGGCTAAAGAGCAAAAAAACCTGTCTTACCCACCCTACAAAACAACCAAGCCTACCTACCCATCACATAAAACTGATAGTGAACTGATAGTGAATGTGAGGACGCCCATTCAAGCCAGTGAGAGTGCACACAAACTTGTTTGCTGTAAATGTTAGAACAAACTTACTGCACCCAGTCCAGCAGAAAGACAGAATTCTTACAGGAAGCATTATAGTGAGACATGCAAGGTGTATGGCAACTGTTAGTTTGATGAAAGAAATTGAATCAGAAGCTTTAAAGGAATGTTCTAAGTTTGACACGCCCATCTCCAGCAAAGTGGCAAAGAAAAGGGAAAACCACTGCGGCGATCAATTCTCCTCTCCAGCTTTCATAATTAATCTTCATTTGGAAATTCAGTTGGTCCTGAGATTCTTTTGCTTTGTGGTTTCTTAAAACAGACAATTCACTCAAAATGAACAATTAATTTAGGAAGAACGTCTTTAGTGTTTTCTCAAAGAAGGAAAAAAAAAAGATAGCTCGAACAACACAAGGGTAATTATATACAGGGGGAAATGGCTTTTTTTGGAAAGTTGAAGTCATAAACTTTTTGTTCCAGGCAGGGAGATCTTTCTGGGCTGAAGGAAAGTCAGACACCTGCTTGGACTAGCTAATGATTGGCCTTAACCTGGTTAAAATGCAGCACTAACTCCACCTTTAAGGTGTTTTAAACACAACTTCTGAAATATGCTCTCTGGGGTTCTTACGTCAATGCCTCACATCTTCCCGGAAACCTTTCTGCACTTGGCAAGCCCCAGCTTTACAGATGGGCAAGAAAAACTCTGGGCCCTCTTCGCTTCTCCCCAGCAAGTCAGAATGGGTTGTGCCACTGTTGCCACTAAGACCCCCATCAGTATCTGAGGAGGGGTTTGGGAAAGGGGGAACTTTGTTGGTTTGTCCATCCTGACTGAGACATTAAACAAGTTTCCAGGGCCATTCAAAGAACTTATAACAGAATCAATTGATTTTCATCCTATGCTTTATTATTGTGGTTTAGGAGAGCGAATGGCCCTGTTTACACAGCTGTAACATGTCAGGACCTGTAGTACATTATTGGCTTGAGACCTCTGAGTTGCAGCCGGTTCTCAGCAGAATCAATCCGAACTTGAGACCATTCCCTCCAGGATGCCCACATCTGCTCATCTATTCACATAAGCATGCCCTGTGCAGCTGAAAATCGTATTCACTCGACGCGAGTTACAAACTCACCCACCAAAAATCGGCCCTGACTTGTTGCTCTCTGCATGCCTACGAAGGGAGCAGAAGGCTATGAACGCCGTTGGTTAACTAGGCGGCCAGCCTAGTCGTAGGTGAAGGTGTTATACTTTCCCCGCTTGTCAGATCCCAGCCTCTCTGCAAGTGGGAGTTGCTGGCTATTTAACAAGTCTTCAGAGCACTGCCAATCTAAAATGGCTGCTTGGTAATACTTTAATTGCAGTTTCGTGGAAACAAATTGCTTTTTAACTGCAGTAAGCATTCCTGTGACTTGGCTGGACTGACAATAGGTACGTCTCAGTAACAAAACCAAGATGAACATTAACTTGTAAATGATCTGTGTTTGCAAGAGCCTCCCAAAGAGTGGGTAAGGCAGCAAGCGCCAGGATGGGAACACCCCCCACCCCCCAGGAAAGTCTCTTTGGGCAACCACTTCGTAATTCAGGACGATTATTTAAGCTATACGGAGAGTCTTCACTCTGCCCTTGATAGCTAGCTCTTGGATTCACTGTTTGTTCCATAATTTATTGACCCTAAGAAATATTTTATGTAGCTAGTACTGTGCATTAGAATCTTACTATATTGACATTTAAAAGCATTTAATTTAAGAGCTTCATTTTAGATGATTAGTTGTTTCAAATATCAATGTGAATAAGGGCAACAGAAAGAATTTAAATATAGTTAATATTAAGAGGCTGGCAATTTCACGGGCTTCATCTCCATGTGACAGTCTCCTCGCTTTGTGTTTTATAAGTTACAACGGTCTGCGTTAAACTCTTCCTAATAAATCAGGAAGAGCTGGAAATAGTTTCTTGTGGGGAATGATTTGGTTTGGAATGTCTTCGAGCTTCCAGGATTGCAGGATGTGTAAGTCTAGGCAGACGGATAGGTTAAAAAAAAAAAAAACCAACATTAAACCCCTTTAGAGGACAATCTTCTCACAAAATAGTTTCAGTAGCAAGAGTGACAATTTGCATGATTGAGACATTTATATGTATCATAAACATAATTTTTTATCAGGAGTTTATCGAGGCTCAGTAATGCTAGTTTTTATTTTAATTTGTCCTCACTTGTAAGGACTAGGGGGCCTGTCTTCTCCTGTGACGTGGTTCGTATGAAGTCCTTTCAGAAGAGCACACACCCACATCACAAATGTAACGGATGAAAGGTAGGTAAGCACAGGATTTCTTTTCCATCCAAAGGAACATTCATTGGGGTTGGGGGAGGCACCACACACAATCCCTGCTCCCCTCAGAATAAACCTGAGTGTTTTTAGTGGCTGTCCATCCACATGGAGCGTCCCCATTAAAGCCGGGTTTTATTGTTTGAAATGCCTCTGGTTTCAGGAAAGTGTTTTACCTAAAGCAAGACTACTACTTAAATATGTTCTATTGTATATTCATAGCTCCATTAGTCCTTCTCCAGTTTAGCACATCAAAGAGAAGGCCTCATCACTCGCATGTGGATTATACTAACATGAGTGACATTTGTAATCTTATAGGTCTGCAACTTAAGAGATGCTTTTAGAAGCTCGTTAGGAAGTACGCCACAGCGCTTGAGGAGCCAGCCACAGAACAGTTCATTTAAAAGGCGGCGATGACCTTTGACCTCCTCATCACTGAATGCCTTACTGTATTACTGAAAGTTATTAGCCACGGCCTTTGAATGTCTACACTGCATGCAACATGAGTGCTTTTGCTAAAAACATAGATGTCTGAACAGCTCTGAACAACACGCCCCCCCCTTCCCCACAACAGACTGAATTCTTTCAGAAAGTATCTTACTGAGTGGGAAAGGGGGTGGTGGTTAGAATCACAACAGGTCTAGAGAAGTTCTCCAGGGACCCATCTCAGATGTTGTGTGTACGTGTATTTCTTTATCTTGTGTTATTCTTGTATTTTCTTTGTATAAAGCGCAGGTGAAATGGTTCCCTTTAATCCTCTGCCTCTATGTCTTCCCAGAGGTCATCAGTTTCAACAACTTTTCCTAACTTTTCCTCCTGGCTTGGGATCTTTAGAGGTAGGGAGTTAGCAGAACACTCTGCTCCGTCGATATCCATTTTTGTTCTCAGACAGGGTCTTCATCGGGAACTTTGTAACAAAATAAAATACAACGCCATCTTTAGAAAGCAGCAGAGGCAGCCTGAATGCCCTTGGAGTCAGCAGCCTGTGAAGGGAGAGCTGAGATTTACCCTCACGTAACCTGCTAGGGTGCCACCCTGGCATCCAGGCCCAATTTGGCCCCTACTGGGACCAGAAGGAACAGGGCAGCTACTGAAGCATGAGGCTCCGCACCTTCCATAGGAATCTCTGTGGCCACTGCAGGCGCTGTGGTGGAGACTCTAAGATTAGCAACTAGGAGCCAGCAACTACCTCAAGACTGAAGGAGACCTGAATCCTCCCCTGGTAAACACAAGGAAAAAAAAAAAAAAAAAACAAGTCAGTGAAGAAGAGCCAAAGGAACAAGGTTATAGCAGGTCAAGAATCCCAGCTCACCAAGCAAGGGCTGCTTTGTCCATCCGAGACCGCCTTGGTCCAAGGGAGCTCTGGAGCCCCTAAACTAACGGGAGTTCAGATCCACACAAGATGCTCTAAAAATGCTATAGCCTTCATGGGCTCCAAACCTGACGTGAGGTTGTGCTGTGGTTTTCAATGTGCCCACGACCAAAACCCAAGGCTTTCCTACGGAACCATCCAACAAGTACTCATGAATACATACCAAAGACTCCGATGCCAAGTGCTGTTGACACGACATTCTGAGCTTACAATGGCATAAATAATATGATGACCACTTTATTAGCCTGGAGCTAAATACACATGTCAAGCCTATTCCTCTCACCCCAAATTTAAATGTTTGCTACAGACAACAAGAATACCATGAATCCTTTCAAAATACACAAGAGAAGAAGCAGCGTTTAAATCCAAACTCTGTTGAATATTTTTTCTTTTAAGTTTTTATTATTTAAATACACCATACTAGAGCAAATGTCTCTGAAAATATCACAAATAAAAGATTTTTTTTTCTTCATTCAGCAAATTAGAAGTAGGGGGGAATTTCTACATAGTAGCGGCTGTGAGCCTCATTTTTTTTCTCCTTTTCTTTTTTTTTTAACCTTTGTCATGGGCGGAGCAACATCAGGACAAGAACACTCACATGCATACATACACTGTATTTTACAGAGATACAATAAAAGTGTTTGTGATAGAATTATCACAAAAGCCACATCTCTTTTCCTTTTAACTCATGTTCAGGTTGATTGAAACACATTTCATTACAACACTTAAATATACAAAGAGCAAACAGAATGTTGTTAAAGTAAAACAGGGAGCACACTCTGGCCGGTGCCCTGCTAATTGTTAATGAGGGTAGAAAGCAGATTCGTGATGCTTCTTTTAATTAGCTTCATTAGTCATTTCCCTCCCCCCAAGCACCCTCCCCCCTAGATGTCCTTCGGTGGATCTTTTTTCATTCTCGATACCGTCTCCCATTAGCCCAGGTTCATGGAGTCCTTAATGTTCATATTCAGTCATTTTAATACACCAATAAATGCAGGAAGGGCACTCAAGACTAAAGGGGGCGCGATGGCATGGTGCTGGCTACGAAGGTGACTGGTCTACTGCAGACACATGGGATCCACCTGGGATGAGCAATTCTGAGATGAAGGCACGCATTCTGCATTACTCTGGCCTCTCAGCAGACCTGCAAGACATACAAAAGGGGCATCTTAGCTAACACGCTAAACTTGAGAGGCATTAAACCCAAACACGACGGCCTTCGTCCTCCCTATGGTCGCTAATCTTCTCTTATTAGATTACTTTCCAACTGTGACTCGATGGGGGCCTCTCTGCACGCCTCGCTCTGAAGCAGGACATGTCTTACTAGCAGGGAAAATGAGATGGGAAGTGGACTCTGGAAGACTCTGGTGCAGACTTCTAAACCATCCTTAAACTCTGGTAAAGCGAGTTTCTCTCAGAAAGGACGGTCTCACCTCATAGGGGGATCTTGGAAAATAAATAAATAAATAAATAAATAAATAAATAAGTAAATCACAGGCCGTTCAGAGTAAGGTCCCTACATAAGAAGTTTTGGATTACATGGGCTCAGTTGTATCACCTGTGACAAATGACTTAAATTACCTTCACCTCAGTTTCCTCCCCTCAAAAGTAGGGATAACAAAACCATTACACAGGATGAATGAGATAGTGTTATCCTGCTGTCTTCACATGGCAACCCTTCATCCATGTTGGCGTCTTCCTCTAGGGCATGTGTGTGACAAATTCTATATGCAAATATATCACATACATGTTACAGGCATAGGAATCAGCACATGTGATGTACTAATGACCCGAGACGGACTGAAGGGCACGGTCCAGCGTGAGAATCCAGCTCCAATACATGAAGGTACAAATGGCAACACACAGCTGCCAGACACAAGCTGTCTGCAATTACCAATGTGGAATAATGTCTATCAGGGTTTGAGGGGGTTTCTCTAAATGACCACGTGGAGTATCTCAGGAAGTCCTCTGCTCAGCCTTCCCCTAACATACCAAAGGCCTGAGTCTACAAACCCCACTTCCGAGCTAATTAAAGTGGCGGAGGCTCAATTCCCCAGAGTGGAAGCTCGGTGTGAGAAAGGTAATTTGTCTGTCCAGAACGAAGACACACCAGCAGCCAGCAAGCATATTTAATAAATGAGCATCAAATGTCCTCTACGGTGGACGTATACAACACCAATTATGTAACCACGGGGAACCGTGAAGCGATACGTAACCTAGGAAGCTTTGCTAAATCTTCTTCCCACTAAAGCACAAAAAATTCTAGAAGGTCCCCTTACACCTTTGAACGGAAGAAAAAAAAATTCCAGACCAGGCAGGAATCTATCTCCAAGGGGGGAAAAAATAAGTCCTGATTTCTGATTTTTTTTTTAAATATTGTAGAAAGCACCATGGTTTGGGGACCAACCAAGCCTCCTCCAAATGACAGAAGCCATGATATTGTATAGGTCCTCAAACACCACTGGACCCAGACTTCAGTCAATATGAGATTTCAATTGAAAACTTTAAATTTATTTTCCTCAGAATATACAAAAGCCAAGCTGCACACAGTAACTGAACACCACATTCCTAATACTATAAACAGATTCAGGAGAAAAAAAGTTTAAAAGGACCCTGACAACGGGAGCTGACAATGGGGGCTGATACTTCCCATACAACAAACTGCCTTTAAAGGGCCATACAAATAAACTCATTATTTGGAAGACAGAAAATGGCTAAGTATATTTACTATGCATCATGTACTAAAATGTTATTGGTTCTACGAATGGAAGGAAAACAGCCAAAATAAATATCCAATTTTTCCTCACCCCCCCCCCCCCAAACTGAGACCACGAAAGGAAAGAAAATACTGAAATGGAACGATTTGTCATCTCTCCTCATCTCCTCTCCCATAGAAAAGAAACGCCACAGGGTTTCGGAGAGAATCATTTTAAAGCGTTCTCCAAAAAAAAGCAGTTTCTGTTCCACTAGGAAGTGTGTTTTCATTAACTCTTCCCTCTTACCCTCTCATTCATATCTCTCTGGACCACAGTCAGCTTGCCCAGAACCTTTATTTACAAAAACTACCTTGTGAATTGACTGTGCTCATGGTGAGCGGGGCACCAAGGGCAAAAATGTGAGACATTCGTGCCAACAGGGAAATGTGCTTAATTAACGCCACCCCAAAACACAGTGCCTCCCCAGTGCCCGGCAGGATCGTTTCCTTAAGTTTGTATTTCCTTATGCCTTTTATATGCAATTAATTTCTGAAGGCCACCTGTCTCCCTCTGTTTCAGGAGGAAGGGGCCTTCCAACAGTAAGAAAATATACACTGGCAGATTCTTCTTCATTGCCTGAACTATGTTTTGTGCTCCAATACGAATACCCTACAACTCCTGAACGAGGTGTGGAAAGCAGAGGCCTCCAATGGAAGGTACAACACAGGCAAGCCCATAAACGTAAACACAAAAACTAGCCGTCTTCCCCTCCTGACACCCCTTCAGACATCATGTGATACTCAATAAGGTGCTACCAGAGTCCTGCTCGCCTTTCTAAAATGTCCCCCATACTTAGTTCTAACATGGCCACTGCCTGTATTCAGTCTTCATAATCTAATACCCCATCCATCTCCTCCCTCCCTCCTTCTTGTTCTCCTCATGCTAGAATAAGCTGTCTCTGTCTCTGTGTGTGTGTGTGTGTGTGTGTGTGTGTGTGTGTGTGTGTGTGTGTGTGTGACTAAGTCAGGAAATAGCATAAAACCAGCAGCAAGTTAACACACTTTGGGAATGTGTTAAGCTTTTACATTAAAGGGGGGGGGGAACTCACCATCTTATTTATGTGTGCCCCTTCTGTAATTAGAGATGGCCTTGCCTCTCGTTCAAAATGCGTATCTCCAAATATTTATGTTACCCATTCACTGCCTTCTCAACTCTGTCCTATAGACTAACTTCATTAAAATTCAAATTATAAGAACCTGTAAGGCCTTCTGGGTGCTGGCAGTCCTTAAAGAAGCCTCCCCACCTCTCATGGGGTAACGGGCTAATTTGCAATTTAAAAAAAAAATCTAACATTTTGATTCTTAAATGGTTAGTCTGTATCCCTCCTCTATTAGTAAATTAAATAAAACTGCACAATCTCATGTAATTAACACTTACCAAATAAAGAAAACATTTTAAACTACCCCATAAACCTAAGCTAGGGAGAAGAGCAAATATGAGCCCTGTATTACAGCAGCATGATTTTAGACAGTTAAAATTTTCCAAGCATGCATGTGTCCTTTTCCTCCTCAGCAAGAAGAAAATGCATTACAGAAGACAAAAAAGCCTAACACTTTTCCTCTAGACTTCGGAACCTTGCTAAATTTCTATCTGCCGATAAATGTTTTTGGTTCTCTCTCTCTCTCTCTCTCTCTCTCTCTCTCTCTCTCTCTCTCTCT